>NC_084945.1:14088241-14398241 GCF_949316205.1 Platichthys flesus | reverse complement strand
TTCTCCTTAGTGCTGTGCTCTTCTGCTGAACATTAAGGACAAGTGGGTGCCAGCTCAAAAGGAGCATACTGGCTCCTGTTGAAAAGAGTATGCTTTTCATTTGGAGATCTTGAACCATAGTAACCAATCAGCCAACAAAGCAGTCAATTCTTTAATGGTACAACAAAACACATATTCATATTTTTATTATTATATAAAAACATTTAAATTAAGCAAGGAATGGTGATTCAGTCGTTTATCCTTCATCAGAAAGTAGTATGTGTTTCAGAAAGTACAGACTTTCATAAAACTGCCTTTCTAATGGATCTATGCCGATTTCACTCTAAATCTGTTTAGAGGTCCTGGGTGATAAAATATCCTTTGTGAAACTAGAATGTCACTCGGCTTCAACAGTCAAGCTGCATCGCATTGCACACGCTGAATGAAATCAGTTCCCTAAATGTGGCTGATTCTTTTCCTTAAGATTCAGAAATTGAAAATATTGAAAATCACAACTTTACACAAAGTGAGAGAAAATCCTGGATCTGCCCAAAATGTAATGGATTCTTGACTGACCCACACAACATCCTTCCACCAAGTTTTGTTGAAAACCTTCCAGTTCTTTTCTCATCCCAACAGTCCGCTAATGACACCACATTTAAATGACAGGATCTGGATTTTGTTTTTGATCTCCACCAAGCTGCACACACTCGTAAATATCCGTCCCCTAAAAATTCCTGTCCTGTCCAACCCCTCCGCAGAATTGAATGGAAATCAGTAGTGGCTTTTGTGTTATCACGCTAACAAACAAACAAATGCAGACAAAATCATAACCTCCTTGGTGGAAGTAGTAGTCATGTGACTTGCATCCGTTGGGTTTGAAGACTACAAAAATGAAAATGGAAAAATTCCGAGGTCTAAAAAGCCTACTCTGCTTGAAGTCAGAGGTTTTAATGCTGCATTAGCCACAGCTAGCATAATCTCCCACCAAACTGCTGGAGGTCAAGTTGCATTTTGGATTAGAGGGTCATTCACACCTTTCATTTTCGGAACCAAATGAGAAAATGCGGTATCCAGTTGCAACTCACTGGTTGATCAGAACATTGATGTTGTCATCAATCTCATCATGGGTCGACTCATCAGCCATATAGAACAATCCCTGCTTTAATCTTCCTCCATCTAAAGACAAAAGCAGACATCGGTTGGAATGCCAGTGTGCACCAGCGACTATGGAAGTTCTCATTGGTGAGAAGGGGCTGGCTTCCAAACCCCAGGCCAGGCGGAGGGCCCTGGCCTGGGCAGAACTCTGTCTCCATAGGCCTCACCGCCTGCCAGCTTCTGCTCCAAGAAGGAACATCATGCTACAGATAATCACCAATTCCAAACCGCTACTGCAGAGCAGTGCCAGGCCACAATAAGAAGATAACACATTTCACTAACATTGCTGCAATCATCCGGCCTCATTCCATATGTCCTTGTGTACTTCTCTGTCTCCGTCTTTAGATGCTTAGCAGTGGAGCAAAAGAGCCAGTGGAGACAATTCCGAAAAACTAGACGGCACATCACTACGTATCCACAGATTTAAACTTTCACTGAGGACAACTGATACTGACATCATCTCCAGTTCCTCATTACAGAGGAAGACAACTGTGAGCTGATTGGAGCATGTTGTGTTGTGTGTCAACATGTGTGTGGCGCTATTGAAATTAAAGTCATGATTAAGAATGTCACTTATCCGTGTTGTTATCACTGAGAGCAAGGTAGATGTATAAGAAGAAGAGAGAAAAGAGACGTGTTTCTATTTGACTCCCTCAGCCACGCCCCCCCTCCTCCACCATCCCTTCCCCTCCTTCCTCTCTGTTTCTCTGCAGGCTGTCTTGGGAGGTATGATGTCTTTTTAAAAGGCGCCGGCTTCATGTGTTTTTATGTCTGCTCGTAAAAAAGCGGCTTCCTTTAAAGGCTTGGCCCGCCAGTGACTTGCACTCTTGCTGTCAGAGGATGACAAGCGGCACTGGGAATGACAACAGAGAGCGGGACTGAGAGAGAGAAGCAGGGAAAAGACACCGAAAGGGACAGAAAAGAAAGAAAGAAAGTCCTCTCGTGTAGGAGTTTAAATCTTTATTTCTTGTGACATAGGGCAGTGCCTGGTTGGGGCCACTTGCAACATTTAACGTCTCCGAGTCGTTCGCAGTTTAACTAAAGAATGATTTACTCTCTAAATATCTCAAGTGATTCCTTTAAACCTTAAAAAGCCAAGCTTATGCAAAAGTTTTAAAATAATTAAACAATGTGCAGTTGAACTTTTCTTTCCTACCACGTTTTCTTTTTTTCCTACTACATTAATCATCTCACGGAACCCCCCAGATTTATCTTGGGGCCCTCGGTTGGGAACCGCTGCTTTAGAGCCACACTCGCTTTGGTAAGGGATGTCTTGACATCTTAGGATGTTGAAATTATCGTTCACAGAGAATTTCTCATCCACGCTCCTTTATCCAGCTATGAAAATTCAAACCATCAACCCACGTCTCTTAACATAATGTAGAAACAGTCGAAACATATCAAAAACAGTGACAGACCCAGAACAAATGGGGCAAAGGTAAATCTGGATCAACGTTTGCCACAAAATAATTCAACGTCAAAGGCACCATACTGACCAATCCTGGTGCTTTAGAATGGTTTCTTCTTTCCCTTGAAAGTGTTCCAACTTAAGTCTAAGAGCGTTTTCACACCTCAAAGTCCAAACCATAGATTTGACCAAGGTTTGTGTCTTTGTCACATTGTTTACATATGATCCGTACGTTTTGGTTTCATATTACAATGTAGTGAGCGACTATGGTAGTATAGTTTACTTCGACAGAGACCACGTCTGAAGGTCCGAGGCATCTTTCACAACAGTTTTTTTAGGTTGGGACTAAACTAAATAAAGTCCAAAAGTGCAGACCAAACAATGTCGGTGTGAAAGCGCCCCAAGTTAAAATCCCAGATCTGTTCCTCAGACTTTCTGAACCATAGTTCACATCTCAGCTGGAACCTGAAGCAACACACCTCCACCAGTCCGTTGTGATATTTAAATTCAGTGCAGTTTTCAGACTTGACGCTCACTAATGATAAACTGAGGCACTTACATAATTTAAACAGATGGCAGGAACATATTTCGCTAAAACAGAGTCTTAAAACTATCTCTGATCTCATGACCACCCGATGCTGAGCTGTCTTTGTCAGTCTTTAATCCAGTAAAGTGGCTGTGAGCATTTTCCTCAAGATGTTTGTGTGGTTGGAGAAGAGTCTGCACACAAACGCACAATAATGCGCACACAGCTGACTCGCATGCAGACCCCAAGAGGCAGAGCTTGACCTGACCATAAAATGCCCCACCGCACAATCACACACACAAACACACAATCTCCACAAGATTTCATACATCACTCCCCTACCTACATCTCCACTCCTCTTACCCCCAACGTCTCTCTCTGTCTCTCTGTCTCTCTCTCTGTCTCTCTCTCTCTCTCTCTCTCTCTCTCTCTCTCTCTCTCTCCTACTCTCCTACTCTCAACTACCGCTCCTCCTCCTCCCTTATCGTCCAAGTTAAGGGACGATATCTTTTGATCACACCTTTCTACCTGCTATCCAGCTCCTGCTCTCCATCTTCCCTGCATCCATCTCACATTTCTTCTCTTTCCAATCCTTGTGAGAGTGTTTCCACGGGCTTAACAAGATCGATCCCTCCTAACTCCTTGTACTCCCTGCTAAATCGATGGCTCTTTGTCTCGTTAAGCACTAGATGGAACTCTCATTCTTCTCCTTCTGTGTGTGTGTGTGTGTGTGTGTTTCTGTGTTGGAGAGTGACAAAGAGCGGCAATGGGAAAGGGAGAGAGAGAGGTGTAATGTTGCAGGCCAATCTCACTATACTCTCCATACTTCCAGGGGTGCAGGAAGGCAAAGAGAGAGGGCGTGCTGTACACAAAATATAAAGGGCACTTATGTGGATGGGTCAGTGCAAGAGAGAGACGTAGAAGTGACACAGAAAGAGAGACTGTGCGTGTGTGTGTCTCCGCATGTGCAAGACTGTGTGTGCAGTGTTGAGAGAAGAGAGCCAAACCTCACCGCTGACTTGGCCAGGGCCTCTGGAGCCAGAGAGAAAGCCCTGCTAACCACAAACTGTGTGTGTCTCTCTCTCTCTCTCTCACAGACACACACACACACACACACACCCTTGCTGACAGCGTCTCACTCTGTAAATACGTCATTTCAAAACACACAGGCCAGGAAAGCAAGGGAAGTAGCTTGTGAAAGACGGTAGATCAGAGAACAACAGAGCAATTCACTCTCATCCCGGGTAAAGAAGAGAAACACTCTCTCTCCATTTGTGTTACCCCCTCTCATCCACTGCCCTCGCTACTCCGCTGTACTTAAATCCCCAGTTGCCGTAGCTCATTATATTCCCCAAATGCACCAGAGGAGCGAGTTGCATCGCTGCACTTAAAGTCAATAGCAGGACTGCAGAGCCATGAAAATGAAAAGGGATAGGGGCTCTTCATACAGCAGCAGCACCGTGTTAAAAAAAAAAAAAAAAGGCCCGGGAGTGCTCATCTACGGCACGGCTGCTCTCGGCCCATTTATATTTCACAGTGACACTACATTAGCTGCCCCTGGATGAGCACACAGTCTGCAAAGCGCTGCTCCCTCACCCTGTGCACAGATCTGAGGCAAACGCAATGTGAGAATTTGGCTTTTGGAGATCACAACACTGAGAAGAGAGGATGTGTGAAGAGTGACATCCGAACCAACTAACACAACAGCTGTCACGGGCCAGGCAAAGAAACGCACAGGTACAGAAAAGAACCAGATGTTATAAAAGGTGGAATGGAAAAAGATGAAAAATTTGAAAAGAAGAGTGAAGAATAGCAGCTGGTGTTAAGGTGTCTCACCTGAAATTGGTCAGACCGTGTCCTCAGAGCAATCTTGTCTGAACGCACCAACACACACTGAACAAGACATAATCAAACACACACACCTCTGTCTGTGTCAACAGAGGCTTGTGGGCAGGTTTGAGAAGAGTGGTGCTAAAGGTGGGTGTGTGCACACTTTCTTTGGCATGTTTGTAACCGTTTTCTTTTTTTCTAACACTGAGCAGTGTGTGTGTGTGTGTCTGTGTGTGTGTGTGGGTGTGTGTTTGTGTGTGTGTGCGTGCATGTGCATGTGTGTGTGTGTGTAAGAGAGCGTGTTAGTAGGCAGAGACAAAGGAGCATATGGCAGCAGCAGCCAAGGCTGTAAATTAAACATAGAGGAAGATTAGATAATGAATGTGTGCTTTGAGACACAGAGACAGCACTGAGCCAGAGGCGGAGCAGATCACTGGGAGACCAGAAACAGGGGTGGAGGAGTGAGGGTAGAGCGTGTGTGTGTGTGTGTGTGTGTAGTTAACCACATATTAAACCCATGGAAAAAACAAATGAGGTAACTAACTGACTTTAAAGCTTTTAAAACACACTACAGAAATGAGGGAAATGAGAAACAACAGAGGGAGGAGAAATACATAAAAGCCGGTAATGACAGTGAAACAGGTCAACAAGCATGGAGGCATCGGGGAAGATGACCACCCCACCTCCCCCAGGCAGCTAAAGAGACACTGAACCCTCGGCTCCAAACTAGACAGCTGCTGCTGAGCTGAGCCAGAGCTGCATCTCTGTCACTGGGATTACTGAAGCTCTCCTCAAATACACAGTTCAATACATACTCACACATAAAAGCACCCTGTTACACGAATATGGGCAAACACACACAGAGCACATCAACACAACACATTTATGGCAGCTACGGGAAAACTGATATGATCTGAAAAATGTGTAAAAAATAAAGACAAAGTAAAAATATAAACAACCACATGGAAAATGTGTGTGTTGTTGTGTGTATCTTGTCATTCTTTCGTGCATACTTGTACTTCTATCTTTTTTAAAAAGTGAGTGTTTAAGATGTTAAAGAACAAGGACACGTGAACAGGAGAACCTGGGATCAAACCCGCCTGCCCTGCGTTTAATGAAGGACCGTAGTTGCCTATACTTTACGCTTCTATTTTACTACATATCATGTATCTACATATTGTAATTTTTTTCCATAACATTAATCAGTCAATTGTAGTTGCATAAGTAAATCCTATTTTACATATGAAACTTACTATGATTGTGTAAAATAATGTACATTGTTGTATATTAAACTAACCAACAGTAGCTAAAACTGTGTTGCTCCACATTAATCTAGGTTCTTAAATCAAGGATTTGAATAATGATGATATTTTACTATTTAATGCAAAATGAAGGTTTTAAAATTCTCTGTTACAATCGCAGGCTGCACTAACATGAAGCAGTTAAAGCCTGGGTCCAAAATAAACATGTTGTATAGGATCCATATCTACGGCCAATGTCTGCAGAGGTTTGACCAATAACTTGGACCAAGTTTTCCACCTAATGCGCATTGTATATGTAAGGCGTCTCTCACAGAGTCTAATGAAAACTCTGTCAATATAACCATGGACGATTATGACCCTGAGTTAATAACATCATTATCATCTACAAAATGTTGTGATAGCATCAGATCTCAGGTCTTATTGTTCCTTTGAGCTCTACTTAACATTAACATTGAATGTCTGATGAGAGATTAGAGAAAAAATCTGCACCAAAACACAACACAGCCTTCAACTTAGTTTATACAAGCTTACACACTTCCTACATAACTCGCACATCTACACACTGCATCAAGGCTTCTGTCTGAGAGTAAGAGGGTGGAGATGGGGGTAGAGATATAGGGAGAGTAGGGTTTAGGGTAATATGTCACTGTCTCATTACTGGGCCACATAGAGCAGGGAGGGAGGGTTACGGAGGCGGAGGTAATGCAATAATATCAGAACCTGGAGAACAGGGAGAGCGGGAGGGAAGGTCCAGGTTATCCTAATTCAATAATGGGGAAAGCATTTGGTAGCAGATGAAACTGATGTGAGATCCAGAGTTACTGAAGACAGGAAGAGTGAGCTTCAATCAGGACCCAAGGCCGACATTCAGGAGCGAGTGAGCGTGTTATTCCCCATTTTCAATTCAATTTCTTTTGGCTATTATTATTTTGTAATACATTCCATAATTTTGTCCATGTGTAGTCTTTACCCTGCGACACTGCACACATCAAAAGGGACAGAGAAAACCAATTGCATAGAATATTTAGTTACATTCGGAGGCTTTTGATTTATTATTGTTTATTCAAATTTGTTATTATATATTGTGATGTTGGGAGGAAATAAATCACTGTTGTTGTGTATCTGTGGATGCAAGTAAGTTTTGAATCTCTGCAAATGTTCCAGCTGCTGGTTCCAGCTGAAGTGCTGCTGTCAGTGCTTCAACTGAAACTATCATTGTTACACATCAAGGTCAACTGTGCTGTGTTTAAACTTCAGGCAGAAAACATGTCTCCTTTCCTTTACATTTCTCTTTCTCTGCTCATCAAGGTCCATTCACTCTTACAGCCACTAACTAAATGTTTGCATGGAGGAGTTTCATGCTTAGCTTGAAGAGCCCTGATATCAAGGTGAAAACTACAAACATATCTGTGTATTGTTATATGTCTGTAATAAATGCATTCCTATGGATGCGTGTTCGAGGGGGCATGTGCAAATGTTAATGCAATAACCATAGTGTATAATTAGAAAGAGCGTCTGTGTGAAGTGAAAGAATGAGTCTGCTTGGAAGCTTTTAGTATGACAGTCACCGACCAAAACACAGTGAACACAGTTCTTTAAAGTAACACAAACACACACACACACAGATGGCTGTGCCTGCACCCACACAGACATACACACACACCACTGCCACCTGTAAGGCTACCAGGGGGAACCATAATCACACACACAGGAGGTAAAGGTGATCTGCTGGAGCCATAATGAGGGAACACTGTTGTTGTGATCCTCTCACTGCAGCTCTGATTACAGCCTGGTGTACGGTTTCCACGCTAGGAGTAAACACATGAGCACACTGCCGCTGTGGGGATAGCAAACGCACACACACACGCACACGCACACACACAGAGGTGGGTACGCCATGCATACAGAGGCACGACAACAGAGCCTGTCCGTGAATGACACACGGGAACCTTCATGTGTGTAAGTTTATCAGGCTGCAGCCCAACGCGTGCCACTTTCCCCCGTTCACCGTCTGTCTCTTGAAAAGACAAAGCGTGGCCTCGCTGCCCTCAGCTCATTAGCAGCAGAAGAAAAAGAGACAAACACCACGTACTGTACATGCACACGTTCACACTCAGCCTCGCCTCCTCGCTGACATGCTGCGGACCCTCTGGCGGTTTAAAGGCGTTCAGTAGTGGGCAAATCTGCATGCTGCTATATGGAAGAGCTAATGCCTGTCTGACACTGTTGATTCATCACTCTTGATGTGCTACACAACCATTAGAAATCATATTGGTACACTATAACCTTATTTCTCCTAGCAATCCACTGTGGCACTGTAAGTGAAGTTCAATATGCCTTTTTTTTTTACTGCCTGTCAGTGGCTTTGCAGAGCTTCCAGCCTGCCACCAGGGATTAGCTCAATACTCAATTCTCCACTCAATCTCACTACCACACACGCTATATAAGGGGATCTGCGTGTGTGTGTGTGTGTGTGTGTGTGTATGTTTGTGTGTGTGGCTGCACATGCACACGTGTGCGCTGCATGTGTGCTAATGTGTGCGTGTATATACACTCAGGGGTGATATTAGTTAATCATAGCCTTCACTCAGCATAAATAAAGACCAATTACTGTGCTTCCCTATGGGCCCCTCACTATTAGCACACTAAAGACCCCAAAGAGTGCTGCCCCATAGCTAACACAGCCTTGGTATAACCGTCAGCCTGCTGAATCATGATGATAAGCACTACAGAGGGTAACAGAAGGACAACATCATAAACAGGAGGGCGACATCATAAAGATTGGGGCTGGGGTTAACATATGTGAAGATCAGTAAGTGCAATAATGAAAGGGAATAATGATGATGATTCTTCTAATCAGTATAATCGGGATAATTTATACCTTATCAGTAATGAATAAGCCTCACTTTATATACCAAGTGTGGGGGAATTTGCTCAAAGTGCTTGAAATGCGATTGCTGGGGGACTGTGAAAGAGGTGGACCAGGTAATAGACCAAACAGATCATTACATTTACAGTAATGATGTGCACTGTAATGTTAGTGCAGTCAGTCTCCTATTACAATGTGCATTATACTGATACATAATGCATTGCCTTTTAAACACTGCTATAGTTCAGGAGGTCAATAGGCCTGCGGAGGGAACAAAGTTGTAAGGCACACACACACACACACACACACACACACACACACACACGCACACACACACACACTGACACCCCCACCGCCACACACACTCATGTCTCAATTACTTCAGGGGACAACACATTGACTTACATTGATTTCCTGGAGACAAATTCTAACCTTAACCAGAGTTACTACTGGCAATCCCTGACCTAAACCTAACTTTAACCTCAACGTAAAACATGTCTTCCAACTCAAAGTTATATAATATATGTAATGGGGACTTCATTTTTGTCCCAATAAGGAGGGAGCTAACACATCCACACACAAGGTGACTAAGTTCTGCACCATTATACGATCATATGACGAAAGATAAGTCAGCAGAATGTACGTGCATCACACTATGGGATGCAGCTAACCTACCAGATATGTCATTCCATTACCATCACTGCTGTTCGGCCGAAAGCTGATATAAATAGCCCATGTGAACATTTCTGATGAATAAGAACTTTTACAGATTTCTCTCCGTTTTTAATATCTGGTATTTTGCATTAATGAGATATTAAGGTTGCAGCCAGTGATTTTGCTGCTTGACAATCATCTAAGCTTTTCACATTCTGGCTGCAATAACTGGCAAAGGCTGCGGCAAACAATAGCTAAGCCAAATTGAGATTTGAAAACATCCCCTAATAAACAGTGAGAGTCGAGCACACAAGTCTATGTTTTAAACTATGTCCCGCATGTTAGCATTGCAAACATCTTACAATAATTAAGTGTGTTTACTTTCTCTGCTGCAGCACCGTATAACGCTAACATATCCCTCCAAAGCAATAATACGCTGAGCCAGAGAACATTACATGCTGACACACTCTTTCCCAAGTAAATCCTGCTGCTCACTTCAGACTGCAGCTGTTTATTTTATGCACCATTCGACTTCTTTCATGTGATATTTAACAAGATAAACATAAGATAGAGTAACGCTGGGTCGCTGGTGCTATCTTTCCTCCATCTCTCCTGCTCTCTGGATGATGTCTGCGTGCGGACAAGTGACACAGCAGTTGGGAGACGTGCGCTTCAAAAGCACTTGCACGAATGCAAAAAGACAGAAATGCACACACACCAATACAGTGGGCCCTTGCTGGCAGCCACTCATCACCCAAAGAGGCCAACCTAATTTGGAGGACAGGCTCCTCTGTGCCTGCTAGGGAGGCAGCAGGGATTATGAGCCTTTATACACACTAATCCAGTTTAGCCACGGTGGGAGAGGGAATGCGTGCGTGCGTTATTGCATGCGTATGTGCGTGTGTGTGTGTGCATGTGTTTGTGTGTGAGTGTTTGTGTGTGTGTGTGTGTGTGTGTGTGTGTGTGTGTGTGTGAGTGTGTGTGTGTGTAAGAGAAAGACAAACTGTAAATAGGGAATATAAATCAACAGAGCGCACACACAGTTAGTGTGTTCCTCACTATCAATGAGTTTTTTGTGTTGGTTTGTGCATGTGTGTGTGTGCGCTAAGCAACCCAGTCTGTGTGAGCTGAGATAGGGGAGCTCTCAAACTGGTTAGAGATGTGGCTTAGCCTCTGGTCCTCTGACGGCAGCTGGCAGGAACTACATAGGGACACTGACACTGACACACAAATACACACACACACACACAGGAACAGCATGTAACACAGATTTACTAGCAAACACACTCAAGCTAGCCAATCAAAGCGGCAGAAATGTTGTATATGCAACTCAGACTGGATTTTTATATGGGTAGTGGGCAGAGAGACTTGAGGGATAATTATGTCGCGTCTGCATTAATATCAAGATCAAGAGGTTAAAGGTCAAACAGGCAGCGAGAAACCATGTGCAGTCCCAGGTGTGGCAGGAGTGCACCAACCGCTGGTTTAAACCCACACACACACACACACACACACACACAAGCAGAGAGCACAGTGCTGACAGGACAATTTCAAAACCTGCCTGGTATGTATTAGCTCACTGTTCAAAATGTGTGCATCTAAAAAGAGACATGTGTGATTGGTTTGTGGGTCGGCTTCATGTTGGTTAGAGAAGCCAATACATCCATAATACCTATGTGTATGTGTATGTGTGTGTGTGTGTGTGTGTGTGTGTGTGTGGTTGTGTGTGTGTGTGTGTGTGTGTGTGTGTGTGTGTGTGTGTGTGTGTGAGTGAATTGGCCAGAAGCACCGACACATTCCAAAACACAGGAGACAGGCTCTTCCTGCCAAACCAGAGCCGGGACCACACTGGGAATCACAGAAGAGGAGTTTAGAGGAGAGAGGGAGCGAGCGAGAGAGTTAGAGAGAAAACGAGCTGGATGAGAGAGAGAGAGAGAGAGAGAGAGAGAGAGAGAGAGAGAACGAGGACCACAGACACTACAAGCTTACAGTGTGTATGAGCGTTGGCTTGAGTAATTACAGACTTGCCTGGTGTGTGGAGCCGAGAGTCTACCACAACACAGCCCGAGTGATGACACCATACACCACACACATGCACACACACACACACATACACAACAGCAATTACTGCACAAAGCATTTAAACAGCTGCTCTGTATCCCCATTCCTCAAAACCACACGTACATTCATGCAGCCTTTCCAAGCCACCCAGTGGTACAGAAGGACTTCACTCACAGGTCACACTGTTGCACAAGGAAGTTCCTTTTTTCACGCACAAATATAAACACACAAGCACATAAGAGCCCAGGCAATGATTTTCAATCTGCTTTAAATAAACACTAAAGTGGAACACTCCCTCCCTCAGTGCAGCCACTGTGGTCTCCATTTTTCCTACTAATTGGGGATCTCCACGTCCAGCGTCAGTCCTCTCACGAGTGGAGCACTGACACCATCTGGTGGAAAATTATACCATTGCATATTCTTCCCACAATTTACAGTAACGACTTTGCAGGACTCGCACCCTGTGATAACCACTAATGAGATTAACATGCAAGTTACATAAAAGAGAGAAAAGGAAAGGTTCACATGCGTGTGAAAAGGACCATGAGACATGGAATGCACTGCAGTTTATGAGGAAAGTCAGGACGCCTCCAGCAGCAGCAAATCGAAACAGAGAATCTGTCCAGAGTACAAGTCACTCAGGACAAATCAAGCAGCGCGGGCAGATGTCGGCCTTTTTTGATATCTGGAGTCGGCCACAAGGTCCCAGTATATTCTCTAACTGGATATCTGTCTGTTGCACGGCACTTCCTGACAGGAATCACTACACACGTTACAGAGACACAGATGTA
Source organism: Platichthys flesus (assembly GCF_949316205.1). NCBI lineage: Eukaryota > Metazoa > Chordata > Actinopteri > Pleuronectiformes > Pleuronectidae > Platichthys > Platichthys flesus. The sequence goes on along the minus strand of NC_084945.1, from coordinate 14,385,703 downwards.
GAGACAGAAAGTAGAAAAGGGATATAATACAGACCAAATTCATAACAGCTTACCCAAACCCCAAACACCAGGGACAACTCATATTTACTCCACCATCAGTTTTACATTTACAGTGAGGTGAGCGGGCTCCTTTTACATCAATACATATTTGTATGCGTCAACTTTTTGTGTATAAACACATTTAACTGCTCAAATTTGATTTGAATGCATTTTATAATAGTGTTTGACTTATATAGCAGCTGCCTGACACTCAGTTCACCTACTTTAAGATTATTATCAAGGTCTTGCTATTGCACACACACGTACTTTCTCTATCTACACACACACCGAGATAGAGACTTAAATAACCATCATCATCATAACTACTACTTGTTGAACATTAAACCTTTACCCCCGACTCTAACCTAAACACAACCTTACATTTAAAACATGTCTTCAGCTTACAAGTGGTGGATTTCTTCATGATTTACGTAATGATGACTTGAAGATGGGTCCTAAAAATGTGAACGTGCAAACAGACTTACACACACACACGCTCGCACACACACACACTCAGACACTCAGGGTCTGCAGGGTAAGTGGAGCCAGATTGATGAGTCATGGTGGGCACTTTTCTTCCCTCTCCCTCTCTCTCTCATTTGTTCTCCCTTGCATGCATGTGATCTCCTCGTCCCTCACACTGTATTTGTTTCCGCATCTGTCTCCCCTGTTCTCACCCAACCCTATCTCCCCTCTGTGAGTTAGAACACATACTCTCTTATCTGCTCTATAAGACAGACAGAGAGACAGAAAGCCGGACAGATGGACAAATAGACAGATAGATAGAAACATGGATAGGTGGAGGGAAAGAGGGAAAGAGGGAAAGAGGGGGAGAACAAAAAAGAAACAAGCACAATATATAACATTTACAAGGGGATTAGTGTACAGCAGTACAGGGCATGTAGACCCCCACAAGTCAACTCTGAACTTGTTAAGGTAGAACATCTGTGGTGGAGAAGGAGGGAGGAAGAGGAGGAGGGGGAGGGAGAGGAGAAGGTCAGGGGAAAGCATAGAGAGAGAGGTAGGGGGAAGGCAGATCAAGGCATGAGAGCTTTGTGCTCCCTCTCTTGGCAAGACTCTGCGGCAGCGCATGTGTGTATGTGTGTGCACGCGTGTGTGTGCGCGCACACACACACACACATGCCTGTGCTCCTGGCAGACTGAGACTAGGCATTAAAATTATTGGTGCCGCCAGCATGCCGCGGCCCCCGCTGAAAAAGAGGGGAGGGAGGTGAGCAGAGAGGGCAGGGGGGAGGGAGGGAGTCACCAAGTGCTAATCAGACCCATGTGTGTGTGGCCAGCGCTGCTCCAAACAGCTGTTCCCATGCTGAGGACCTGGCCACCACACACACACACACACACACACACACACACACACACACACACACGTCCTGTGAAGCCAAACAGGTACACAAACACTACGGCCTGAAATAATGTACCTAGAATACATGACAGCTAGAAAATAAAAGGAAGATGATCAATAAACAAAAGAGGGGATTATTGTTGTTGTTTTGTTTTACCTATCATTACGTCTTCTTTTTTGGTTCTCATAAGTTCCGATGCAGCTAGGGAAAATAAGTGTACAGAAATTAAGTGGCACAGGTATGGAAGCTGCATGTCTTTCCCTCCCTCTACTAGGACAACAGGAAGAGTCAAGGAGCAGGGGGGGAAGCTCTGTTATTTATTCTATCAATGGAGGGAGGAAGAGACCTCCACTTTACAGTCCAGTCCATTACACACACCCAAACACACACTATAACCCCAACCTCACAGTGAATACAGCATTGATCCATGTTACTTAACGTGTTTAGATAAGCTGGTTCAGCGTCAGTAATGGGATCGTTAGGTTTCAGCAGTGCCCTCAGAGCGGTGTGGATGCATACAGTGGAGGGGATTTCTTCATGTGTGTGTGTGTGTGTAACGAGGCAGAGCTGTGATGTGCATTGGGGAATGGTTCTCTTTGTAGTGGGCAGGGAAGTGGAGGAATGTCAGGAATCTCCCCCAGAGGATGCCGGGTCTGGCTGTCCGGTCAGCTCTCTCTAGCTCGCGCTTTCTTATTCTCTCGTGTTCATGGGTTACACTGCACGGCTGTGCACGGTGCATGTGTGTGGGGCTGCAAAGGCGTACACTAAACAAACAGAGCAGCCAAGATGAGCGTAAAAAGATTTGGAGCCAATAAAGTTCACTAACAGGCAAGAAGTAAATGAAATAAAGCTTTTAGCAGAGGCCTTGGGCATGTGTGTGTGTGTTTGTGTGTGTGTGTAAGTGTGTGTGAGATAAATAGCAAGTTGAAAGTGATGGTGGCCAGACATGGTCAAGAGTGCTTATCGTGTTACCAGCTTAGGTTGATAGTGACACAGTGCTTGCTCTATCTGCTTGTCTTGATTGACTCCCTTCACGGTTTAAGGAGTCAGGTTCACTTGTTTCTATGTGTGTGTGCTTCTGTAAGGTTGTGTGTGTATGTGTGTAAACTAAATGCAGATCCCCAGCGGTGTCTGATCTGTTCCGCATCAGAGATCAGAAAAAATCACACATGCACAAGTGAAGAAGTGAGTCATAGTGGCATCTGCTGGAGCGAAATGACGGATTCTTAATCATCAGAGGGAACGTAAACAAGTTTGCACATGACACATCACTTCCTGGGATGTTACGCTGGGAACGAGAGAGAGAGAGACGGGAGAAAAATGAAGACAGGCGTAGAGCTGATGGGTTTTGCACAAGCACACCAGACGGATGAAGAAGAAACAAGGATGTCCAGTGGAGCCATAGGACGAAGAGAGAGAGGAAGGGAGCGAGGGATGTTGCAAGTGAGATGAGCGAGTCCGGAAACCATCAGCGACCAGATGTTCAGCACAGAATACACAGGCCGTGAGTCTGTCACTGTAAACACGCGGCGTTTGATTATGGAAACGGGTGTAGCTCATATCCATCTTTCTAAAGGCTCTGGGTTCTCAAGCGATTGACCGCAGCTGTTCAGCACAAAAGGAAACCAACAGCCTCCCTGCCACCTTGTCTCACTCATTTCCACATCCGACTTTTTTCTTCTCCCTTCTTACAGGGCAGAGGAAAGAGGGGGGTGAGGGAGCGTGGGGCTCGGGGACTGAGGATGTGATATCGGTTGTGACCTGGTGGGCTCTTGGGAGGTCTGGTGTGTGTTTAAGGGGCCGGGGTCAGGGGCCAGTGGAATCTGACCTCAAATCATGAACAGTTACGGCATCCGAGCTCTAGATCTACAAGGAGACAAACTTCACACATTGGAACGAGTCAAAGGGATTTGATACTGGACAGGAGAGTACACTGCTGCAGGTGCGGGGGAGAGGAATCAGTGACTGTATCGGGCGGTGTGTCGAGTGGACCACTTCACCTCCATCTGCAGCAGCTTAAAGGTACTTACAGGTGTTAAGTCTGGTAATGATCGTGTTGTTTCCAGGCCAGTGAGCAGAGGTCCACCCAGACCTTCGCTGTGAGGATCACTGAGGCCGAGCTCTCCCGATGAGCAGCTGACAAAGCCGAGGCCAGCACTTTGGCAGTATTTCGCAGTGTCCTTTTCGACGCCTGCTGCTCTCTGGGATCTGGTTTCTGTACAGTAACAGCTTGAGTCTCTGCATCCCTATACCCACAGCTGCTCTCTCGTAAGAAACTGTGCCTACTATATAAGTGCCCCTCTCCCAACTGACAATAAAGAGCAGCGAGCAGCTCCGGGGCATGGCACCATTCACACTTTAAAATAACCAGCAAAGAGCTATATAAACAGGACCCGGTTACAGCCCCTCTCATAAAACAAATGCACACAGGAATATTTGTATCGACACAGTGAACCCGGTGGGGGGGGGGGGGGGGGGGAATTCTCGCCTTGGGGGGTGCCAGGATGCAGCGCCGAAAAAGCGGTGTCGGTGTTGAGGGGTGGTGTGTGGAAAAAGGAAAAGAGGGGTGGTGGGGGGGGGGGGGGGGAAGAAAAACAGGTCCCGCAGAGCTACCGTGCAGGCGCCAGCAGAGACAGCGAGGGGGGGGGGGGAGAAGGGGGGGAGAAAGACCCTGGTGAAACTCTCAACAGATGCGTGAAGCCCTTGTCAGCATTCCTGCTAGGTAACGCAAGGTCAGGAGCAAGCAGGAAGACAATATGAGGACTATTTGGGCTCCCTAAGCGCCAGATGTGTTTTAATAAGACGGCTGCCCTCCGAGCTAATAAGGTCAGCCTCTGGCTCCAGCCAGACGAGCAAACAAGTAGACTCTTGGCAGGAATTCAGCTCCAGCTTGGCACAGCCTCCCTCCCTGCTTCCTGCCTCGCTCTCTCACTCACTCGCACAAGCTCAGAGAGATCGAGGGAGGCCGACTCTCTCCCTCTCCTCTCCTCTCCTCTCCCTCGCCCTCCTCTCTCTGTGCGTGTGTGTGTATGACTCACCCCCGTCTCATACACCCGCCTTTTATTAGACACTTCCCTTTTTCTGCAAGCGAGAACTACTGCTGAAAAACTGGGGCCTTTGAGAACATCTGTGCTTGCATTGCACACTAACATGCACACATGCAAGTGCACGCGCACATACACACACACACACACACACGACTATAAACACACTTCATACCAAGTCCTCCTGCTGTGCCTCTGACTGTCTTTTACCACTGAACAAGACAAAAAGTCACTCCTTCAATGTTAATACATAAGTAATGAAAATCTAAATTTAGTTAGAAAAATAAACATAGGACCAATAAATCAGACTCCTCCAGAGGGAAAAAATAAAAAAGGGACGTCGGCGCCAGAGAGAATTGGCTTCCCCCCCACTGAAAGGTGGACAGAGAAGCAAAGAATGAATAGGAATTTTGAATGAAAGTAAAAGAGGGAGATCAACTGTGAGTGTTGGAGGTTCTTTCTACAGAGCTCCTGTGTTCATGGGATACAAAAATACGTGAATGTCAAAGAGAATCCCCAAAATGTCCCACATTTAAACAAGGATAAGGAAAAGGATAGAAAAGTAACTGAAGTCACCGTCCCTCACAAAGACACAGCACTCATCTGATGTTGACAGTGTATAAAACATGTAGATGCCTGTCATGAGACACATTTACATAAATAAAACACCAATATCATAATATTATATTAAATTAACCTAATGAAGACAATAGTCTCAATAAGACACTTTCATGTAAACAGCATTTTCTGTTTAACTAAACAGAAATAAAGTCATATTAAGAATAAGTAATAATAAAATTAAAGCATGAGGTGTATTCTGCATTATTTAGACATGTATACATCTTAATCGCAGTTTAACATCCTATCGGAGTACGACGAGGCCGTGAAGTGGATGTGAGTCGTACTTTGCTCTGTGAGGAAATTGAATGTAATATTCAAACAGCAGCAAATATAAACATCATAATTAAAATAAAAAGGTTACTAATGTGAAGTGCCTTGACATAATTGTATCTTGTAATTTGGCACATACATATGTAATTGAATTGAAATAATGTGTAATTCAGAAAAAGGTCAAAGGTCAGATTATTGGTGTCCATGTAAACATAATCACTGAAATGATTGAGATGTGATGGAGTGGACGTCACAAACAACCTCACACGCTTGATCTGCAGTTGATCCCATTCTGTTCTGAATAAAGACTGCTTGGTATCACGTGCGCATTAACAGCAGATACACTCAGAGTATTACACGCACACACACACACACACACTCCCTCACATCTTCCTGGCTGTCTCTCCGTGATCCTCTGAGGGAAAGTTGACGTCATCCTCGGCTTCACACGAAAATCAGCCCATCAAAGACAGACCCTCTCCTAATGGTGCCTGCAGTGCTCAAATATTTACCTTAGGGCCGAGCCACGCGATATACCACACACACAGGAACTCCACTCTCACCCATATTCCTCCTATTCATACACTGCGGTTTTACACACATGAGCAGTCAGTGAGTTATTAGTTGAAAGAAACGAAGAAAAATCTGGATGATTTCAATTTCTCTGGAACTTTATGTTAATAAGGGCATGATTGTTACATTTCAAGAGGTTTTTATTTATTTATTTACATCTTGGAAACAATTTGTGAATTCAGTTTCTTGCTGAAAGATATTTTGAAGGATAATATAGTCAAAACTTCAAATGCAAACAGACCAGCTTCTCCAGATGGGCGACAGCCACCGCAAAGTTGTTTGAAGCGCTCACCATTACCTGCTGTTCTTAAAAGGTAGGTTCCATCCCAGACAGATGTGGGCCACTTCAGGCAATGATCAGGCATCCCTGGCCTTCGTGTGTCAAAATGGATGTGAGCCGAAAGTGGCCCATGTGGTAAATGGTGAATATGGCTCAAATGGCTCAAAACAAAAATCGGGCTAGCTTCGGCATGTTTGGTTGACAGTGTGGGCCAAATTTAGGCCAAAACAATTCAGTTTTTTGGGATTATAGAAGAATTAAAGTTCAATACAGGTAAAGACATTTCACACCAGTGTGGTCCGTTTCAACATTTAGGTGGTGTTTCCCACTTTCCTGCAGACATGGAGTAAATACAGAATATGATTGATAGTTGATATTTATTTTATAAAAAAAAAAAATAGGCAATTTGGGACATATTTTGTCCTAAACTGAGACAGAACATGTGTAATACCATTGTTATCACGAGCAAAATATTCTGATAGTATGATATCATGAGTTACCGTCTGATTCCCTGGCCTGCACTGCGTCCCCATGAGGGAGTGTTTGTCCATTTGTCTGTGTTTGTTGAACATAAGGTTGAACAGAAGAGCATCATCCATCACCGGGCTGGAGAGGGGTTTCTGTTACAGAGGTTAGACCTGCCTGCTTTAATGCCAGCAGACAGGGAACATTTGGCCAGCTGTAATCTGAGATGGCCTCGTCGCAGCGAGCCGGAGGTCACAAGGTCAGCAGGCCTTATCGTCCACCGACAGGCCCTGTTTCTGCTCCGCGCTGACCCCCACTACTGCACAACATATATGTGCGCACATACTCAAACACAAACGTGTCTGTGTTCCCACGGTTGCAACAGGTCTGCAGGTTGATGTATAGCAGCCTGTAAAGCAGAGCTGTCAGTCAGTTTTAACAGCCCATCATGGAGATCCAACAGGACCACAGCCACGTGGGCGCAAGCCGCTGACCGCCTCAGCAACACTCCATAAAAGCAGCTCAGACTCAGCGCGCTCCTACTCGGCCAAATACAGAAAAACAACAGAGAAGGGCCGCTTTGATCAACACTGACAGACACTTGCACTCAAGATGCTCCAGCCCTCAGAATATTCTCTCGCATGTGTGCACGACAAAACAGGAAAGCTCACACAGTCTCTCTCACACAATCACAAGCTCCATACTCGCTGAACAACTCTGACACCTGGAGAGCTGTGCAGTGTGGGAGCCCGTCCAAAAGCCTGCTATCAGTCCAACACTAGGGAAACATGTTCCGCATTGAGGGGAAGTCAAACAGCGTCTGATCACCGCTCGGCCCGCGTCGCTCTGTCTGGGGCTCTGCTGTGGAGAAACTGCTGTGCTCACTGCTCTCCTCAGGCCAAACATCAGGTTGAGGAGAAAAAAGAAGGCCATCTGGCCTGGTCCAAACACATTTTATTATCATTTACATGAGGCAGTGAGAACATGGGGAATGATAATTCAACTTATGAATAACAGATCCACAGTCCACACTGTGCTCGGTGATTAACACTGGCCTGGATTTAAGTCTCATCGGACTGGAGCTCAGGGATGGCACAAGGTCATTTAAATATTTGAATATTTAATATTTAAAACATGCATGGTAGAACACTGCTAGTGCTGCTGATGAATATCTGATTGGATCTACTATCTGATGATTTCATAACTGCATGTAATCATGGTTAAATAACTTGGTTTAAAAAAGAAAAAAGGCATTTGGATATAGTCGATTACATAGGTTTAATTGTTTTAACTTTGCTGTAACAAATCAAACAAATGGCTTTGAAACATCATTAAGACCTTCATGTTTTTAAATTGTTTGGTGAATCAGATAAGATATGAAAGGATTAAGTAGTTAAAATGGAAAACTAATTAAATTTAATGTATGGCCGTACTCTACAGTATATAGAAAAGCATATTGAGTTGACACAAGCACACTTGAGGTAATAATTCTGGCAAAAGCACATTCGTGTCAACTGAGCGGAACCTTGACAGATAAATATTCATTAGCGGGCCGCTAAGCTACCTGACCTGTGACCCCCTCACTTCCTCTCCTCAGAGGGCATCAAGGAGCAGAGCTGCAGGCGGATATGAAGGCCTAATACAAAATTCTCTCTTCTTCACCCCTCTCCTCTTTTTGTCCGATCTGTTAGATGTGTGGTTTGTCTGGATTTTGAAGAGCTTTTCAAAAAGAGGTGCGTGCAATAGCGGGGGGGCGTCCCCAAACATCACAGGAATAATAATTGTTGATTGTGGCAGCACTTTGAATTGATGAGCTGGCTCTTGTTACTATAGAAACCAGCACAAAAAAGGTATACCATCGTTTTTTGCCTCTTTAAACAACAGCTGTTCTAGTCAATTTAACAAACTGTCAGACTAGCTGTTATAAGTATATTCAGTCTAAAAACATGATCAAAGGCCATAAAGGTTTGTTAATCTATGAAGACATCTGTATATACACTGTGTTTGCTGATACTTGTTATGAAAACTTTTAATTTTTACAGAATAAGGGATGCAAAAGAAAATCTGAAAAATTTCAATATTTTACATAAAAGTTCTATTATATGTCTTAGGGTTTTCTTCTTTGAAGCTTCAATAACATGTCTTTGTCAGATGGTGATAATAACGACATCTTAAGAACCAATGCCATTTATGTTCAAATATAAAGGCGAAATATATACCGATAAATAAGTCGTTGAAATGTTTTATCCCCTAATAATTGGCTGCCAGTCCATATTGGTCAAGAATTAAAATACAAACCGTGACAATTCAAATCTGTAAACGGCAGGTAACTTACTCCCATAAATAATGATCACTATTTTGGTTGTAATTTGAAGAAGCGTTTCATACAGACATCTTGAAACTTCTGAATCAACTTCTGAATAATCAGCTGAACACTATTATTGTTTCCTGACATCTTTACCTGCTCCTGATGATGGTGTTTAAGTGAAAACAACAACAAAGCTGCAACCTGCATTCACACACACACTTCTGTACTTTTATGGAGTGACTGGACTCTTAGATATCAGTATTATCATGATATAACCCAGTAACTGATTTATATTCTGTGTGAATGCGACACCTTCAGGAAGTCACATATACTCCAAATGCACTGCTACAGGCTTACACAACATTGATAACACTGAAGTGTGTCTCTGACCTAAAGGCACAACAGACAGGAGGAATGACTTATGTTCGGAGGAAATGAGGATCTGTGCCAAGACACAAAAGCCTCGACCGTCTCAACAATTAGTCACACAAAGATGCAGTACATACATATGTGCATTACTCCCACAGGGATGCCCCCTCCTTCCTGAGCTTATGTATGGATTTGGAGCATAAGTCCACAGTGGTGACCTTTTTCACGCTCTTATAAAATAATACTATCAGTATCATTGAGTGAGCCGTCAGAGGTCAGGGGACAAAGAATGAAACAGAGAAACTACAGCAGAGATTCTCCACAGAGGAGATTAAAGAGATATCAAAACATTTACTGAAAAATATTTTTATCAACTAAGATGAGAAATGGAGGAAATTGGTAACACATTTTTGTGTGTGGAACTAATACTAACACACGTGCAGAATCGTTTATTCTATGACAATGCTGTAGATAAACACAAAGAACTGAAATATGCACACTTGCAAACCCTTTTTTCTCCCTGGCCAAAGTTTTGCACGACTTGATAGTAAAGCTAAAGATTGAAATGAATAAAATATCAAGGTCTGGAAATTGACAAAGATATGCATATTGTCACGAGGCCTCACAAATGATCTTGAATAATCATATTTTACAGATGTCAGCCTAATAAGAAAGAACAACACCACAGGCGCGTACACGTGAACAGGTCACCGGCAAATTGCACTAATTCTCCACATGGGATTCTCCACAACATACAGACACAAACAACAACACTCACATTCAAACCTTCAGTCAATTAAGAGTCTTCCCTTCACCTAAACCCGATCGGCATGTCTTTAAACTGTGGGAGGAAGGCAAAGAACCCAGAGAAAACCCATAGAGAACATGCAAACTCCTCACTGAAAGACTTCGGCTAAACTGGGATTTAAATCGGGAACCTAATTTTGAAATCATTAATAGAATACTGATATAATACAAATTACTTTATGGGTTTACAAATTTGCAATAGCTAAACACTTGTTGGATTATTCATCATTTGAATTAGATATATGCATATGATTTATCAATTCTTAACACTCTGGTTGTACAGAGAAGATGACTATACAAGATAGATTTTTAGATTTTGTGGTTGGGTCAGCACAGAACTAAAAGGAAACTCTGAAACGCTTGTAAAATTGCTGATTCCAAGTTCAAGCAGTGAATCAAGCTTCAGTACCAGAATATATATCTGTAAAAAGGAAAAAAGTTTCCCAACCTCTGTTCACCAATCAGTCACAAAAACCACTCACTCTGATGTCGGCCTCATCTGGTTCCGAAATAACAACCTTGAAAATTTGGTTGCTGAACTCCCTGTGCTTCCAGAAAAGAAATGGAAAAGACGAGGAGCAGCCCGGGAAGAGAGATAAGGCAGAAAAAAACAAAGGCTGGAGTGTGGGGAGGGGGGTCATGCGCTATCACCTGGGTGACCTTAGGTCATGTGACGGGACTTTTCATCACCTTCACGAGCACAGACCAAGAGATTGAGTCAGAGCAAGAGAGGGGAAGGTAAGGCATGGACATCAAAACCCAACTGGGCTCTAGTTCATAAATCATCTGCTATGTGGACACATTGCAAACTTCTGCTTCTGTTAGTGTTTATGCTTTTTCCGGTTTGAGAGGCTGCAAAGCGTTGGTCATATGGTTGTGTTCAGGACACCCCCCATCAGAATGGACAGTCTTTAATGCCCCCTCCTGAGGTGTGAGATCACGTCTGCCTCAAGGATGTTAACAGCAGAACAGAGAAGCATGCACAAAGTAGTGTGTGTGTGTGTGTGTGTGTGTGTGTGTGTGTGTGTGTGTGTTTGTGTGCAAGCATGTGTGTGAAGCAGATGGGAGGAAAGAGAGAAATTAGAGAGGGGTAAAAGGAGAGTAGCGACAGAAAGTCTGCGAGAGCATGTGAGCATGTGTGTTTCTGCGTGTGTGCGTGCGTGTGTGTGTATGTGAGTGTGTTGCACCGAGGGGGCTGTGAGGGGTTAGGGGAAAGCAGAAGGGAGAGGAGAGGGGGAGTAGTGTGGTTAGGCATCCAGAGTCAGTGAACATTTTTCTGGCAGGCCCTTTCTATGCTCCTGGCTGCTTGCCCGGCTCTGAAGCAAACTTAAACAAACTCCTGTTGCAGCCATCTGCTGAGCCTGCGGGATAAATCACAGCACTGCTCCGCTCTGTACAGCTCAGCCGCACCACTATCAGGTTACTGCGTTAGCGGCCTCACACACAGACACACACACACACACAGACATACATTACAGTCTCCCTCTCATCCACACACACACACACACACACACACACACACAAACACACTCACAAGCACACACACCGAACTACGCGTCAGCCTGGAGCCAGGGTCTGCCATGGGGGCTCACACCACCAGGAGAGGCCAGCAACATGTGGCCCCGCTAATACCACAGGGAGAGATGAAGAGGAGGGGTCGGGGGGGGGGGGGGAGAAGAGAGACGAAAAAGGGGGAGAAAGGGGGGGAGCGGGGGTTAGGGGCCGGAGAAAGAAAAAAGGAGGACTGAGGTGATGAAGGGAGAGAGGGAGAGAGATGGACAGATGACGGAGCTGGGGGAAGAAAGAGAAAGAGGCGAGAGAGGAGAAGACCTCTGTCACCTGGCTCGAGCCAAATCCTATTTTTACAGCCCCCCGCTGGAGAGGGGAACATAAAACATCTAGAACCCCTCGGCCTCTGTGGACTTCAATAACATTTTAAGTATTATATAATCGGAGGGATAGACACTGGAATTTAACATCTCATTGTGCTCCTCATAACATCCACGGCAAAAGGTCCTTACATGTGATACTCTGGGTCTGGTTAAGACATATCCTGTCGCCATAAACTTGACAGCAAATCTTGATATAACACTTTGTTGTTGTCACGTGCCGTCAGTAACTGTGCAGCTGTACACTAAGGGGTTCCAAGATGATTCATGACAAATCTGCTCGGTGGCACTGCACCACTGAGGCCTTGAGGCTGGGATACGCACATTAACTGTGACCTGGTGGTAAATGCCACTGACCAGGCTGGCCAGCCGTCTGTTAGCACACTGCTGGCCTCACGTCCTCGGATTAGTTTAGGCATGCTTTCACTAAAGTCGTAGGCATAATCAGCAGTGGTAAACAGCCACATGAAATCTGAATTAATAAAAGTTTCAACAGTGCGAATGGCATAGTTGAAAGGGAGAACAGGCAGAGAGCAACAAATAAATAATGACTGGCCTCTGGGAAGTATCTGTGGTATCTATCTGTCACACAGATGGAAAAACTGTGACGGTTTATTTCTGACTCATCGGATGGTCTGTCAGTGTGGGAAACATTCACCCATGGAAACTATTCACTAAGTCCCACTAACTCATGACTATATTTGTGTGTTTGTGTGTTGCTCATGCATATGTTTACGGGTTTGAGTGTGCGTGTTATCTGATGGCTTGACCCATGAGAGCATCTCTATTGTCGTCTCGACCACCTGGCCAACGTTTAGGTCTTAACCTTTCTTTGTTTGCTAGCCTCTCTGGATTATTTCCAAGCTACGGCAACTGGTTCACAACCCAGACCTCAATTATACTTTGCACATCGACAGCTGTGGACAGCTGCAGACACCATAGACGTGTAGTTGTTCTTATTATACGACTTTCTAGTCTGCTTGGAGTCTGCTTACAGAGGATCATGCGCAGTTGGTGCCTTCGTAACACAGACGATGCCCTACCAGCACAGATGAGTGTGCACCATTGACTGAACAGGAAGATGGACACCGCCACACGTTCTAAAAAAAAATGTGCTTTAAAATATACTATGCAATATCTGGGTGTTGCACTCAATTGAATTGTTTCAATTATAGCTGTGCAATGACCATAAAGCTAAACTGTTCTATTCTAGTCAATGCCACCTAGTGGCTGGCTGCAGTTTAGGTCATAAACCCCGCCTCCTCCATGAGAGTGGAAAGGACATGGGCCAAACTAAAAAATACAAATCAAATGCATTTTTCTTTCAAATGATTTCTTTCATTTTAGCTAAGTGTTACTTTTTCTAGCAAGTTTGGTTGTAATTTGTTATTCAAAGCTACTTGTATAAAAGCGGTGGAAACATGATTGACAGCTGAGACTTACTCATTATTGTATCATGGGAGGATGTGGAGTTCTATCATCCATCTTTATGCACATTATATGGTTTGAACCAACACAACAAATTGAAGGGTACACGGACGTCCACACAGAGCTGTGCATTATTCCTCTGATGAAGAAATGTAGATCTCTATGACCCCAGCAGCCCCTCGCATACTTGTTGATTCTTAAAGTGTAAAACTAGCTTTAGGCTGCACCATGGGACAAACATCATCCTCTTATTCCATTTACACAAAGTTTCCAGACAACTGCAGCCGGCTTTTAAAACAAGCAATACCCAATAATTCTTGTACACAATAAATGACAGCAACTAACTCCATCATTGTGTGGTCAAGCCGACCTCGAGATCTACTTTCAGCACACAGTGCGGAGACCACATTATACGACATGCGCAATATGCTAATGCATTCTTCCTGAGGTATCAGACCCCAGCTTACTCGCTGTCTCCTTCTTAGCAGCTGTCCTGGAGCTGGCAGGACAAGCTGAGTATGTGAGAGACCAGGTGGCTGGGTGGCATATGTGGGGGCGGGAGTGAAGAGGGGAGGGTCAGGGCCAGGACTTGGGAGGAGGCAGTGACACCGAGGAGGGGATGTCTTCTTCAGCCGAAATAAGCTCCCTGAAGTTCACCGGTAACGTAAATTATTATCTCTGCTCTGGTTGGCCGACAGCGAAAGAGAGAGTCCGGCTGCTAGTCTGCGGGTAGAGTGTTGTGCAAAATGGTTTGAAGTATATTTAGTCCACTACAGGCGGCTATTTTGGCTCCGGCTGACACCTCAAGTTGTCCTGTCTGGAGGTTGAGAGAGACTCTTCCCTCTCTTGACCCTAGCAGAGGTATCAGAGGGCAAACAGGAGGGCAGGCCAGGGTTGCAGAAGCAAAGCAGAACAGGGTGGGAAATGGAGGGGATGAGTTAAAGAACAAAGAATCACATTCAACACTTAAGAGAATAAATCTAATGAGTAGCGCTCAATTTCAATTTCGGCAGCTGAGAGCATAGGTTGCAAGTAAAATTACTGGTAAGGAAATAGCTCAAATATTAGCTACTGTGCCACCACGCACCTCAACTGTGTCAAGGTGCAGAACCACACACACACACACATATATATATATATATATATATATATACATACACAGCTGTGGTACAATCCAGCTGCATTTGCCAGCAAAGGAGCAAACACCTGCTAGTGCTCCCAACCACCTGGCAGAGACAGACACACACACACACACATGCACCCCCGAAACATAGGCACAAGCTTGCAGCTGTTCTGCATGTTGATGACGATCAAGGTTACACTTGGTATGTGTGTATGTAAGTGTGAGTGTATGCATTTATATGTGGCTGTGGGTGGATGTGGGTTATAGCCAAAGGGCAACTGACAGAGAGGGGTAAGCTATAGTTATAGTTTAATCTATAATTACCTCAGTCAGTCCAAGTTTACTACTGTAAATCCCAGACTCCGGGGCAATACAGCATGACAGCATCATTCCTCCACATTGGCGTCTTGCCATGGTATGCCAGCCTCCAGTGCAACAACACAGCAGAATTTGCTCCAAAGCAGATGTACAGTATTGGAAATGTCTATGACAAACCTCAGGATATTTATCCATACGGACTGGCCTCAGGTCTTTACTGAAAAACACAGTAAGAGCTTTCTTTGTTTTTCAAAGGCTTTGTCATATAGCACCTGCTAGCATTCAGATTTGCTCTAATCCTGCTCAGAACTGGATCAGTTGTACATGGTGTACGGTTCAAAGAATGTCAGTCCATTTTATAAATTGTACATGAGTCTGTTATACCCTCTTATTTTCTATTATGTAAAATGCAGGGACAAGTGGGAATTGGGGGGGGGGGACATTTATATAAAAAAGATCAAGAAACCTGTCAGTGAAAGATTGCAATGCTAAATATTACATTACATTTAGCTGATGCTTGTATCCAAAGCAACTTACAATAAGTGCATTCAACTATGAGGGTACAAACCCAGAACAACAAGAATCAGGAAAGTACAATTTTCTTCATGAAAGCAAAAATACAAAGAGCTATAGATAAGTGATATATAAGTGCTTCTTAATCGCTACTTTTTTTGTAAAAAAAAATGTTTTTATTCAGGGCAGAGCTGTTTTTTTAGTTTGCGACGGAAGATGTGAAGACTTTCTGCTAAATAATATCAAGATAGAGTAGAATAAAGAAAGAAAAGCCCTTTGGAACAAACAGCACACATACTGACTCAGTTCTCACAGGAGCCTGGCTTGAAAGTTCATCCATAATTTACTGGCTCATTGCAAACACATACCTTGATGCCACACTGGCACCCACAAACACATTTCAAGCCATGGTCTAGGGTTTCTTGTTGGTTAGAGGGACTTGTCCCCTTTTCACATCGTCCATTGTCTTCCTCTTCTGTTTTTCTCCCACAAACCTACAGAACACACAAACTTCTAAATGTTTGCAATATCAAAACTGAGAGCAGAAAACCAGTCAGCCAGAATGACTCCCTGGCATAGTTTTACAGGCACCCTTATGGATCATTTCCCCTTATAAAGTAATACTAGGGTCAAGGTATACCCATGGGATGCAGAGTTCAGCGTGGGAAAATAAAAAAATTTAATCAAAGTGAGGTAAAGGCTCATTCTGACTTTGGCTGATTTGATGTCGGCAAGAAGTGCCTGGAGGTGTCCGAGGTCACCAATTTCACCATAATAATGTGGATCATACATTGTCCTACAGAGCATTCCAGAGATCAAGCACATAAATGTTCACATCTACACAATGCTGAGACCTGTGTGGGTGGGCCTCGGATGTGAAGGGGTTTGAACTTCTGGTAAACAGCACAAACAACACAGATAAACTTGTGACACTGCGATCAAGGCCACATTCAGACCAACTTTAGCTCTGCCTGAAAAACAAATGCAGCCCCCTCATTCGACCTGATTCAACTTTTTTGCAATGTGCAGAATACATCCCAAGGGCGGAAGGGGAGCCTACTAAATGCCAGAGATAATTTTTTGGATCAAACATCTAAACAGACACGTAAATGACACTTCTCTCCAATAAGACATATCACCTCTGCTGACTGAAGACCTGAGCGCTGAGCCCATATCAATATCCTCCTTTCTGCTCGTCACTGCTCGTCTCTTTGGGGTCAACCGGTTAGCATGCTTCCAGGCTCTGCAGCAACAAACCAGCTTGGCACTCTGCTTTTGGACAGGGCCCAACACTGAAACTTCTTTCCTCCAATGACATTAACGCCCTGTACTCACAGAACAACCTCAATGCAACCGTGTAGCACTATTCAAGTGACCTACAACATGGTCACTCTTTGCCCTGACTTGACAGTCCTCTCTGTACCAATGCAGGATGTGAGGGAACGTCTGATGCCGTTTGATTCAATAACTCTCTCCTTCCCTCTTTGGCACAGCACTGCTTCCTCTTGTCAATCGCCTGCCAGGGAATCTTAAAATGAAAGAGCCAGTTACGATCCTCTTTGGCATTTGTTAAACCATTTGGTCTGCCAACCGATGAAGTCAATCAAGAGGGGAGGACCTAGGCCTTTTTGGTCAGCACTATTCGCAGGAATGACAAATTAACTGCATGGGGACCTCTAACCTCTAATGCTGGTGTGATCTCCTGAAAGGTTCCCAATTACATTGTAACTCACGCAACAAATTCTCACCTGACTGCCAATGTTTCCAAGCTCCGCCAACCCACTGCTCCCTGACTGTCTGTGTCTGGAATTCCTGCACTGAGGGTAAACTACATAAAAATGCAGACTGAAAAGAAAAACTAAACGTGATTTTGAAAAATGCAATCAGAAATAAGGTTGGTAAGTTGTTCTGATGCAGTTTACATCCCGATAAGCACAAATACATATATTCTTGTGGAAATAAAAGAACAAATCTGGCGTCTGTGGCCATTGCATTACTATGTAAGACATGAACTCAAATCAAACCATCATATATCAAAAGATCTGGATATGCAGCTTCCACTCAGCCTGTCTCCAAGTCTGTCCTAATGTAAAGTCAATAGGCTAAGCAGTTCCATGAAGGAGACATACAAAATAAAGCAGGAAGTGAGAGAGCTCTGTGGTTTATATGTTTGGGAGAAAATTTCACTCAAATAAATCATCAACATCTTAAACTAAGGTCCAGTACTTATACTATACCCAAGAGCTGGATCTGGCACAGTCAACCCTGCCAATTTGTCCCAGTGGTGAACCACCGAACTCTAGCAAATAAAAAGGTCCTTTATTTCCTTTCAGACTACTATCATAACTAAAATAAATGTATCTGATGACAGGACACATCAAATTGAAAAAATTAAACTCAGTGTTTTTAGACCATGACGGTAATATTTGTAATATTTAAAACTATTCCAGAGTTTAAACCAGCTCTTTTTATATGTGCTAGATTACTTCGCTGTGATGTCTGATGGACTTTCAGGTTCACCGAAACGGAGACTGATGTGCAGCAGGCAGCACAACACACAAGCAGGGAGGGACAGGACCTTCTTGGCATCTAGACTGTGTGAGCAACTTTCATTGGAATATACAGATGCTCCCTGGGAGTTCTATATTGAGTTCTCTCGATGCATCTATGGCAGATGGAGCTAAGTGAAAGTTCGGTCAGAGAGACTGTCTTCTAAGTCTTCCGCACAGTTTTCCAGCTCCGCTCATTTCCTTTCCATCAGCACTAATCTTGAGCTGTTTCAAAGGGGCTCTACTTTCTGATAGAGTCTGTGCGCTAAAATCTATACCTCTGTTCACAATCAATTAAATCTCGTTCAAATTTACTCATCAGCATTTATTTCTCTATAGCGCCTTTTCCAAGGGTCAAAAACCCCCACAACCATTCTCTCAAATCTGAGCAGGTTAACCTTGATTGGAAAACCTACACATACCTGCTAGATTTGGTGTAAAAGAGCTAAACAACTCTCTCCTGATTGGCAGTGAGCATTCTGTCTGCACTGTATGCCAACAGAAGGCCAGAGATACAGCAGCAGACAAAGGGACAAGTCAGGGTCTTTTGTGTCCTTCAAAGTAGTTTGAGGGAAGTTTGTACAGCCCATAGGTAATTGGCTACAGGGCTGAGACATGAAAGGGGAAACAAAGAAAGAAACACTTGATCACCTCCATCTCGTCTCCTCCACACCGGATCTGATCGCTCCACTCTGATATGGGCGAGGATGGAGCACAGAGGGATGCTAGTGGGAAGAGGGTGATTAAAGCAGCGAGTGCTAAATCAAAACCCACCGTCAGCCGCTTTGAAAGTAAGCCCCTCAGATACCAGAGGATTCCCCGTGAAACGCAAGGCTGTCCGTCCGACCTCACTACCAAGAGAAGGAGAGGACCACAGCTGCGGGAACTTTGCAGGAAACACGCAATATGAGTGGCTTTGACTTAACACACTCATACGCACATGCACACACACAGACGGCTCCCACCATATGGTATGAGCACGCCACCTCACATGCCTCAAATTAACGCATTTTTAAAAGAATCCCCTTTTCTGGGTAAAAAGGCTCTCCTGTATGATGAATTGATGAGAATGAGACGTTCTGTTTTGCTCTGGCTGCAATTTAAATCCCATTAACCCCCTCACCTTCTCCCAGCCTCCCACTCTTCTCTTCGCTCCTTCTTCTCTTTCCAATAATTCACTCAGGATCATTTCTTTGTCTCTGTTTTTCAACTTTGCATCACGATTGGATGTGTAATTTTGCCCTCACTCCTTTCACTCCGCCATAAATCTTCCTTGGCGACGCTGTCAAGACGCCTCAATGTTTTTCCTGTGACAGCAAATACCTCCTTCCCAGCATATGGGCTGAACTGAAAACACTGTCAATTACTTTTCACCAAAACCTACACACATCCATACAGCTCCCATCAGGCCAACAATAATTATCCACTCAAAAGCGTCACTCAGCAGACCACCATACATAGATTCACCTCCATGCGCGGATACACATACACACAGTCTACACACTTTTGTCTTCGTAGGAGTTTGTATGGGCTAGAGAGGCTTAGTGTGTTTGTGTGTTCTGCACATACATGTACGTAGTCTTTATTGTTGTAGGGTTTGACTAACGATTGCAGTTATACACCTTTATGTATTTGTACAAACTCTCATTTCAATCCCTTCAACAACAAAGTTATGCAGTGTTGATATAATCAGTTTAAACAGCGTTCATCGTGTGTTTACTCAGGGACTAAGCGTTTGAGTATTTCCTCAATACTTCATCACTTTTTTTATTATGCTTTTAAAAAGTGATATATGTGGTAAATTTGGTTATGCATTTTAGGCTTTGTGCAATTTGTGTCTGATTTGAACAGGCACAAGAGACTTTCTGTTAGAGAAGGTGAGCTCACAATGTGCAGTTGAGGGATGGAATAAAAACAACAAATAAACCACTACAGCAAATTAAAATGGCACTCGGAGTACATATCTCCACCTAGGCCAAACAGTCCCCTATGAGACCACGTTTAAATTCCCTAGATCTGGATTTTTATGTGGATCTGCACCAGATTGCTCACACTCATAAATATCCTTCCCCTGACCATTTTTGATTTGTTTTCATCAAGATCCATGAATTATTCTTGTTAAAGAATATCGCTATGGTCAAGAAGGTGAAAGAAAATACCCGGGGATATAAATGCCTACATTCACATGAAGCAGTCCATGGAGAGATCATCTTTCCTAACATGATTTCAATATAAGGATGGGGGACAAATCAGTAAACATCTGTTTTCCCGAGAGTGCAAGTGAAGGATCTGCTGACCGGCCACCCCTCCCCAGACGCCGGCTGGTGGTACTTACACACCTGTCAAAGGTCACGTCCAACATACTAATTAAACACACGACAGCAGAACAGAGAACACGAGAACCACCGATCAGGGTGTGTGTGTGTGTGTGTCTGGGTGTGTGTGTGTGTCTAACATTTAACAGCTACTAGAGTGTCCTGTGGCAGATCTCATTTCATGTACTATTTCATATCTCACCAAGCTTGGGAAAAAAGGCAGCGCAGCATCGTGCAGCGTGTTCACACTCCAAAGGATATGCACTCATACATTACTAATCATGTTTACACCAAATTGAGCAACGTAATTACAGAAATTACAAACTCTTTTGGCCTTAATTAAAGATTTATCATCAACAACGTCTCGGAATTCCCGAAATTGAATATGAATTCACTACTGGAACTCTGCTTGCTCTGCACTTTCTGTGTGAGGGAAAGCGGAAAACTAGACTAGACTAGACAAGAATAGAATAGAATAGAATAGAAATACTGTACGTGAGCATGTGTTAATCTTTGTTAGTCCTTGTATAGTCCCCTCCAGCAGGCACATGAAGCGCTGAGGGGAACCAGATGGGCACTCCCTCCTGACAGCCCAAACCCCAGCGATGACAGACGCTCTCAACCATATAACATGACACTAGAGGACGGAGCACCTGTTCCCACGCAGGCTCGCTCTCTCGCTCCCCTTCCCCACAAAAATGCACACTGGCACTTTCTCCTCCATGAGGTCACTCGCTCCCTTAGGCCAAAACTGCCTGTGCCACCTGCAACAGCCCCGCGGTCCAAAGCGATCACCTGAAACCCTGCCTGCCCCGACAACCGCTCTCATTCCACCCTTGCTGCGGAGCTGGTTCCATAATTATCCTCTATGTGAGGAGTAGCACCTCACGTATGATTGCTATGTGCTCAACTTGGAATAGCTCCAATGCTATTGCTCAGACAAATAATGAAGTCTTACGTGTGGAGTTCATAACAGTACGAGTGACAGCGGTACTCCAAAAGCACTTCTGTGAGGGACGGCTAGAAAATGAAGTGGACAGCCCCAGACAGCTCCGGTGAGAGTTCGCAACACATTGAGGATGCTGGGTGTCAATGACATCCGCAGATGTGCTTCACATGTCCTGCGTGCCCGGACAGTCACTGTTGCAGGAAGGAGCTGCTCAGAGCTGCCCACAGAGCCAAGTGGCTGTCTACATGCTCCTCAGCCCTTCATTAGCACTTCACCATCCATGTTGGCTTTGCACTATAGTCCTGCACATAAACCGACACCTCCAACATGCATCCTTCTGCTATTGGTCATCTACAGTGAAAGAAAGCAGAGTAGTTCTGTCAAAATTTTACCAGCAGGGAAGGGATTTTGTGCAAGTGTTGGTAATAGTTCAAGTTATGTCAAAGTCATTAATCAACTTCGTTAAAAACATGAATCCTTCAGCCACAATATTTAAGTATATAATTGATAAACAATGATATTAAGTCAACTGAAGTCAAGTTTTATCAACATGGAACCTTTTAAATAACAGTAACTTCTTCAGCAGTAGCACTGCAGCTTCTGCAGGTGTGACCTTGTTTTATGTTCTTTTACACCTCATCTTCAGTTGTCTGCTGCTCTGGTGTCACTTGACGATTCAATAGAAAGGTGTGATTTGGGCTAAAAATGATTCTGACAGACGTGACAACATATCCATGAATGTTGGCGTTAGACTTTATATTTCAGAAGGTTATTGCCAGTCTGCATATCACTGAAGTACAGTATCTGAACTGTCTGTCAAACAAATTAAATCAATTATAAAGAAATTTAAAAAACTGCGAAACTGACAACTGCACCAGGTTGATTTACTTTCTTTGATTTCCACTGTACTAAGCTATCCGACTGATTCGATATGGATATAACATGAAGATAATTGCTTAACACAGAGACACAAAAACTTTGGACAGTCAGTTTAAATTCCTATAGGCTATTTAAATGATTCCTAGTGATTGTCCTTGCATATGTGGGGAGGATTGATATAATCATCTGTTGTTTATGCATCTGTGTTTTGTCATTAGCGGAGGAAATATGGAAGAGACTCACTAACTTCCCTGGAAATACTCCTAAAGATCTTCAACATGCTCAAACTAAAACAAACTACAGTGCCGGCCGAGACACACTCAGTCATGCTGGTTAAAATAAACACACTCACACACACACATGCACAGAGCAAACACAAGGCCGGCCTTGGCCTTCAGATCCCCCTATTTTTCCTCCGGTGTTTATAGAAGTACGTTTTGATGAAAATGTTTGTCTCATCATTGTTCATCCAAGCTGCCACCCCCCCAAAGACATCAAAATCATCCCTCTGCTGTGTGACTCAGAGGTCGTATCGGGGCAAACACAGTCTGCACTGCCCTGTGGGAATGCAGGGGGAATTAATAGATGGCATATGACTGTCAATTAATCAAGGCCAGAGAATTCATCGATATAAATGTAAAAGCGTTATGAAAAACCAAAGAATATGGCTGTGCTGCCGTGTCTACAGGCTGTGTGCTCTGGTCTTACCTTGTGTCTCGATCGTGGCGAGGCCGATTCCGGTTCCCTCCTCTCCTCGTCTGATGATCCATGTCCATGTCTATCCCTGTCCTGCTGCATCCTCTGTCCCGCCTGTACCATGGCCTTACATTCCACACATGCGCCAATCACAAGCCTCTTTCCATCATCCACCAGGAGTGTGCGTGTGCTGCGAGGGGCATACAGGAACACAGGTAACCTGGCCATAGTAACGGCACATAGCCTACCCTGCCTGCGCTGCTCCTGCCTGCAGAAGAAACAAACAAACGCCTCACAGTTGTACTGTCGGGCCCACGGGGAACTGGGCAGCTGGGGGTTGCCACTGGGTAAGCTAGAGGTAGAAGGGGTGGAGGGTCCCTGGCCCCTGTTCTCATGCAGGGCCCACTGGGCACGCAGGTCATGATAGCAGAGATTACAAGCCGACACAAGGCCTGTAGCGTCGGCTGGCTTGGCACGGGGAGCCGGCGGGTGGACGGTGAGAAAGGGGAAGAAAGGCTCCCTCTCCCCGCAGCGCCCAGGTGGGTTGACATGAAGCTGGTACTCTCCACCTGCAAACAGCTCAGCTCCACACAGATAACACACCGACATGGAGCTGCCGGAGCGAGAAGCCAACCCTCTCTGGGAATGGGCCGGTTCACACCCCTCAATGGCCATGGCAGTGTGGTACCTGACCAGGAAGGAGCTGACAGAAGTGATTAGCTCCTCGCTGAGGCTGAGTCGATATGCTCCCCAGATCTCCTCCAGGATTAGATGGCACTGGGTGCAGCAATGCACGCGGCTGTGAATCAGGCCCTGGGCGTTAGGTGGGCAAGGCAACATATTGATGAAGGGAAAATGCATCACACCACGGGATTTGCCCACACCAGCCTGTGCATAGGCAACTCTCATGTCTCCCCCACCCTCCTGACCACAGAGGTAACAGGCCTCATGGGGAGCCTTGGGTTTAGGTATGCACTGCATAGGCTCTTGGGGCTTTCCCTCCTGGGGAGTTAGCTGGGGGGGACGGACAGCACTGGTGGTCTGGTTGAGGGGGACTACATAGAGGCGCTGGAGCACAGGCACATCTGCCAGCTGGAAGCTCTGCCACTGCTGCATGAGGGAGGTGTGGCAGCTTCCACATACCAGGGTTGTACCTGCCAAACTGATGGGCACCGCACCACGTGGAGGGGAGTGCAGCCACAGGAAGGGAAAGAAGGGCTCGCCCTGTGCTCTCTCCTGCTTCTGAACACTGACTTTAAAGCAGTCATCGTGTTTGAGCTCAGTGCCACAGACGTAACACACACACTCCTCTGGCCTGGACTCCTTAGCTGCGCGCTCCTGGGCGCTCTTCCTCGCTGAAAGGTCTCTGGCAGGTCTCAGCTGAATCGATGGGCCTGCTCTGCTGCCATACATGTCCCTGTCATCATCGCTCGTTATGTTAATCTCGTTTTCATCGGAGTTGTCAGAGTTGTTCTCCCCGGGCGCAGCCTTCGTGGTGACAGTAGCGGTGGTGTGATGCTCGCCGGCTCCCCGGTACAGCAGATGTCTGGCCGGAGCGCAGCTGCTGTCGGCACCACGCTGGATCTGACGCGGCTCCTCCAGCCACCGCCTGTTGCGCATGATGACCCCGTTGTCCTGCACAGGTGTGTCGGACAGGGGGCCCTCGTAGCCCCGCAGAGGGAATCTCTCCTGGGTCTTTGCCACAGATTCTGATGCCTGACAGACATTATTCATCATTTTAGCGCCGCGCCTCGCCGGGACAACACTTTCCACTTTGGGCGACCTCTGCGCCCCGCACACACCCACCGGGTAGCGGATCGCCCGCTGAGAGTCCGGGCTGTTTTTAACACTGATGACATTGTTTTTCCTGCCACTGTCTCTCGGCGACTTGCCAGATGCCCTCGGGCACTTGCCCACGCTGGCTCGGTCCACCGCGTCCATCTCCTGGTCTGACATGTTCTCGTTTTCAGAGAAGTCCGAGAAATCCGAGTCCGCGCCCCCGTCGTAGCCCTGTCCGATCCTCCTCTCCAGGTCGTAGGAGAGGTTCCACTCCTGCGGGACCCGCCGGGAGTCGCACTGGTACGGTCGCTTCAGCCAGTACATGCGCTTCTCGAGGGGCGTCCTGCTCCGCTCGAAGGAGTTCCACTGCTCCTTCAGGAAACAGTGGCACACGGCGCACACCAGCGCGTGTCCATCCGGGCTCACTTCACACGCACCCGGCGCTGCCTCCTGGTTCTGCAGAAACGGGAAAAAGGGAAGCCTCTCTTTCTGATATGCCACTTGCAGCCTCAACTCCTTCCCCGGCGTGACTCCGCTTCCACATACAAAACAATAAACAAGTCCCCCGAATCCGTTCCGATCACTCCTGGAAATGTTGCCGGGCAATGGGTCGTCCTCACCGGGCATAGCTGCAGCCATGAGACGGTGTTTCCGAGATAAGGGTGCCAGGTCCTGGTCACGGGGGGAGTTCATTGTTTTTAAACATCCACGACTAGGCTACATGGCACAGCGTCCTTGAAGCCATGCTCACACTCATCCACAGGTCAGGAAACCAGACGATCAAAGTTACTCACTGGATGATAAGAGAGACGAGCGGTCCATTGAAACAGCAGCGCGCAGTGACGGCAGCAAACTGTGCGGGACGGGCAGAAAGTCTCTGGAAACACCCGCAAAACAGCGCGTAAATCCGCGTTATCTGAAGCGTGTAGTCCGCATGTTTGCACTGGAAATCCATGGGAGAGATGTCAGACGAGCCCGGGTCGCCTCTGCAGCGAACTTTCCTGCCTGCGCTCTGCAAACTTTGGCTGCTCGCGCTTCCTCACACTGTGCACAGCGCCATCCCCGATCCAGTCCGTGGGACGCGCCTCGGCACCCCGAAGGAAACCTCCTGCCACAGCCCCCCGGTACTAGTTCCTCCGAGATGGGGAGAGAGAGCGCACTCCTGTACAGTAGCTGCCCGAGCGTCAACGCACTGAGCACACACACACACAAACACACACACACACGCAGAGGATATCCACCGTTTAACGTGCACTGGGGCGTATATTCAAATAAGAAAAACTCCCAGCATGTGGGCATCATCTGCATCCAAAACTCAGACACTCTATTAAAATGCCATTATCTGAGAATGAGATGGTGAAACTGTTTTCTCCAAAGTATGCACGAAGCAGAGAGGTTGCAAGTGATCCCTGTGTGTGTGTGATTGTGTGTGTGTGTGTTTGTGTGTGTCTGTGTGTGTGTGTGTATGTGTCTTGAGATTGTCTTGATCCCATGTAATTAGGCCTCAGACAACTGAGCATTATTTCCCGTTTGAAATAACAGATAATTAGGCCATCTCTTAGATGCCTTCTTCAATTGGGTTTTGGAGCATTCGTGGTTCTGATGTCAATCCTGTGAAACTTCCCCTTTATAAAAAATTGACAAAGTCTGAGCTGCCATGCAAACTGCAGAGAAAGTTCTGTGCTGTGACCTTTCCAGGGGCTGCTGCTGCAGAGAAGAGGCTTCCCCACAATAGGATGCTGTCACCTAATGGAACAAAAAAATAAAATTGTTGGAACAACAAAATACTTAAATTGGTAGCACAGATATTAATTAAGTTTTTTCAAATGAAATAAGCAAGTTACATCCGCAAACTTGATAACTTTGATTTGGATAAGACTTCATTAATTTGTGTGTTCCGTCTGTCTGTCGATCCC
This sequence comes from Platichthys flesus, assembly GCF_949316205.1. Lineage (NCBI taxonomy): Eukaryota > Metazoa > Chordata > Actinopteri > Pleuronectiformes > Pleuronectidae > Platichthys > Platichthys flesus. The sequence goes on along the minus strand of NC_084945.1, from coordinate 14,359,209 downwards.
ATAAACATTGGCCTAATTATCTGTAAATTTATTTACAGATAATTTGTTGTGTCTGTCCATCTGTCCTTCCATTCGTCCGTCTGTCTTTCTCTGAGACAGCAAGTGGAGAAATCAAACCTCAGACACGTTATTCTACAATAACACAGGTAAACAGTTATGTCTGTCCGTTCCACTGTGCACTGGCCCTGGCCTCAGTCACTGTGCAGTTACTCACTGATGTCAGAGAGTGCAGGACTACCACTTTCTACACCTTCTCCTTCATCCTTTATCATCTTCATCATCACTGTGCCCCTTGCTCCTCAGCTATTCACCAACATATTATTCATGATTCTCCGCAGCCTCTCTATGTGTTAACAGACAGTGTAATTCAACATTAGTGTGTATTAACTGAAAGAACTTCATCTGCTTCTTCCATTCATTAACCTACAAATTATTTTATTCATGATGCATAACCGTATGTCTCACTATCTCACACACAGTGAAACACTAATGATATGTTGTCAGCATAGATTTACAACACTGCCTTGTAGTGTCAGATCTGGGTAGTGCATCATCTGGGAAATCCCCCCATGCAGTCAGTCAGACTGAGGCTCATGCAGGCAACTCACAGATGAGCAGAAGAAGAAAAAATAAAGCAAACAGAGAGCAAAAGAAGGGAGAAAATAAGAGACGGATATATGATGGAAAGCTATATACCCCATCATCTTTATTTCCATAATTTGTTCTCATTTTCCTGGTGTGTTGGTCTTCAATTTGGGACTTAGGTCAAATCTGACGGTTGAAGAGATGAATCTGCTAAAACTATTTCATCTGAAAACACATCAGCACCAACTCTGGTGTTGTTTTCCTAAATCTATTGCAAGGTAAGGAGGGTTGATGCTGAACTCAAAAAAATAAGTAAGTAAACAACTGGTAATACTAATTTTGACTATATTAGCAATTAAATTACATATAGCACCTTTAAGAGAATACAAATGAAATATATCAATATTAAGTTATTTGTTTTGAGGTATTTTCTACAACACTGGAAGAACAGATAAAATGTACATGTCATATCTCTCATGCTCTGTGAATCAAAAACTGTATCAAAATATTGATTTTATTAGAGTTCAGTTCAAACTCTCCCAAACTGCCTAAGGGACCTGCATGTGTGTATTCATCTGTGAGTGCATATTCTGAGTCTGACTTCAAATATCTGCCATATTGCTCCTCGCACGTTTTTACAGTTCCTGCTCTGCCATGACAGACCCTTCAGGCTGAGCACAGTGGAAGGGACAGAGGGAGGGGGGATGTGTGTGTGTGTCTGTGTATATGTGTGTATGTTAAGACAGGGGTTGCAAGGGGAGAAAGGGAATGCAGTGGGAGAGTGATTTGAATAAAAACCTCTTGTTAGTGTAGGGCCTCCAGGAGCTCTGTTAGGAGGAGGTGATGACAAGGGCACAGGGAGGGCAAAGACACTGCACCGCTCTCTGTGTGTGTGTGTGCGTGTGTGTGTGTGTGTGTGTGTGCGTGTAGTGGGGGAATGGGTATGCAACAGCACCTTCCACTAAAGGTCATGGGACAATCCTCGTATGATAATGTTTTTGTAAAATTTCCGACATGCATAAAACTTTCAAACACACAACCCTGCATGCTTGAGTGCACATATAAACACAGACATACACACACACATTCACACAATGTTCGATGGCAACTGTATAAAAATGCTTATACTTTTTGCATGTTTCTCATAAATACTTCCTGTCTGTTGCAGATACAGCAGGTATCAATTGGCCCTGATGTCCAGACTCACAGCCACTGGACTCTCAGAATGTCTGTTTGTACACAAGTGTAAGAATAGTACGTCTGTTTGTGTGCATTAGTTACCAAGTCCTGTGTGTGTCTGTGCTCTCAGGGCCACAGGGGAGGGATTATTTTACAGTTTCATCCAAGGACTCCACTTGAGAGAGAGCTCCTCAGAACTGGACACATAACACATACAGACTGAGGTCCACACCTCTGAGACCGCAAGGAGACTACACACTGCTTGTTGTCCAGACTTTGTCTGACTTTTTAACAGCACAGGGAAATATTGAGGACCACAATAGAGTGAGAGTTGGACTGCAACCAATCTGAATCAGAACATAGACCAACCCCAAGCTGATAGGTATTCTGTTCATCAAATTTTTGTGCGGATTCAGAATCTTTTTACACTTTCTTTAATAGAGACAGGTCTTTTGTTTAATTTTTAACTAAATCTATTTGGTGCAGGTAGATTGAGTTTAAGTGGAGTGTTTGGCTTTGGGAGAGGTTTTCACTCTGCTGAGTGCCATTCTATTTGGTTAATGAAAGGGTTATTACTATTACTGTGACACCCCTGGGTCTCGATAGGAAAGCAGAGGCATAACTGACATTGTGTCAATGCACAGCGCTCTTTCTTTCCTGTGACCCTCTGAGCTCTGATACATTAGGAGCTTTGGGGCTCACTTCACTCACCTGTTAAACACAGTTCATCCCAATAATACGCCCACTAGCCCCTCCCCTCTTCAGACTGTAAATTCTCCCAGACCGTCTGTTTCTGTCACTTTTTAGTCTTTACATTTTTTTTCAGTACACCTCACACAGATGTTTTCTCTCATTTTGCCTGATTAGACCTCTCCCCTAGGATTTAGTGGACTTGTAGAAACCAGGTTTGATTGATAGCTCTGCTGACTTCTTTGTTTTTTTTAAGTCACTCAGCGCCCTTCATCTGTCTTCTGTTTACCTTTATCCTCCTTTTATTTATTTGTCTGGTTCTCTGCTTGTTGATGCTATTTATTATGTAGAACAAATCCAAGTAATTTTCTAAAAATCATACATTATTTTAATGTTGATGCAGACCTAACACTTAGGTAAATACCACAATAAGCTTGCTATTATATCATGGAAGCACATATATCTAAACCCTAAATATGCTTTGAAACAGGACACAGAGGGATGTTTCCTATGTGCTCATGTAAGCCTTGCATTACACCGAAATACATTAAACTGATTGATATATATTTATAGTTAATTTGACTCACATTCACAGTCCTTCACCACATGGTCTACACATGACTGGGGGGTCTCAGCTGCAAACACTGTTGACCTTACCAACAAACCAGTGGTGAGACCTCAGCTCAACACCAGAGTATAATCATGTAATTTATTCTTTAGTCACTACCTGCCTGTGTGGAATGGGTTTGCTAGGCCTGTGGTGATGCTGGAAGCATTTAAGTATATTTATGTTCACAAGTGTTAATACAGCCACTACAACATTTTTTATATGTAAATAAATGTTACCAATATTAGTCACCTCTATGATTTTCTTATAACGTGATTGTGTCAAAATGTCTGTCTTACAAAAGACTTCATATCCAGTGTCAAGCCAAGGCCAATGAATTAACAGCCACACCAAGCTGCCAGCCCCAGCCCTGCATCCTGCCTGGCAGGAAGTCAGGGTGCACATGCCATCACAGGGAGGTGACACAGGAAGTGAAGTACAAGCCAAAGAGTCAGCACTTCTGTTCCTTAATGGAGAGTCATCATGGTGGCTAAGGAACAGGTTACAAATAAAACACTGTTAAATAAAGATAAACAGAAACTTGCAGCTTTCCAAGGGTGTAAAGGAGATTGTGACATGTTCTCTAAATTTGGACATTAATTGATTATAATAAGAAGTATCCCAAAACCTCAATAAACCTTTCATTAAAGAGACAGAAGGGAAGATAGCAAATGGATCCTCTGAGGAGAAGCCTGGACTTTTTCCTTGTTTATTTATTCATTTATTTCTGCAGGATCTCTTCCCTCTCTCCAAGGTCAAAGGTGCAACAAAGGAATGTGTTTCCTCTGAACAAGGGAAAACTAACAGCTCATACAGTGTAGACTGGGCCACAGCTCATTCACTTTTATAGCATGTTTAAATGCTAATTATAATTATTCTACAAGCGTGATGAACAATGAACTCAAGTTTACTTTGGCATGAACATGGAGTCCTTCCTTTTTAGAATTACAATAATCTAGATAAAACTAATTGAACTTTAAGGGGGCCTCAAGTTAAATTGGTAAGTGTAATCTGATTCCTTAGTCATCCTGACACTGATGATAAAAGGAAATGCAAAATAGAGAAAACTGTAGGCAGATATTTGACATGAGCATTTAACATAGGTCAAAGAGCTGTTACTTTCCCTTGTAGCTTTTACATAGCTGTAGACGACCTCTGACCTCTGACCCATAGAGGCACCGCCTGGCTGGAGCCTGTGTGTGTGTATGTGTGTGTCTGTGTGGGAGTGTGTGTGTGTGTGTGTTTGCGGGTGGGTGTGTGTGATCGTGTGTGTGGGTCCTCACTGACACACGGTTGACCCAATCCACTTTCACCTGTACTTGTCAGTCAGCCGCTAAGACCCTCCCACGCCCAGTGCTACACTCCCCTCCCATCGGAGACCTCGAAAAGTCTTTGCATACTTACAGCGAGCATTCCTCCCATCTCAGCTCACTGAGACCCACAGAAGGATGGCTCCACCGGGGGGAAGAAGAAGAGCAACAGAACATTTAGGAGGGGAGAGGAAGCGACGAGTAGAGTCCAAGAGACAGAATGAGAGGGAGTGTGCAGAGGAGGAGGAGGAGGAGGAGGAGGAGGAGGAGGAGGAGGAGGGACAGTGATAAAAGGCCCTGATGGTGTTTCCCTGCTGGGTCATCAGTGATCCACGTGGAACTGGAGATCCTGGGACACCTGTTCTTTGTAGCAGATGTTTGGGAACTATCTCCCACTCTGTCAGCTCTATATTACAGTTTCGAGGACCTGCTTGAAATGCACGAGGCAACATTATAGACACAAACTTGGATAACTGTTTTAGGTGACCTTATATAACCCTTGGAGGCTTAGAAATTTGTCAAGCTCTAGTTTAAAATTCACTTATAGAAAAACACACACACACTCATGTATGCCCACACTCAGGCAGCCTTTGTAGTAATCCCTTCTTGCTCCCGGCCCTCCCTGCTCCTGCTCTCTGACACATCCCCATCCTTCCCCTCAGCAGCAGAAGCAGCTAATAACCAAAGAAATAATGATCCGGATGAAAGCATCAGGGACGTCAGGGGCGAGAGGAAAAGGTCGGCCGAATCTGGGGATGGTGCTGCTCGTAAAGAGACGCCTGGAATAATGGAAAAGGAATGTGGTGTAAAGACTCCCCTGGGACCGGCCCAGCCGAAGGCCCTCTGGCTCAGCAACAACAAACGGTAGAGCTTGAGGAGCGTCACAAGGGCACACACACACACACACACAGACACACACACATATGTTGTCATAGGTCAATTCTGGCACCGTTCCATAGATTTTCTTACCCTAACAACAACCCCTACTTTTCCACCTTATACCCTAACCTTATCCACTGACAAAGAAAATCATATGTTTCCCAATTGGCAACCGAGCTCCGGTGCCCAGCTGGAAAAGCCTTCCCCAATTAACAAGTCGTTAGTCTGAAACTTGTCCTCAAAGGTAGCCTATGAAAGACACACACACACACACGCACGCTCGCCCCCACCCTCCCCTTCCTGTGCCGACCTACTGGAGTCGGCTGTTGTTGTTGGCTGCCTGCCGCTTTCGGAAGAAGCGCGCCCTCAGCCTCTCCCTCCTTCCCCCTCTCCTCAGTCCCTCCTTCCCTCTCTCTCTCTCTCTCTCTCCCTCTCTCTCACTAGGAGAGAGCTGCCAGGGAAATGTTGATGAAATGACATCTTACGAGAGGTCCCTGGAAAAAGTGATGACCGCCCACCCATGTCCCTATCAAATAATCCCATTCCTTGTCCACGATCCCGCCTTCCAGTCCACTCAACATCCAGCCCACCTCCCTCCCTCTTTCTCCGACCTCCATCTCCCTCTATCACATTTCTGTCCGTGCATGTGTTCATGAGTGGGTGTGCGTGCGCGTATTAGCAGCTAGATCACTTGTCCTTTGCACCCCGTAGAGGAGCTTTTATTCTCAAACCCTGGCAAATACATTTACACACATGCAGTCCCCAGCTGTCAAGACCCAGTGTTTTCTCAGATTCTGCCCTTTAACCCAAGTAATTATGTCTGTGTGTGTGTGTGTGTGTGTGCTATTTGAGAGCGTTGTATGAGAGCCAGGTAGGAAAGCCCCTTGTCTCCCGTTCATTTTGCTCCAGTGAACAGGGGTGCTGTCTGATACATGAGGTGCCTGACACACACACACACACAAACACAACTTGTGTAAGGAGTCTTGAGATCTCTGGTCACACACACACGTGCATTTGAGCACACACACAAAGCGTTCTCCTCTCCTCTGGACTCTTGGGGTGTGTTGGCCACGCAGAAGTGCGGTGTGAGCGCTGAGTGTGAGAGCCAGTAGTCAGAAGAGGAGGAAGAGTTCACGAGGGATGAAGGATGGAGGCCGACTGGGCCTCTGTGTTTGGGTCGGAGCCATCTTTACGTTCAACGCTTTGACTCACAGCTTTGTTTCTGTTGCCAGAACCATTAAATCTGAAAGAAACTGGTATTTCCAGTGGATGACTTGGAAGACAGTGAGGAAAATTACTGGGTGTCTTATTCACTTAGTTGAAGGAAACACATCTATATAGTGAAACGCTTTATAAACAATAAAATGCATTTAAAGTACCCACATTTTGTTTAACTTAGAGGTTCAATGTTTTTAGTCTAGAGGAATAGGTTTATAAGCTGTAAAATATACATTAAAATACACATTATTTAACAGTAACTCTTTTCAAATCACCCCAGCAAATATAAAAAAAACACAACAGCAAATAAGGAAACACAGGATTAAATACAAAACACAAGGACAGAATAGTATTCCTCTAAAAGAAAAGGTAGACACCGCGTGTCAACAAGGCTTGTCACTGATTGGACGGACGCACTGTCCATCTTTTTAACAGGGAGGAAATGGTGACAAAATATGGTTTGCAATTTGCCATTGTGTTTTCTTATTTGCTGTTGTGTTGTGTGATTTGAACTTTTGTGTTTTGGGATTTATCCCTTTGTTTTTTGATCTGTTATTATTTTGATAATGGTTAATTTATAGTTCTTTGAGATTTGGACTTCAGGGCCACTGTACACCTTCTGAAAAGCTCAGGCCGTGCTCCTAAAGTCCAAATTATCTCTTTCCTGTCAACTATTCATTGAAGTAACATCAAAGGAGGATATGAAAATATTTTACATAACTGTTGAATTGGTCAATGTAAAAAAGCAATGAATGCAAACAGGTTGTGGTTGATTCAGGTACTTCAGGTGCAGTGTTTTCTGTGGTAGAGACTTTTGCCTTTAAACCCCAAAAGCTGTAAAAGTCATTAAAGGAAATGGAAAAGCCTGAAAAGCATGATATTGGCACGTTCATTTTTAATGTGATAAATTTTAGCTCTTTTCTTCTTATATATCACATGTTCGGGAGCTCACTGCATAGTCCTGTTGTTTGTATTTCTATATAAAGGATAGAGATAATGTTATATAAATGGCAGCATGCATGGCTACTGGCGTATCTCAGCAGCAACTGGGTGAATTGGCACAAACGTTTGCAGAGACATTAATGGTTCCCAGATAATGAGTCCTGATGACTTTGGTGATGCCAATATTTCTCCACCAGCTCCACCTTGGGGTTGAGCTGTGTGTTTCTGAAATGTCTCAGCAGCTTTTGGAATCGAGTTTATGGCACATACCTGAAATACCTGCAAAACAACCACTGATTTGTTGGGCTACTGTTTTCAGTCTCTTTCTCCTTTTCCTTAAGTTTCTCTTTTCTCACTGCCGAGTCTCTAACCAAGACTCTGTGTCTCCTGAGAGCAATTCTGTTCCTCTCCCATCCTCTTCTCCTTCTTTCTATTCTCCCGATCTCTTCCATGACAACCCCTTTCACAATCTCCCTACCCGAGCCACGCCGGGCCGAGGGCCAAAGTGGTTCTCGAGAGCAGAAGAGCTTCTTTTTGTTCTTCTTTTTTTCCCTTTCTCTCTCAGGCAACACATTTCTGTTGCTTTGAAAATGCTCTCTTCAGCAATTACCATTTTTTTCTGTTCCTTAGGCGATCTTTTTAGGGAAGGTTATGCATTAGACATTGTAGAAAAAAAGAAGCTGTGGCAGCACAGGAGGTTTTTCATCCTTTGCTTTTAACAACAGCCAGTCACAGCATCATTACGATTTTAGCTTGCTCCTGCAAATATCCATGTCTCTCATTTTGTCAGTCCTGGTCATACCCACGTCTTCACACTACAGCACTCCAGCCTCCTCCTGTGATATACACATGTGGTTGTTTAGCTGTAAATGTAATGACAAGTCAGATGTGGAGACGCCTCTCCTTCACACCACTAGATGTCTCTCATTTTACAGTGTTCTGTGCTGGATCATGCTCATGTTGTTACCGGGAGAGATCATCGATGTCTTCCCCAGACCTCAGCAGATCAATCAAAATGGCTCATGATGGATACAGTTTCTCCAGAGTCAGTGTTGAAATAGTGTTAGTGTTATGTTTAGTCATGTGGGCTCTGGCTGTGTCCATCTGTGTGTGTGTGTATGTTTGAGTGTGTGTGTGTCTCAGAGTTTGTGTGAGTCTCACTGTGTTTGTTTGTCTCAGAGTGTGTGTGTGTGTGTGTTTGTTTGTGTCTCTGTGCTTGTGTGAGTCTCAGTTTGTTAGTTTGTCTCCGATTGTGTCGTTGTTTGTGTGTGTGTGTGTGCAGTTTGGCAGATATGAATCATATTTGTGTCTGGGAGTGCATCTATATCTGTATGCACAAGGAAGAGTGTTTGTGTGTGTGTGTGTGTGTGTGTGTGTGTGTGTGTGTGTGTTTGTGTGTGTGTGTGTGTGTGAAGTTTTTTGGCAGATATGAATCATATGTGTAGTTGTGTCTGGGAGTGCATCGATATCTGTATGCACAAGGAAGTGTATGTGTGTGTGTGTGTGTATATGAAATGGCCTACCCCCAGATGTGCCAAGCAGGTGGCCACATTATTCTCCCCTGAGCTAAACTGCAGGCGGTGGAGGCCACCTCCTGACAGCCCGCTCACATTCTCGTGTATCCACATTTACCTGATAACAGACGGAAAGCAGAATCAAGAAGCACAGCGGCCCCTGCGAATGCAATCAGGTTTCACCCTATACGTGCGTGTACGTCTGCGGGTTCTCATGCGTGTGAATGATTGAGCACATGTGTGTTTGTCATGATGCCTCACCTCAGCTCTCCCACAGCTTCCCGGCAGCTTCCCGACGATGAAAGCGAGTGAAACCCCAGACTAGTGGGGCTCCACAGCCAATTAGGATTGTTTATTTAGCCAGCCGCGGCCGCCTCGCGGAACAGGAGCACACAGCCAGCCACACAGCCCTGCAGGGGAAACCTCTCCTCTCTCTCTCCCTCTTTTTCCACTCCTTTGGCTCCATCGCCTCTTTCGCCTCAACACACTTTGCCCCCTCTTTCTCCAACTTCCATCACGCTCCATTCGGATGCAACCTTCCCAGGATGTCCCAGAGTCCACTTCTTAGATAATAACAGTGATTAATTGATCGGAAATACTTTGCTTCGCTATATAGTTGTTGTTTGGGGCTGCGATTGTTACTACTTGCATCATCATCCACTCACACAGAGTAACGCTCACAGAGACAAGTCGTTTTCTCTCTCAAGCTTTTTGATATTCATCCTCCAGTAACATAATAGTCTCATTGTGGTGAAGCCTGTCATACACTGTTGCATTTCCCAGCAGTCCAGCATCTGCATTCATCCAATCTTCCATTGTTGGGCTCAGATCATGACAGTTCTGTGGTTTCTCCCTGTCTGAGTTCCACTGATTTCTGACCAGTATAAATCCTCCGGCTTTTTGTCTTTTCTTCACTGGAGAAAACCAAACAGGATTTCTTGTGCATTTTGGCACTAACCAAGACAAGGCTTACAAGGGGGGGGGGGGGGGGGGGGAACAAAACTTGCAAAAATGGTCCCTACCCTGCGGACATATACACTCACTTATCCCAGCGTCAACAATCATCCTCTCCCTGATCCATCACAGTAGTCGCGGCTCTACATCTTCTCCCACTTCCCTTCTTTTCCCTTGACCCCACATCCCTACCCCTCTCCCTCCAACCGTTGCACTTTTTTCCCCTTCCTCTTCTCATCAGCGCAAACTTCCCGTGATGTATTGGCTAACTGAGTGATTTCTGGATGGGGGGCTTTAGTGTGGGTGTGTTTGTTGTTGTGGGTACTGGAAAGAGACGGGGTGAAGAGGACACATGATGTCCCAGTGAGATGCGTGTCACCTGTGTGGATGGCTTCACAGGGGAAAGATGAGTCTGTATTAAATGAACTACTCCAATCACACCTCATATATTGTTAAACACCCAGATATACACAGAGAGGTGTTTATTCTGGAAAAAAATCCACTGGGAGCTTTGAGTGGAGTCTTGAGATTTCAAGTGTTTTTAGACATATACACAACTACACGTACAGTTACACATGCATGCTTAAGCCTGAGCGCACACACACACACACATACAGGGTGCCTGTGGCTTGTACCCTCAGTAAAGTGGAAATTGTAAAAGGATCTTTGTGTGCCTCCGAAAATGCCTGCTGTGCCAGGGCTGCCAGATAGGTGAGCAGGTACCTGTTTACTCCGTAACCCAATCAGTGTGTCGGACAGGCACTGAGGGGCCAACTGGGTCGTCTGTCCCCTCGGCAGGCGGCAAGCCAAGTTGGCAGAGGTCACTCCAAGGTCACAGAGGAGATTAAAAAAACTCTCCAGGTAAGCAGGTCAGAATACAAACAACAGAAACTAACCGAGACATGTTTGATGAATAGAATGACTCTATAACTATATGAGTGAGTGAAATGAAGTTTTAGAGTTTGAGTAACCTGGTTCACTCATAGAGCCGCTCAGTGCAGGAATAAAGGACTGTTCACTCACCCGTTCCACATGGGTGCCTGTGGTTTGGGCCTGTCGTGACCACAGAGTGTGTGTGTGTGTGTGTGTGTGTGTTCAACCCTTCCTGCACCATCACTCAACAACATGCACACACAGGACTGCGGAGCCCCAACGATGATTGAAACCAAACCCTGAATGACATCATTTTACAAGACATAACAAAACTTTGATGAGTAAACTCAGCGGCGGCAAAAAAGACTGCATTGACTCATTTCATTGGATACCTTGTGTGGGTGTACTGTGTCCACCTGAACAGGTCATCAGCCAAAAACACTCGGTCTGAACTATCACGGAAATGCACAAACTGAGAAATGAAAAAGGTTAAATACTAAAAACTGTGACACGGAAAAAAGAAATTATACTACTGGCACAATTACAATGTGAACAAGGAAGTCACATACCTTCACCAACACCCAACAAGCCACTCTAATTCAATCAAGCTGCACCAAATTATCCATGAATCTTTCCTGGGGTAATCGTGAAAATATTAAAAACATTGCCCTACATCACTAAGTTAAAGGAAGTGAAAAAATGTTCTTGATCCAACCCCATAACCAGATCTGCTCCTAAACTTAAATGGGTTGTTCCCAGACCCATATCACATCCTTTGGATCCTTAGGAATCTGAAAATATACAGATTAATGGTCTGAAATTAGAGGTGACATGAGCTTGAAGGAACCATTCATGTGCAAGGAGTAACTGTAATAATGCATTTACCATTTACATCCTAAGTAACAGGATCCAAGTCCTTTTTCGGGAAAAAAAAAAAACCCTATTAGGAATGAGTGAAATCACAGCTCAGCTCTATAGTACTTTTTGGAGTCATCAGCATATAATATCCCTCTTCGTCAGAGTCTTCAGGGGTCAGATGGAGAAAAAAAATACTTTATAGTTGCATATAATTACACAATAAAAAGACCAGCTAGTGTGAATTCAACCATTTCCAGTGAGTCTTGTTACCTCTGTTGGGTGAAACGCTCACGCACATAAAAGGCTCAGTGTAAAATATACAAGTTTTCCATCAACGGCCTTTTACTCGCCCCACAAGGGCTCATCTCTGTTTCTGCTGGCCTGGCTGCATAGATTATAAAGATGGTCATGCACAATCAATCTCCCCCGTTCTCACCTCCCTCCCCCCTGTGGAAACGCCTTCAAAAAGAAGAGAGAAAGCCACTGTCTGGACTGTGTTTGGTACATCGCAGTCTTTCTCTCCCAGTCTCTGTCTCCCTGGCTTACCGTCAGGTTGGCAGAGCCGTTGCTGGCCTGCAGACTGGCACAGCCATTGTTTTCATTTCCCTTCCATTAAACACAGCCTTGGGAGAGGAGAGAGGGAAAGCAGGAGAGGAGAGGGGAGAGGAGAGGAGGGGTGGGGAACCATCTTGGGAGGATCTGTTGCTACTAGACAGCGTGTTTATCATAACAGCTGCTGTCCACAGGGGAAACTTGGCAGGTTGCATCAAAGACTCATTCACAGCCCACCTCAACCATCTGACACACATAACACAACCACGCACACAGGCGAACGCCCACTCCCTCGCAGGAGGATGTGCTATCATCCCATTCAATGTGCAAAAAAATGTATCAAAACAACCCATGAAAGGTTAATTCTCAGGTTAAAGGAAGTTCTGTTCCAGCCTTTGTTACCTCGGCCGTTAGCTCGCGGCAGCAGTCTGTTTTAACGATTGTTCTGGTTTTGGTGTAAATAAATTAAAGTTCCATTTGAGTGGCGCCCCTTGTATATGCCAACACATTCTTCAGATTGAGAGCGGAGCTGGCCCGGCTTCAACACATCTCTCTCACAGACTCTCATTAATAGGCAGCAGTCCTCGCAGTCCATCCCCTCAAGACAGAGAGAGCAAGAGCAAGACAGAGGGAGAGAGAGGGAGGGTAGGGGGAAGCCAGTGAGAGTTTTTATGCAGCAATTTAGCAGAATCCTCAAAGGCTCAGAGGATGAGGTTACATTTTATTTCCTTGTTAAGTTTCCCCCATGCGCCGTGGAGAGAATCCATTAGTGGCACTCTGCTGCCACCATGAGGCCGAGAACAGCAACCACACACTACCTTTCCACAAAAAGCATCATAACAGTGCAGTAAAGAGGACTGATGGGGATCGTTTGACTATTAATGATTTTGGTGAAAGAGTCACACAAACTCATGGATATTTCTATTGTCCGGGAAATCACTTCTGAATAATAGTTACACAGAGACGTCAGTGACACTGAGCTAAATTCATAAATGATGTTGAATCAAGTTCCATGTCTGCAGAAAAAGCACTTAACAATAGTAAGCCAATCACACTTTCATACAACACTACTATGTGCTACGCTTCGTCTATCACACACTTGTCATCTGGGGCAATTTGGCTCTTGGGAAACCAGGGAATGAACCTAGGACCCTTTTGGTTAGTGCATGAGAGGCAAAGTCATCATGATATGTAGTAAATGCATAACTGAACTACATAATGTGATTCACATATTAAAGCAGCTAATATCAATTTTGTAAAGAAAAGGAGGCTCTGATATGACTTTGTAATGAATGAACCCATTTTCTGCAGGTGAGTTGTTGAATATAACTTCTCACGTGTATAAAAAATGGAAGTTTCAGTTGCTTTTGGAAATACACTTTGATAATTGAAAAAGGGAGTGAACACAGAAATAACAAAAAACTAATAATGAGTAAAATGTCTGTTCTTATTACAGAACAGGCTGCATACGAACACTCTCCTTTACTACCATGTATCAATGAAATTGTAATCTGTTCCTCACTGACCTGTGAATGAACTTCCGAAATGCCAACTCCTCGTTAATTAAGATCTAACTGCTGATTCAGCTTCGAGAAAACTGCATATGCTTCAAATAACCGAATAATCTTTTAATTAATTATTTGGCTCCAGTGGTAAAAATAATTTCTTTACCCCATAAAATAGCTCTTAATCTTTGATTTATCAAAAAAAAAAACAAAAAACATAAATTAGGGCAAAAAAATCCACCAGAAATGTTTTTTACATGCACATTGTCAAGAACTCGTAAGAATTTCAAATTTTATTCCCGGTTTTATTCAGTAAATTTATCCAGAGAAAACATGTATGTGGACTCGCTAAACTTGTGTCATCATCCTTATAAAGGTGTCATCATCCTTATAAAGCATTTAATGGATAACACCATGCCTCTAAAACAGTGTGTTGACAGATAGTGGATATGTGTGACGGTTGATGCACCTTAAAGTTGTATTTACCTCAATTTAAGTAGTGAAGGAATGAGTGGACTGCACCATTCTGCTGTAGACTATAGGGGGTGTTCTCAGGATCCACCTTCATCTGTGTCACAGCCATAAGAGAGGTCTTTTCTTTTCTTCCCTGCAATAATCTATGGACTGGCCAGCATAGACTATGTAAACCTGCAGTAAGAGCTAGAAAGGTGCCATTTGGTCTGATCAGCAGTCAGTATGTTAAGATATGTTTAGTAGATTTATGTATAATCTCGAGAGCAGCTTTTCCTTTTTTGCAAATGTACTACTTTAGCTTGGTTTTGTTACCCATCTTAAATTTTGTAAATACTTTAGTTGAACAAAACGTTTTTTTCCACTAATCCCTGCTATTCTAGTTTTTATTATTACCTTGCTTCTTCACAATATGATATTGGAAGATTACAGGTTTTGTTAACAAAGAAATCTAAATGGACTTTCACTCCGTAGGTTTTCATGAGAGCGATTAAGAGCCTTTATCAGCAAGTCATACACTCACACTCTCTCTCACACACACACACACACACACACACACACACACACACACACACACACACACACACACACACACACACACACACACACACACACACACACACACACACACACACACACACACACACACACACACACACACAAACACACACACACACACACACACACACACACACACACAGTAGGATTAGGGTTATGGGCTAGGGTTAGGGTTATGGATATGGATATGGATAAGAAGGTCGTAGAGACTTGCAGGTAGGCTCTACCCCCACTAATGCGGGCACTCCCCGAGCTTCTAAGACCTTCAGAAGGGAAAAAACTGATTTGTGCAGTGCTAGGATTAGGGTTGCAATTAGGGTTAGGTTTAGAAGATCTATCTCGATGACTCCCCCTGCTTCGTCCGTCGACTGGGCAGTTTGGTCTAGGGAGCCAAAGGCAATGCACTGGCCGACGCACGTCATCAATACTCTCCAGTCTCACATATCCCCTTTTGCCGAATTGTTTTTTTTAAAATTGAGTCGGTTTGTTTAATTTTAACGGAGTTGGTTGGGCTATTTTTATCTATAGGCACTATTTTGATTTCCTAGTTTTATGGAACACATCATCAGTAGTGGACCTCAGGGTCATTGGATGTTTCGGCCATTACCACCAGACACCCTCTCCCAAGGAAGGCCCCGCCAGGGTTGATCAGACCCCAGGGTGTGTCCAACTAAGTTTATAGTAATCTAATTCTAAGGTCATTTTAAAAAGGATTCACGGTTTTATTTAGGATCAACTGGTTAAGTTTAGGCAATAGATTTAAATGGTTAGGTTTAGGGTTAAGGTTAAGGCTAAGGTTAAGGTTACGTTTTTAAGGTTAGGGTTAGGTTTAGGCCTCGGGCTTAAAGCCTTAGGTTTAGGCATCGGGTTTAATGGTTAGGGTTAGAGTTAAGGTATTGGTTAAGGTTAGAATTCGGATTAAGGTTTAGGTCTCTGGCTCTGAGTTTCAGTCCTAGTGGAGACTCAGGAGTTAACATCCTTTAAGGTTTAAGCCTCTTCAGTGTCACGACTTTGAAAGGACAGTTTGGTTAAACTCAAAGGGCTCTGGCATTGAGTTTCAGTCCTATTGGAGACTCAGGAGTTAACATCCTTTAAGGTTAAAGTCTCTTCAGTTGTTCAACTTTAATAGGACAGCTGGGTAATACTCACGCACCACTCTGGGGTCAGCTGGGGTCATCCTTCTGTCGGTTTTGGAAAAAGAGCTAAATGCTATGAAGCTAAGCGCTAGGTAGCTGAGCACTAAACGCCAATAAAGTTTTTAAATTATAATCACTGCTCTGTGTCTCAATACACCGCAAGACCCCAGAACATGCATTTCTCTTATTAAAACAGCAGACTGATCTCGGATTTCCTCCATGATAGTCTTACAGTGCTGTGTGCGTGTGGGTCAATTGTAGTCTGTGTGTGTCCAACTCTTGTCACGGTTTTTTCTGAGTTTTAAATTGTATACTCTAACACGCTCTTGCTTAAGAGAACTCCCTCTTGGGATGGTAAATATCCTCTCATCTTAATTTTTGGTGGCTTATATCAAGAGATATTTACAAAAAAAACGGACTGTTTCAGGAAGTGCTCCCATCATGCATTGCGGAAGGGGCGTGGCCATTTTCTAAAATGGTGTCTGAGATTTCCATCTAATCTGTTTAAAATTCAGTAATTATAGGTTTTATTTGTCTGAAAAAGTAATATAATTCTTAATTAATCATTCAACTAATATATAGATCTATAATTCATTAATTTAAAACAATTTATATATAATTAATTTATTTAATAATAATAAAATTGTAAAATCTTGAATCTAATCCATTTTTAATCTCTCTTTTCTGTGATGATGATTACCAATGAGGGAAGCAGAGTCAGGGAGAGAAGCCTGTTCGGGCTAGAGCTCTCCCCCGCCTGTTCGGGTTAGGGTTAGGGTTAGGGTCAGGGTTGGGGTTATCAGCTTGGGTTAGGGTTTTGGATAAGAAGGTCCTAGAGACTTGCGAGTAGGCTCCACCCCCACTAATGCGGGCACTCCCGATCGATTGGTGCAATCCCCATTTTTCTACGACCTTCGGAAGGGAAAAACCCAATTTGTGAAGTGCTAGGGTTAGTGTTGCTATTATGGTGAGAGTGAGGGTTAGGTTTAGGGTAAGGGTTAAGGACTAGGGTTAGAGTTAGGGTTATGGATAAGAAGGTTGTAGAGACTTAATTGAGTGCTTCTTGCCATAATATGGATTAGAACTGTAGTCGAATAGGCCTATTCACTGTGTAGAACTCTACACCAACCCTGCCTCTGTACAACTCAGCTGATGGTCTCAAACATATTACACATTAAGAAGAAATTCCACAAATTAACTCTTGACAAGGCAAACCTCTTAATGGAAAACCATTCAAGGTGACGACCGCATGAAGCTGATTGAAAGAAGGCCAAGAGCACCAAAGCTGTCACCACAGCAAAAGGTGGCTACTTTGAAATATCTAAAATATAAAACATATTCTGTTTTATTTAACACTTTTTTCTTTACCACATAATTTGATGTGTTCCTTCATAGTTTGGATGTCTTCAATATTAATCTGCAAGGTGTGTCCAAACTTTTGAATGGTTATCTAGGTTGATTTGTTTTTGAGGCTTCTGAGTAAAGATCTGAGAAAACTAATATTTCCCATAATGAGCAAACACTCTTATCATCAAGAAACCTCAGCAGAACCAGTCTTCGAGAGAGAGAGAGATGTCACTGCATCATGGGAATGCTAGCTTTATCAAACTGGATACTTTTTAAGCCTAATCTTAAATGCAGAAGGGATTTTTTTCTCCCGAACTCTTATTTCTCATTGATTTCATGAGCTCAGAACATCTGCTTCATTTTTATTTCTCAAAAGAATTTTTTTTGGGTGTTGAAATGATTATGATGATATAAAAATGCCTTTCAAGGAGGGTCTAAATCTCATGTGCCAAAAAAGACAAAAAACATTCACAAACAACTTTTTGTAACTTTTATTTATTCAAGTAAACAGAGCTGTGCTCAAAGAAAGTACACAACAAAAATAATACACGACCACAGGTAAACCATAGTTTATAGGGAAGTTTGTGCATATAAACACGTACTCTACAAGGTCATCTGACATGCACGCACACACAAACACACGCACACACGCACACGAACACTGTTTATCTGTTTACTGTTTAGCTTCAAAGCATGCAGGGTTTAGTCCTGTTAGTTAATGTGTTTGCTTTATTGTTAATTTTTATTTCTTTAAAATGATTACAAAGCATTTACTTGTTTTAATGATTCAGATGCTATAAAATATAAAACCTACTGAATAGGCAATGCCGAATAAATAGTGAAAAGGATTTTCAATGCACTTTGTTTGTACTTTGACTAATTAAAACAAATCAATCCCATGATTAGATGGGTGCGAGTGTTTGGCAACCATCGGTTCCTTGTCAGCTGTTCTTCCGCTGTATTTCAGTAACAACCCACAGATTTAGAGTAGAGGGAATCTTATTTAAATAAAGTAAATAAACAATGCTGTTCAAATCTAAACCACTTCGCCTTCATACACCAGCTCGTAGTTAATATAATTTACCTTGGGAGTCTTATGGCACTGTTGTTAAAAGTAAATAACTTTGGTCAGATAAAGCAGACTCATCGGTCAGACTTCATCATCATTCTCCCTAAGAAAATGACGAAATGATAATCGTTTCACTTGTATTTTTATAGATTTTGATACAATTTACATTCCATCTTTTGAAATTCCGATTTTCATGCAACACTGGTTGGTGTAGTATATTATGTATTTAAGTTAAGGTTCTGAATATATAGCTTAAGTAAGGAATCATTTCTAAGTGTATGAATCTGTTTTCACAATCCAGTTAAAAATACCTTTTTGTTAGTTTGTTCAATATGAACTTCACATGAGGAAAGCACGTTGCGTATTAAAACACTCCTTTATAGCTGAAAGGCACTGGTGATCCCATAATATCTCAAGGCTGGCACCAAAGAATAAAACCTCATGCAGATATGATCATACAGATTTTTCTGTCCTGCATCACACAAAGTCAAAAGAGAAAGTGAATCATCCCCTTAGTCAGAAGCATCAAAACACTGGGGTCAAATGATTCTCAGTATCAGGGCGATTTAAAAAGAATAACGTGTAAAACTATGATATAACAAACTCTCAAATAGGACTTTAGTCTAGTAATACTATATCTTTATTTTCTCATAGTATTACTAATTTCTTCTCAAATACGAAACTATTCCTGTATCATTACAGCTTCGTTTAAACAAAACAAATCTTCAGTACCACCATAATACTCCATTGAAGTCAACTCTGAGGACAGGAGAATTAAATAAATGTTTTCATAACTTGTGAAATGTTTAAACATGCCAACACTTGGGAGCTTTACTAAATCTAATGTTAAATGCTAATCAGCTGATTTAAATGCTTCTTCAGTCCATTGTTAATTCAAATAAATTGCAGGCAGATTAAATGAACAGTAAATGTACTGTCACTTAAAATAACAACTGAAACGACTGACAAACATTAGTAAAACAGACAAGAGACACATAAATTCCCTCTGCATACATACGGCACATTCATGCATACAGCACATACTGTACAACACTGGTGTGTGGTCGAGTTCCTCTGTGGTGACTCTGTCCAGCCCTTAGCAGGCTCTAATGGATGAAGGGCATGCGCTCCTTGCTGTCGTTGTCCCCCTCAGGCTCCTCTTCTTCCTCTCCTGCTTCACTGGTCTCTGTGCTGTCACTGGCCATCTACAGTGGAGATAAAAATACAGTCCGACTCTCATTAGGTGTATTACCGAGCTGCACCGAGAGGAGAACAGACGGGAACGTAGATGTGAGCAGATACGAGGAGATGAAGTGTAGCAAGGAATGTGCTCTTTGCTAATGGGCATCTGTATAATATGGCTTCAACATGAACATGTCTATAGGTCCAATGGCTTTTCTAGGTTTAATGTTGAGATCACCATGGAAACAAGGGCGGTAAAACAGGAGGAAATCCCACTCACTGCCTCCGTGTGACCATGACTGGACCTGCAACTGCATCACAAATGTCAAGCTGAACTATTACTCTACCAAAAATAGCACACTGCAATTCAGCCAGCTAATTAACCACGGACATCAAGATCATTCAACTCGTCTTTTCCTAAAAATCCTTTCCACCACAGATCTTCTTAAAGGACCAGTGTGTGGGATTAAGTGACATCTAGATTTTCAGATTTCAAACAACTGTCAATTTAAAATGATTGTTGTTACCAGAGGAGTGGGCGACTTCTCCACATCCAGGATGAGTTTCCCAATGTTTCCTCTGTCGTGAATTCTCTGCATGGCTTCTTTTACCTGAGGATAGAACACAATAGTTAAGTTACCGTCAACAAGCTGGATTTGTACATATCACTAAAACAATCTCATTTAATAGGCTACTTACTCTTTTAACCTTTAAAAATAGCAGACAATTTTTAACTATAAAATTATGAAACATAAATTAAAACCTAATTTGCTTATTTTTCTCTGAGATCAGTGTAGTTTATTTAAAAACACCAACATTGAGAAGGGTTCTTTTTTGTGGCACAGCATTCGTTTGGTATTACATTCATTGAGCACGTCTTCTGAAACTTAGGTTTTTGCACGAAACAGACAAAACTGAGAAGTGCAGCAGGAAACCATGTGGGTTTAGTCAAAAGTATAAGTGAGACGATCGTAGGACACGAAGAAGAAATTTCAACAATGGCGGAACATTTTGAGGAGTATACTATAAGATTTGCAAAGAAACTACAAACATCTATATGATGTTACTTCATCCAGGCACAGGAACATACAGCTGCTTTGACCCCTTTTTTAAAGAGGTATATTATCCTTTTTTAACCTCCTCCACCCATGGCATGTTTGTCTTCAGAGACTGTGGCGCCCTCTAGTGGATTCATTGCTAATAACAATGTCAACGTAAAGGACGCATGGAAGAATGTGGGAACAACGACGGCTCAATTTTTATGTATTTCTTTTTGTAACAGCGGCATTAATGAGTCTGAGAGTTCTCAAAAAATTGTTGGTGGTGTTCTCGGGGGCCCACTATCAGCTCTGAGCCCCAGTTAACTATTTCGCCTTCCCTGTTGGGACAACCCTACATCTAAGTATAATCTGGATCATTTTATTGTTAATAAAAGTGTCCATTGAACCCTGAGAACATTTTTATTTTTCAAGTGGTAGCAAATTTTGTATTTAATGTATTAAAAAAAAAAGAAGACAGACTTATGATACCTCACAATTCAATTGAAAATCATCTACAACAATAAAAGCTTTCACAGAGGGGGTCTGCTTTAAAAAGGAAAACAACTGTGTTAATTATTCCCCACAAAAGAGACGTCTGCAACCATTGCCTGGTTATTACAGGCGCAGGATCCCTTTTCTCAGAACAGTTATAATCTTAACTCCCTCAGTGTGAGACTTTAATGGCCTTAATGTTGACTAAAAGATGCTGACTCATCCTGCTGGGCCACGGTTGAGCACCTCACTGCCTGCAATGATCCCAGCCAGTCTATATTAAGCAGACAAGTAAAAGACACTGCTTTATTTTAACTGTAACTGCAGGAACAATAAAGATTGCATTTTGCATGGGAGAGCCAATCAACCAGCTTTAGAGCAGTTGGATAGAATGGGATCAAATAACAAATAAGATGAGGTGGATAATAAATGTTTCAAATTCCTGGAGGACACAATACATTCAGGTTAAACCCTGAAATAACAAATGATTTTAAGATTCATAATAAAACACAAATTGTCCTTCTGGAGTTTGGTTTAATTTAGGAGGATGATGAATGAATTAAACATCTTCATATAAACTGTAGTGAAGATTGAATAATAAAATGAAATACAGCGTAAGATATAAATCTCTGCCCACTAGAAGCACTGTTTATCACTGCGTTGGGCTCATCATCATTTTCTCAACGTCCATCTCACAGAGTAATTACCAGACACTGACCCACTGATATTACATTGTCTATCTAAGTAAAAAAAAACATCAAATTTTGATTATCCCCATGGGAGATTACAATAAATTTCGCAGTAATTATGTTTCTTTCAGAATTAAGGAGACTAAATATAAAGATGCATTTCCTCCGGATACGAGCGCTGCCATTTTGCACATTTGAAGTCAGAGTCTGTGAAGTAGCGTTCGGGGGATGCAGCCACGTAGTGACTACAAGGTCCCATCATTACACCCATTCAACCAATCGTGAGTCAGTCTCAGTTGTCAATCATGGCACTTCAATTTGTTTTTATAAAATCAAATAAATTCTTCAAACTAATATTGGATATATTATCCTATTGAAATACGATATAATACACCAGTGTGATGAAAGCTACCTGAAATTAAACCATCTTGAGAAAACTTTATTTGACACGTACATGGAGGACGCAGGACTTATGAACTATACTGCAGCCATCCACAAGATGTCGATCAAGATGCTTTGGTTTCTCATTTGCATCATGTCTTCTAACAAAACTAGCAATGACTGACCCATCAATTCTGTTATATTGATATGGGACAATTGTGCCTGACATTTAATACAACAGAGATCTACAGACAGGTTTTTTAATCACTCCCCCACTCAAAGTGAAGGCCAGGCTTCTGTCATCATGGAGTCTGCCCAGCAGTACGTTTTATATGAGCTGACATTTTGTTCAGATCAAACATACCGTACCTGCTCTTCTAGACCTAAAGTTTGTTGAATGACTCAACTAAACTACTCTTGTCGATTGGTCTAAACTATAACAAAAATTAAAGGTTGGTGAAACTCATTAAAGCTTCTCTGACTCATTGTGTACAGAAAAATTCACACATTATTAAAGTTTATTCAGGATGCCATATCTTGTGTTCTCATTACAATCCACACAGAGACACAACTGAGATGACTGCCTCTTTGTCTACAACCCATTGTGTCACAAGCATTAATTTGTTAAAAGAAATGATGGCAATCAAGCCAAGAGCAAAATTAGGTCAGAAACTTGTCCAGTGTGCAGCTGCGAGGGAACTCGTTTGCAGAAGGAGAGAAGGGATGTATAAGTTCCACTTGCACGTAGTTCACTTAGAAATACTATTTATAAGTCCGCTTTTATTTTTCAGTATTCTAAGTAGTATCACGCACCTTGGAAACCAAAGTAAAAGACAAAAGAATAATTGCCTCACTGAAACTGCTGGTGGTCAGAAAACCTCAGATTCTGCTCCAGTCACACACACTCTCTGACTTTTCATTCCAAATGAAAAAAAGGTTGCCATGGTCAACGTGTAAACTAACACCGTCTGAATTCTCCTCCCAGGCATGTACACAAATGAGGCAGGCTGTGCCTCCGACACTACATCCCACGTCATCCTCCCATCTAATGAGATTCTTCATGGGTAATGGTTCCATTGAATGGCCAGTGCAACCACCCAAAGTTTAATGACGAGAATACGGGGGACGTTTCCCATGAGAATTGAAGACAGAAATTATTCTATCAACATATTCTCTCTGTGACTGAAGAGAGACAGTTCGGTGTGACTTCTAATCGGCTTCCTGTGCTGTTTCACCTGCTCTGTCTCTGCACTTATCTGAATGTTTGGAGCGTTTGGTGGTCGTGGAAAAAATTCCAAACATTCTACTCCCAAAGACAGATTATCCTTTTTTATATCACTGCTGGAAACAGTAATCAAAAATATGTACATGTGGTTTATGTGTGTATTCAAGGGTTTTAAAATCACCTTAATTGTTCAAGTTGCTCCTAAAACGTACATAGTCCAATGTTTTGAGTGTGCTCTGACATTAAAGCACAGAACAAATAAATAATACAGGTTTCAAAACAAGGAATCTTAGAATCTTAAATTGAATCAACATTTTTAAATTCATCCAGAAGCTGAACACATGTGCCCTTCTTTGTTTGTCTCTTTCTTTCTTCTTAAGCAAATCAGCTCCACAGGGTTTAAGTCTGGTTTAAGACTGCTGCTCTTCCATCATGTTACGGCACCATTGGGTTCTTTTCTTTTAATGTTGTGGGACATTATTTTATTGGTGGGTAAAACCCTGACCCACCAATGGAAAAATGTTTTTTTTCTAAATCGTATGACCAGTTCTGTATATATATATATATACAAACTGTGTCTGTAAATATATGACTACCGAAAGCAGCTTTTACCAATCAGATTCTACAGTAGTGGCTTACAGTTGGATGAACCTTCAGCAACTTGACAGTATGACTCCATTTTTTGTTTATGATGCAAAGGGATTTAAAGGTGCTGTAAATCCGATTTACATCAGGTCACCAAACGTCATAAATGCTAAAGTTGTGGCCTCCAAGCGCAACAAACTTTGTCAGTGAAAAAAGTTCTAATTAGTCAACACGGGTTGGAAAAAAGTTTTCTGGATTCATTGATTGTTTCTGTTTCAATTTGTATTCTTCCATACACCCACTTTTGAGTGCACAAGTCTGTTCACACTAACAGAGGTGTGGAGCGTTCAAGTTAACTTTAAAACTATGGAGACTTCTGATGGTAGAATATGGAAGATTCTCACAAAATTGTCGTAGCTGTGTACCGACGTAAGCAGACATTCTGGGGGGGGGACTATCTCAGCCCTGGGCCCCAGAAAATGGGCTGCTTTTCATACCCTGACTACGATGCTACAGCACTGGGTCATCACGAGCACTGAAGCTCTGGACTATCTATAAGCTACCTATGGAAAAACACCATGAGGAAGACCAGCAGGAAGAACATTTGTAGAAATGTGGAGCAAAGTGATTGACATGGCCTGTCGGGATTCATGTGGGTGTGAAATAATTGTGGAACAGGAAGATGCAACCTACCCACCATCTGTGGAAAAATGTTCACTAACAGCAGGGAGGAACAAAAGATGGTGTGCAAGCCAAGATGTTTGCATAAAATCTTCTCTTACATTTTACCTTGCATCCCTGTTTGTCTTAACACACATGCAACTAGATCGTTTTTTTAATCTCATCATCATTAAATTCACTGCCCCCCCAGGCTATTACCTCCTCCAGTGCCCACAAGGAGTCCACGACTGGCTTGATCTTCTTCTGCTCGTAGAGACGCAAGAGTTTATCCATCACTGCTCTGACGAGGCTACATCTGCCTTGTTTGAAGAGGAGGTTGAGGAGCGAGAATCCAGCTATGACCTTGTTCTCCTCGTACAATTTAATGGGGTTCACCTTCTCCACCTGCCACCACTGCAGGAAAAGGAACAGGGACACCTGAGTAACTCATATATATATATATATATTTATGTGTGTGTGTGTGTGTGTTTCATTTGCCGTGAAATGTTTGCTACTATTTCCTTCAAATGTTGCAGACAGACTGCATCTCTGACTCACCGATTTTGCAAAGCTGAAGAAACTCTTTGTTTCCCCGGTGACCATGTTTGACGCGCCTGAAGAAACAGAAATAGAAGAGTTCGATAAAAACCGTGCTAGTGGCTGGACAGAAGTGACTGGTCCATATTGGCAGCAGAGAAGCGTGAAGGGTGAGGTGCACGGGGGGAGAAGTGGCTGGCACCTTTAGACCTTTTAGATGTGTGGGAGCATGCCTTCGCACATATTCAGGATATAACTAGAGAATTAATCTCCCTCTAATTCTGTTACTGGATTCACAAGGCTTGGCGGGAACTGAAGTAATGAACAGATATCAGAGCAGAGTAGTGGCGGTGAAAGACAATATATTTAATTTTCAGGCTGTGGGAGGATGTTTTATTCCATTGAGTTTTACCATCTCAGGTTGCCATGACTGAATGCAAGACTCGCCTTTAGAGGTTCAGTGTGTAAGATATAGGTGAAAGGTATCTATTGGCAGGAATTGAATACAAAATAATCCTAGTTCTATTTTCACTAGTGTGTTTTATTTAAATTGTACAAGTTGTTGTTTTCTTTACCCTTGAATTGGCCCTTTATATTTATAAATACTTTATATTTACATCTGGAGCGGGTCCTCTCTATGAAGGCCACCATGATTTCGACAGTAGCCCAGACAGGACAATCTAAACAGCTTTTGGTTTTTATGGCAACTGAAGGTTCTTTTTCATGGAAGTGGAGGGTGAGGTGAGTAGATATCACTAAATTCGACACATTGAACCTTTAAAGGAATAGTGTGACATAAGCTTAGCATAAAGACAGAGAAAGGGGAAAACAGCACGCCTGGTTCTGTCCAGTGGAAACAAACCTATACAAATCTATAAGCACATTTTACAACTTAAAACAAAGACATGATTTTGCTGTAATATGTCTTGGCTAAAGAAATTATAATAATATCCATCTCTTGGGTCAGACTTGAAAATAACTGCAGATCCATCCATTATCTGTACAGCTTATCATTTCAGGGTCGCACAGGGCTTATCTGCCTATCCGACCTGACAGTGGGCGAGAGGCGGGGCCCACCCTGGACTAACAACCATTCACAATCACACCTAGGGCCACTTTAACTTAACCTCAATCTGTATGTGTTTGGACTGGGAAGGATGTCAGAGTAACCAGAAAAAATCCACACAGACACAAGGAGAACATGCAAACCCTATCAAAATCAGATATTGAACTGGGAACCCTCTTGCTCTGAGGCAACGGTGCTGACCACTGTACCACCATGCCACTCCTAATAACTGCAGAGATACAGTATATAAGTGCAAGAAAACACATTAACACAGTGAAAACATTGAGAAGTATTGTTCCTACCATAGAGGATGTAGGTTCCCAGTGGCTTCAGCAGACTCAGGCCTTTCCCTGTGCTCTCTCCACACAGACAGTCCAACAAGATGTCGACTCCCTCTGGAGAAATTCTGCAACATCAAGAACCAAGTAGAGGTGAAATCAACTGAAAAACGGGATTCATATAAACTTATATAGATGTAAAAGTATAGTCCAGTATTACAGTTACAACGAATGACTATTTTCATTATAGATTGATCCTGTTTTAGGTTTTAAATTGTTGGATTGACAAAACAAGCCATTTGAAGGAATCACCTTGGGAATAAGGAAATAATTTTTACCTTTATTGAGAATCAATAAAGAAAATGAGACATAGCTCTAAAATATTTGCAGCTTAATTTCCTGTTTATCTACTTCATCAGCAAACCGTTTCAGCTCTAATAAAACGTGTTGAAAAGAATCCATCAACCAGGACAAAATGTACTTAAAAGTGAGATAAGACACAAATCAATGACAGGGTTACTCCTTTTGACTGAGCACCAAAAGTGGAAACACATTCAGTCCATATATTCAGCCTATGACTCAGGATTAGTCTAATTATGGATTCTTGGCATATGATCATTGAATCCTCTGAGAAAAAGTTGCAGTTTGCAACCTACATGTCTCTTTTGACTCTGCCCACACTTCTCTTATAAAGAGATTATTGAGGCCCACATCACTCCTCATGACTAAAGCCTCTTACATCATGTAAGAAAAAGTTCATCTTCTTATCAATCGGTGAAAAAAAACATTAAATAAAAGCAACTGGCATGACCAGTCTCATTGAAGGTACAGATATGGAAGAATGAGAAGCATGTTGTTCTCACGGGCACCTCTAAGTCCTCACTCTCTCCCTTGTGGCCCTGGACACCTGCTTGGCTAAACTGCTTGGTGGTCTTGTGATTTCCATGGTTTTTGGCCTTTTGTAAAAAGATTAATTTAATTGTACTTTGCTCGTGATCCCGAGAAGAATGTGTGAGCCAGAGAGATGAAAGAAACATTAATCCACTGCCACTGTGGACATGCGAGTAGAGAGCTTGAAACAATCAGTGTTAATGAAGCACCATTTGAATCTCTACATGTTATCAGATAAACATAGCCATACAGCGGCCTTTAAAGCAGAAGACAGGAAAGCTCAACGACATCTTTACCAACAGACTCTACAGTGTAGATACAGTAAACCTGTAGCCATTAAAATTTCAGGCAGCATTTTTGCTCTGTAGCGTAAAGTGGCTAACGGCTGTGTTGTGGATGACATGTGCGGGGGGTGTCACTGCTTGGTCCTATTTGCCTCGGTTGCTCCACGTTGCCACTGCAGACCTCAGCCTCAGATGAACTGTCGGGGGACCAAGGCCACACAAGACCCAAATAAGGGAAACTGGTACATGTCTACATTCGGCGAAGTCCACGTCATCACATTAGCTGACATGTGCACCGTGTGACTATGCCTTCAAATTCAGTCCAGCACTAACCATTTGCAAAATCGAATGTTTCTGAAATGCATCAGATGACAAATTCAAATCGAGGACGACACAGACAAACCTGCCGCGCTTACTTTTTGGCCTCCTGCATATAATCCGAGTTTCTGTCGAACAGGTGAGTCACGGAGTCTCGGATGGCTGCGTGTTTGGAGCATGAGGCGATCCCGAACACGGTGACATTGGGAACGGTGGAGCACAGCTGAGCCACAGCCTGACCCTGGAAATAACAAAGAGGTGCAACAATTCATCAGTGGGAACACGGTGTGCGGCACTGAACGTACTTACAACCCCAGACAGACAACACAACACACATCACATCACAAAAACATTGTTAAAGATAATGTTATTGTACTTATCATTACTGTTTGTGTAATATTGACTGTCTTTGGATTTGAAAAAGTCCTTTCCAAACATAAATCAAGGATGTTCAAGAAGTGAAGACAGAAATAACGAGAAGTTGATGTTTTCATTTTTTCACTGTAACATTAACAGCAGGGAGCAAGCAGTGAAGCAATCAGTTTTAATGAGAGTTGGATGAAACGGCTGAACTCTCTTTGTTGCTGCCTGCATCAGTCATCAGAGGCGGACTTACTACACCACCTCCTGCTGAGTGCACCAGCACCGACATCCCCTCCCGCAGATTGGCGACCTCAAAGAGCATCATGTAGGCGGCCACGAAGTTCAGGGCGAACGCTGCCGCCTCAGCAAAACTCATGTCGTCTGGCATCTTGTAGACAAAGTCCACCGGTGTGCACACCACCTCCGCCCAGGCGTTGTAGTTCACCAACGCCATGACCCTGTCGCCGATCTGAAAGAAACATGGCTGGATGAGGCTGAATCATGTGACACGAGGGAGGTTGCGGATTGAATTTATTTGTTTGTTTAAAGGATTACGCAAAAACTACCCGACCACCTTCCATGATATTCGGTGGAGGGGTGGGGCACAACCCATTACATTTTGGTGCAGATCTGAATCAGGCCCAATGTTTTTTTCTTTTTATTTAACATTGTGAGATTGGATGTTTTGCAACATTTATGTTGATTCCTCAAATAATAATTCATGGATCTTGATTAAAAAACATTTAGGGGACAAATATGTTTGAAATTTGGTGCAGATCCAATTAGAAATCTAGATATACTGATTAAAAGTGAGGTTTCATGAGGGCAGGGTTCAGCAGAGAGATGTGTGAGCTCCACTCTAGTTTGTACCAGGTGCAGACCCAATGGCAGGGACAGGAGGACACTGGGTAATGAGTGGCCCAAAAAGTGCCCTTGTTGCCAGTAGTCTTTATTTTTCTTTTAATGAAATAGTCCCCTACTGACAACACTGACTATAAATATGACAATTTGTTGAGTTTTTTTAATTATCTAAGCTTTTTTTAAGTACACAATCTGCATGAACAATGAACCATTTTCCAAACATATTCAGTGAAGTATGTTTTTGCACAAAGCTATAGAGATAACAGTAAACAATGAGTAACTTAAATGTGAACCTTACTGAATCAGGAGCTGTGCATGGATGTTGGACATGACATCGGCCCCTCTCTGTAAATTGTGGCCCCTTTGGGCCCCTCGGTTTTAAAAACTCCTTGATCCACCGCTGGTTTGTATATTATATTATAGTATATTATGGACTCTGATATTTTTCTCATCAATATACTCTATATATATCACCACATTAACAGCCTGTAACTTCACTAACCTCAAATCCCTTTGTGTTCTCACCCACCGACTCCACGATTCCACAGCATTCGAACCCAGGGACCAGTGGAGGTTTGGGGGGATTATCTATTGTCCCCTGACGAACGACCAGATCCAGGAAATTCAAGCCACTGCAACAACAACAAAAATCAATACAGACCCTTCAAATAAATCATGCAGCTGAACTGACTCTGACCTCAGCTTTTAAATCAATAATAAAAACATGAATCTAAGAGACATCCCATGGATTATTATTACTTTAATGAATACAAGCATTGAGGCTCCGATAAGAAATACTCACTTACTACTTAATTTACATAAACTGTGAATATTTGGCAAAGGATCAGCTCAATAATTACAGCATTTAGAATGAAGGTAATTGCAATACAATGAGAACAACTGTATGTACTTGAAAACCAGATTTGCTTGGTATGATGGGCTTCAGCAGCCAACCTGCTGTACCAGAAGAAAATACCTGTGGCTTCATGGCAGCAAAACCCCTCTGAAGCACAATGCAGCGTGTTGATCGTTCATCCTGGTGATGAATCCTGAAATAATGAAGTGTCACAGCCCATCCCGTATTTATTGAATGACAGGTGTTGTGATATTCACCATGCTTTGACGCGGATCTTCACTTCCCCCGCCTGAGGCTCGGGCATCGGCTTCCTGCTCACCCTGAGTTTGTTGAGACCCCCGAACCCCGCCAGGACCACCGCTCGCATCTCTTTGGCGTCGCTGCGCGGACCCGCCACGTTCTCCGCGTCTCTCCCTTGCACGTGTCTATCGATCATGAACTCGGTTTCCTCCGTCATGTCTACTCCTTCTTTAGCCATGTCGCAGACCAGCTGCTCTCCGCTCCTCACCGCTCCTCCTCGGGGTTTACGGGGACGAGGTCGGTGCGCAGCCTGAGCGCAAACACGCGCAGCCACAACCCTCACCGCCTGCGCATTTATTCCATCATGTCACATTACCGTCCTGAATAATCTGTTTCTCATTGTAAGACACGGAAATCATGATCAATTCAGCTCAACATCACCATTTCATTGATCTGTAATCTAATTCATCCCTTTGTATTGTTTTTGCAGCAGGTTGAAGTATAAAGTGCGCCACCTGCTGGTGATGAGTGTTCGAACTTTATCTATATTCTATCCTAAAAATACAACTCACTCAATGATTCCAGGATTTTCTACAATACTGAATATAAGTGCAGCTTTGAGGTACTCTTAGTACTTAACTTGAGACTTCCCATTCATCCCACTTTATAGGCTGCTTCTACACCACAGAGGGAAATACATTTATTGGACTTTGACTTCAATTCGTAACTAGTTTTTTGTGTTTATATTAGACAAATTATGCAGAAGTATATAAAAATTGAGCTGAATTAATTAGTTAATAAATCTCTACTCAGACATTTGATAGTTTCAGCTTATTAAATAGAGAAACTTCCTGTTGACACTTCTGCTTGGACATAGCTCTGTGAAGGCGTGACGATAGGTTCTGGGTAATTGGATTGTTTTCTCTTTTACTTTACAAACCAACCAATTTATTAATAATAACTTAACTGATTGATCCTTGATGAAAACAATTAACCGTTACAGAACTGTACAAATTGTACAATGACCTCAACTTCAATCAACTACAGTAAAGTTCTCCTGCATATTGTATGTTAATAATTAATCTAGATTAGAGTACAACATTAAAGCGGACCACTCAATTTTAACTACATTTACCCTAAACAACTATGCATACATGTTTTACGTAGGCAACATGACTTTTATGTCAGTGTAACAGTAATTAATTGAATTCAAGCTTCTCATACTTATACTCCTACATAGAAAGATTAATTTGACTACAAGTGGTAACTGATTCATATATTACATGATTTCTTTCTTTGCGAACTTGATTGAAAACAGTTTTTCTTATCGCTACAGCTTCATGGGTCAGTCAAGTAAAAAGTATGCAGGGGAAGAGCAGCTGCTTTTTTAATTAATTTCCTATTCTCGTTGCATAGGTAGGATAAATACAGGGTATATGTACAAGCCAATGGATTGTAACCGATTATTTAAAATCAAACATATTTCATGGGAGTGTAACATATATATTCTGATCACAGTGTGAATGATTTTGCAAAGTAGAGCTCCACAAACTGGAGTTTCCCTCAGTTTAAAACAAGGGTCTGTAGTAATTATCTGATAATAAGAGTGTTATATTTACTGAACTGTGTTTCATTTTACCAACATCATTTCAACCCTGAGAAGACCAACATGACTTGACTTTGTACTGGCATCAACCAAGTCGTTTTGTGCGTATCACAGCCTTCATTGGTTTTATACATATATTTATAATCTCAGAGGAACAGATATCTCACTAGTTAAAACATATCCTGGAATTCATTTACCACACAATATTCCATTTAAAGCTGTACATTCATGAACAAAAGGAGAAAGGTGAGAGTCAGCAGTGGAAGGACTTGCTCTAATGTTTTGGGACATCAGTGAATATTCGCAGTCCATGCATTCCTTGAATCTCTTCCTTTAGTGCCTGTGGAAGAGGAGACAAAACAGCTAATGAAGAAAATTCTACGTGAACAAACATTTTCTGTTTTTAGTAACCACGTCCTTCTAAGTTAAGGGTATCATCATAAAAAGATCAAAAGCACGGTTGAAGTAAACTTTCAGTAAAATTAGCAAGGAGAGCAAAAAATAAAATTAGAAGTGTACCATAAAACACAGTTAGGACAATATATTACTTTACACTGCCACCTACATTGCTGTTATTAGGATTTACCTGATTGACTAACTGGTGTTGCTGCACCGTCCTTTTCCCCTTGAATTCACTGGACTCTATATGGATCTCATACATGGCCCCACAACCACCTACACAGCACAGAATCACACAAACAACTCTGTTATTAATTATTTGATTCATTATGGCAAATAATTATTAAGATTTTTTACTATGTCATAAATATAAAATGAATCCACCGGAAAATGAATATTATTACTTCAAGAGCTGTCTTGGGATGTGACCCACTGACATGAAACAATATATTGCTATACTAAACAAACAGGACCCATCTGTTTGACAAATCTATCGATTCATGTGACCTACTGACTGCTAAACAAGGTCAACCCTTTTTTGGAAATATTAGTGCTTCGGAAATGTTTCCAGGGGATTCATAAAAGTGATGAACCTATCTCTAGTTCAATTCTTTGTGAGGTTCAAGCTTTGAACTACAGCCAGTTTCATCCCTTTGTTGTCTCCCTTGGAAACATTTCCGGTGTGGTTTTCTTGGCAATTTGCAGCGAGTTTCTGTATATGCATGTGTTGTCACTTTGCATATATGTGTGTTGAGCTCTCTCAGCCACCGTCCAAAACTAAATCTCACCTCAGCCATGGAGAGTGTGGATTACCAAAACAATTTAACTCATCTACTAATATGTTGGGCTTTCTAGCTTGTAACTTTAATTGTAGACTCTTTTGTCCCTATCAGGATCCTGTAAGAATGATCACCCAGTACTTGCAGTGATCTGATTGGTCAATAGTAAACCAATCAAATTAGTTGGTGAAGTTAACTTGAAACTGAACTTTCTTCATGAAAACCCGGGATAAACCTGAAGTAACCTCGCCAACCTGCAGCCCGGTCCGCTGGTCACTGTGGAGATGTCTCTGTGTCTCTTACCTGAAATATCCACCACTCTGAGGGACGACGCTGAGGGAAACTTCTCCTTCAGGACGTTGGTGATGCGGACCTCTCCGTCTGTTCCCGTCTGTGAGGACACATGTCTCCGCACCGGGCCGAGCACAACAACCTGAGGAGGCAACAGACAAGCAGCGGTCAGTGATCAACTTCCCTGCACAGGTCCACCGACCGACCGACAGAGAAGTGTTGTTTACCCGGTTAGCCGAAAGCAGAGCCCGCAGAGCGGAGGTCATGGTGCCGGTCAGGCCCCGTTTGCACGACAACATTGTGGAGTTTATTTATGAAACGATCACATCCAAACTGG
The DNA here is from genome assembly GCF_949316205.1 of Platichthys flesus. Lineage (NCBI taxonomy): Eukaryota > Metazoa > Chordata > Actinopteri > Pleuronectiformes > Pleuronectidae > Platichthys > Platichthys flesus. The sequence continues at coordinate 14,325,602 of NC_084945.1, read as the reverse complement.
TGCTCTCAACAAGTCATGTCCTCACCACTGCTCCGGCTCACAAATATGACGTCACACATCCGGGTACCCGATGGTGTTCTTACTCACATACATCTAAATATTAGAAATATAAAATCTAAGGTAAATATGCAATGTATAATACTTTAATGATATGTAATACAATGATGACAATATTTTATTAATAACATGAATATCAAATATAAAGGGATGGAGAGGATGCCCATATTCTTTACTTACTTAAGTGAAAATACTATTCTAACATAACTACTGCGTTGAAAGTTTTACTCAAGTGAAACCATTTAAGTATGTAAAAAATGTTCTTCAAATATAAAAAGTAAAAGTTTTCACTGTAAAAATAGACCATCATTATTCGTTATCCATGGATTAACGTATAAGAAATATTTCACTACTGCAGGCTTATTTGTAAACTTTTGGGAATAATACTTTACTAGTAGAATTTCTATTTTAACTTCTGTGAATTCAATCTCTAAAGGATCTATTATACTTTTGTTTACTGGAGTCAACATGTATGTGAGTAGACAGAATACTCAGAGATGATTAAATCTTTTTAATTGAGGAAACTTTTACATCAGGAAAATCTAAATTTTGCTCCCTCGGTTACATGTTCCTGGGTAACTTTCAGTAAAGCTTAACTCAAAAATTTTAATTTAAGAAAATGAACCCTATTTAAAAATAATAGATTCTTTTTTAACACAGAAACCCCCTGTGTGAACATCCTCAGGCTCATGAGGCAGTTACAGCCAGATGGTGGCTTCAAAGTTCAGTTTGACATTTTCATAGCAACAGGTCTGAATGAGAAGCTTATCTCACCCTGCAGGTTGTGGATCTCGGCAGTAATTGAGGCAGCGGGACAATCACTGGCTGTTGACAGTTGTCATGTCCCTTTTCTCTGAGCTTTGCTTGTGCACAACATTAATGGCCAAAACACAAAGGTGGGCAGCTGTCAAAGAAGCCATCCTGATCCCCAAGGGCTGGTCAGTGTCACAGCGGCTGACGTCAGTACCCTTTAAAGAAGTGTTACCATGAGAGTCTGAGCAGTGTGCAGATGCAGAGACAGAGATGGCCAGCTCTGCTTTTCCCACACTGACTTTGTTGATCCTCTTCCTCAGCCGGAGTTCTTTTGCTGAGCCCGACACAGAGACTCTATCCTGTCCAGATCACCAGGAGGGCTTTGACGGCTCCTGCTACGAGTTTGTGGGTCTGCAGCAGCCCTTTCTGAGTGCCCAGGGATGGTGTGAGCGGGGCGGCGGACACCTCGCCTTCATCCTGAACGATGAAGCTCAGCAGTTCCTGCAGAAACATCTGGAGCCAGAGAAGGACTGGTGGCTTGGGCTGGCACCTGCCGCTCCGAACCTCACGCTGGAGGCTCTTGCCACTGAGGGTGAGAGGATATGTTGTCAGAGGAAGCAGTCTTGAAATGATTGAATGAGGGTTTATATAGATTCTTTGAACATCAAATTTGTGATAAACGTTAATTCTCTTTAGAAAAGTTAGAAATCAGATCAACTGCTGTCATTATTGCAGTGTGCATGTGAAATGTATTTGTTCACTGACATGAATGGAAGGCGTTGGATATCTTTCTCCACCAGCAGGTGTAATGACAGATATTTCATTACTTTCATTTGAACCTGTCAATAGGCTTGCTGTCAAGTGGCCTGATTTACAAACGTGTCTTTATTTCCCTTCACAGAGAATGAGTCCTTATCTTTCCCTCAGCAGCTCAGTCTGAGGCTTTGTTGTTTTACGATCCCTAATCACATCTTAACAAATATCTTACGTCCTTGTCTGAACATCCTCTGCAGCATTTATGCGTGAATAGCAGGATATAAAACCGAAGTTTGATGTCAGTCATTTGAGGGAATTGAATCCACTTCTCTCAGGTTCCCTTGCGTGGCTGGACAGCTCTGATGTCAGCTACAGTAACTGGGTGAGCGTGCCAGTTGCACAAGCATCCTGTGGATATGTCCTGAGTCATTCAGGTTTCCAGTGGGAAGCCACAGGGAACTGCAGCCAGGAATTCAACTTCATCTGCCAGTTTGGTATGCAGCCCTAAATATAAATACACATACAGACTTAAATGTATGATGTGTTTGCTCCCCTTGTATTATTCTTTGATCTTGTTTTTATTCTTTTTTTATTCTCAGATTCCGGGAGATCTATTGCCTGTGGTGGTCAGAATGCGACCCTGCAGTGTGGTTCTGGTCAAGTTATAGAGATTGACGACAGCTTCTACGGTCGGAAGACGGTTCACTACTGCCGATCCCAACTGACAGCGTCTCCCACGTCCTCGCAGGAGGAGTGCAGCTGGATAGATGTGGTGGATTCAGTCACAGGTACTTTTACCCCTGTCAGTTTGTCTGTTGGTTGGTTTGTATGTTTTTTTTTAAGCGAGATTACACAAAAAGCAACTGGACGGATTTCCACGAAAACCTGCTGGTGAGATGAGGTTTTGGTCAGAGAGGAACTCATTAAGTATCGTTGAGGCTCCAGATCAGGGGGTGGATCCACAAAGGCCATTTTTAAATGTTTTCATTGATTTCGCAGGAGAAAAATTAATGGATCTTGATAAGACAATGGTATATACATGGTATACAACTGATATCTACGAGTGTGTGAAATTGGGTGAAACTTGATTAAATTGAAAGGGGACTGTGTTCTACCATACTAAATTATTGTAAATCGAATGTTTTATTTTCATTAATAGTACTGCTCTGGCTATGATAGTAATAAGTAGAAAAATATATGTCTGACAGATTTGGTTACTTTTCATTTATTGACACGGTTAGCTCTCATGAATAATCGGGTATTAACTGTCAAAGGTATATTTGTATTTACACTCAAAATCTACAGGAACATATTTGGATGTTCAAAAGACAAGATAAACATACTGAAAGAACAGCCAACTACGCTTTTTGTTACGTGCTTTGTGTCAAACATAAAAAGGCTGATTGCCCCATGACTGCAGACTATAGGATTACTCTGCCAGGAAAGACCTTAGACAAGTCCCCTCCTGGGAGCTGAATAATGGGCTTTAAGTTAAACTCACAATCATGTCAGTGTGGAGCTTTACTGGAGGAGTTCGCACAATCAGTGAGCAAACAGTTGGTGTTTCTCCTTATTGTTAATAAACCTCTTACAAAAAGCTTTCAGTCCCTTTTTAGTAGAGGCTCATAAGAAAGAAGATAATATATATATTCAATAGGATGAAGGTTGAACTGTGTCATGTTTTTTTAATACACCTATTGGAACCCACTTGATTTCTGTCTCATTCCAGCCAATTGCCACGGACTGCAGGCTTGTCAGGCTCCAGTGGATCTGAGCTCTTTTGGTGAACCATGTCCTGCACTGGGAAGTTACCTGTCTGTAGAGTACCACTGCAAACACGGTCAGACACTTGACTTTTTTTTACTTCTATACGTAGACCTTTGCTCTCTATAATAATACAGTATAGATTAGATGGAGAAGATTAGGAAATATATATTTTATTGTATTTACCATGGCCGACTTCTAAACTCAAACTGTCACAAACTGTGACATAACAATCCACAGGATGTGACAGGAACTTTTTGTGTGCAAATCAACACTGTGTATGGGCCTGTTCTACAAACGGCATGTTGTTGTTTTTATTGTATGTTATATTGTAAATTAGGCTGCTGCGGCTCAGGGGTTAGCGCAATCGTCCTCTAACCAGTAGGTCGGCTGTTCGATCCCGGTCTTCCGCGTTAAGCATGCCTAAGTGTACTTGGGCAAGATACTGAACGCCAAATTGCCCCTTCTCATAGAGTAAAGTGCTGCACATAGATGCACTGTATGAATGTGTGTGTATGTTACTCTACTGTAAAGTGCTTTGAGTGGCCATCAGACTAGACGAGCGCCATATAAATACAGACCATTTACTATTGTTGTTTGTTTTTATGACTGTGTCTGTCATTGTTAATCGTTTTATGATTATCTGTCTTCATGTTGTTGCTTATTTATTGGTGAAGCAAACACAGTTTTCCATTGAGGTGAACAGTAAATTCCTATTCTATTCTATTCTATTCTTATACCAATATATTTAATTACTTTACATGTTTAGCTCACTTCTATTAAACTTTTGTTGTTATTGTTGTTGCCCTCAGACTTTTTGGCCTATGTCTCCTGTTCCTGTTTTTGTGACTCTGAATTGTGAATTTCTTGTCTTACCGCCATGAAGTCTCACTAGTTGATGATCAATTCAAACAACTGTGTCAGTGGTGTAAATAGCAGAGTGATCGCCTTTGTTGTTTTTATAAACATCTGCTGCCACATTTCCATGATCATAAACCAACACTGTGATCTCCTCCCAGGGCTCCACTTGTTGATGAGCAAACTGGCGGCTGTCTTTGATAATGTCACCATCACAGTGAAGTGGCTCCTCCATCCATTTCAGGGAAACCTGACGTGCACAGTGAACGCTGGAGACGGCCACACTATTGATCCGTACAGCCCGGAAGAGTGAGTAAACCCATCAATGAAAAACAGTAGATATTCCACAGATGTTGATAGTGGAGCTGCATTTATAGTGAGTTGAGTTTTATTTGACCTCTCTCACAGGATGGAGAGTTCAATCATTCACAAATTCACCCGCCCTGGTGTTTTCATGGTTGAGGTGGAGTGCACCACCAGCGACTGGCACGTTGCAGCTCAGAAAGCCATAACCATCCAGGAGCCTGTTGGAGAGTTTAAAGTTATCAAGTGCTATAGCAGGAACGAGTCAACAGATGGCGGTAGATGCAATGCGCTGTATGGCAGACCCGTTCAAGTTCAGTTGATGGTTGAAGCAGGTAAATAGTAAATAAAAAATAGAAGTGAAAAAAATGCCTCTAATAAACTGTTTATCAACAAACACATATATAACTTGATTCCCCTGATCGCTGTCAACAGGTACAAATGTTTCCTACACGATTCAACGTGAGGACTATGTGGTGGCAAACACATCAGTGGACAGAGGGATTGAACCCCACAACATTACACTGAACTCAAGTGTGGCAGAGGCGCTTGGCCATGGCTGCCACAACCTGACTCTGACTGCTTCCAATAGAGTCACAGCCCGCTCAGTGTCCACTGACCTGGAGCTGTGTCTGCTGGAGCCTGTCGAAGGCCTGCAGGCCTCAGTGATGTCAGAGGACAGCGAGTGTCCAGTCTCCTCAGAAGTCATCTTCAGGGTTTCATTGGAGCAAGGGGCCCCTGTGCAGCTCTTCTTCAACCTCACCGGAGCCAGGGAAACTTTGTCTGAGACCAGAGACATGCTCAACGGCAGCTTACAAGATTATACGTTCTCCAGTCCGTTAGAAGGTACCTGAAGCTTTAAGTGTTTTGTAATAAAATAAAATCAAATTATGCTATGACAATAAAACGTACTTAAAACTCTTTTCACACAGGGTTATTTAAAGTTGAAGTTCGAGCCGTGAACGCCTTTTCAGCCTCTGATGTGGACGTGGACTTGGAGAAAATACTCGAGGCTTGTCAGAATTATTCAGACTTTTCAACAGATGAACTTGGAAACATGGTATGTGGAATGGTATCAAACAATAATAATTTGTGCACTGGTAAAAAAATAGTTTTTTAGTTAAAATGATCAATATGTGGATGTATGTGCTTGTTGCTGACTGAGTTTTTATCTACAGACAGACGGTACGCGCGTTGCCGACTCTCCCAACTTGAAAATAACGGCTGCTCCTGCCACTGTGATCAACTACGCTAACAGTGTCACACTGACAGTGAATGGAACAGAATCATTACCCAGTATAGGGCTTGCGTTTGCATGGAGGTGCAGTAAGTACAACAACTCATTGACCACAGACATTTGAATTGAGTGTAATCGTACCAGTTAAACCGTGATTAACATAATGGAGACGATTAGAGGAGCTAATTGAAATGCTCTCAGTATTTGATGGTGAGAACATTTTTGTGCAGGTTTTTCCACGAGGATATAGAGTAACAAGCCAGTGGGAAAAAAGTAGTCAGCTTTTGAGTTCTGGTGATCTGCTCCAAAGCCCAAATGTGGGGCCTCTTGTGCATTCTAATGGCAATAATCCTTCATACACACTGAACACATTAATTTAATATTTTAATGGGTTGTTAAAATGTACTGTATTATTGTAAAGGGATATTAGGAATTATCCCAAAAACATTTTGAATTAACTTTTACTTTGTTTCACCGAAAGCAGGAGATAATGACTCAGTACCAAGAGACACCACAAGGCTCATTGTGTTTAGTTTCTGGCTGAACTGACACTGCTTTATTTTTCAAACTGCTGGATTTGGTTTCACTGTCCAATCGCCAGTAATAGAAGATAAGGGCACCAGTACAGTTCAGCCTCATCATTCTCCAGTTTTGACTTTTGTTTCAGCTTTACCCACTTCAGGTTTTCTGTTTCATTTCACTCTGGATTAAAGCTTGGACACTCCTGCACATGTAAAGACACTCACTGTGTAAAATATCTAGTAATTCTCTTGGAGGGCAGTTTCTGAGGTTATTGTTTCGTGCTGACGTTCTCCTGGGTCTCATTGTGTTTCTGTCATTTTGTCTGTTCCCACTAATTCTGCGATTCACAATCTCTTTAGTGCTTCTTTGTAAAATTCGGCCTCTGCTTCTTTCCCAAACAGGAGGAAACTGCAAATGCAGAAACAAAACAATGGATCGGTTTCACGTCATCGAAAAAGATTGCCTTCCTAATCCCTTTGAATTTAACAAATACGTTTTAAAGGTGAAACAAAGAAGCTTCTTCAGGAAATGGTTTGACCTTGGTGCAGCTTCAAAATGCATCACTGTTGCTCCTAAAGAATTCACAAACGTCAAAATCAGGTAACATGTCACCATTCAGAAAAAAAATGATCTAACATGTTCAAAAATATTCATTCTGTTGACTGTTTGCAAGTTTGCAAAAGAAATTCACAGGCAAAATGTCAAGCTTAAACGTTTGTCTTTTTTAGAAGCCACAAACTCTGCAACTTTAAATCAGCATTTATTTAGACAGGTTATGTTTCTTCTTGCAGTTGTGATAATTGTGCTTCTGTAAACGTGGACGACAATGTAAAGCTGAAACTGAGCTGTGACACAACTTGTCCCGACGTAGACTGGTACATTGAGGACCCCAAACCTCTGGAGGTGGGTCTGAAACAGCAATTTAATGTTTTTTTTAAATGTTTTTTAAATAAGAGATTAATGTGTCAAACTAATGTTAAGTGATTTTTCTTTTCGCAGGGTGCCCTTGCTCCATGTTATAACCGAGCGGGATGGAGGCCCCCTATTGAGAAGCAGGAGGGCGGCACTGAGTATACTGTACACAAACAACATCTGACAGTTTCAAGGGACAAACTGCAAAACATCATAGTGATAGCTTACGGTGCGTTTTCCTCCCACAGTCGGGCTACAGGTCTTAAGAAACACAGAATCTTATGGTTGTTGTTTTCTTCTAGGCGAGAAGGAGGCAGGATTTGCCAGGTTCACTCTTCCAGTACCGAACCCTGAGCCGACTGAATCAGCTGCAAACCCAACCGATGCTCCGACAGGCCCCAGCCCCCCCTCGTGTAGCATCTCCCCCACGTCAGGGACGGTTCTTGATGCTTTTGACATCACATGCAAACCGAGCGCCTTCTGCTCTGAAGGCTGTTTGTATTGCTTCACTACTGACACAGGTGAGATTGTGATGCATCCTTTGAGTCAGTGTTAAACAAACAAAAAGCAAAGACAAAGAGACAGAAGGAAGAGTGTATACTATAGGGTTTGGGTAAATGAAGTAAAGCCTCATTTTCCCAAAAGAAACTAAAGAGAATCTATTGACTGTGAGTTATTATGGCTAAAATGGGTTTTGGACCTTACATTTAGTGTTTGGGGTTAATCTTGATTTGTGCCCATTAAGCAGCATGAATGTAGATAAATAAAAAAAGGAAACAGTTTTATTAAATCGTTGCTTTTGTCTATCAGGAAAACATCTGCGCTGCAGTAATGCAAATGAGGTGAAATCTGTCTTCCTGCCACTCGGAGATAACAACAACAATAACAGCTTGTCTGTTGTGGTGACAGTGAAGCATGGAGACGAGAAAGTTACCACAACTGTCACCGCTCAGGTTTGTCATCATCAGCCAGTAATCACAGAGGTTAGAGAGAGAATCAGGAACATTAGGAAGTGGAATAATTCAGATTGATTCTGTTTGTCTCACTGAAGGTAAGAAGAAGTGAGTCCAGCTCCTCGGTGGAGGCTCTTCAGTTTGCAGTGCAGGACACTGTGACTCAGTTAGAGGAGCAAGGCCTGCTCTCTGGAGAAGCACTCGGACAAATGTTCACCTCAGTGTCTGACATGCTGAATACGGATGTCGGCCAAGATCAGAAGGATGCAAGGACGAAGGTAACAGTCGAGGTTGAGATGCAGAAACGTGCTCATACACTGCTGTGAAGTGTGTGAAGCTTCCTGCTCGTGTTGTGAGTGAGCGGAGAGCGTCGTTATATCATCTGTGCATCTCTTTCTTACAGCTCAGAGAGACAATGCTGACCAGAATGGCCACAGTGCTGGTGGACGCCCCCTCCAACACAACGCAGGAAGTGCAAGTGACGGCCCGAGCTGTGGCTGGACTCACCCAGCGCTCGGATGAGCTCAGTCCCGCTGCTCAAGTACAAAGCTTTATGTCATGTTCAAAAAAATATTTTGGACAATAAAATATAGCAATTCATTCACAAAATGTGTCCATTAAGAAGATGCCGTGCAGGCAGCAGTTTGTACAGTCAATACGTGATAGTAATTATCAGTGATTACATATCACTGCATGAATATTTGATTAGTAAATTACAAAAATAAGAGTTAATTGTCTCCTAACCTTGCAAAAAAAGGAAAATAGGAGCAGGAAGTAGAGACGTCTTGTGTTAATCTTTCCCTTAAAATAACACAATATTAACTTCTTGAATTTCCTTTCTTTTCACCAATCACATAAGAAATCCGTTTTTCTTCATAAAACTGTTATGAATCAATTAAGGTCTAAACTAAAATAAAGAAGGAAAGAAAAATTGCAGATTATTTTAACTAGTGAAGCAACAAGGGTATGTAAAAATGTTAAAATGTTGTTCTCAGCCTGAAATCTTGAATAAAGAGAATGAATGAAAAGTCACTTCATAAATAAAATGTGTCGGTTTTAGTGGAATACTTGTTTCACCAGCTCTTTTGAAAGTTGGACATTGATCAACTCTGTTCTTTTCCGTATTTCTTCTCCAGGAAGAAGCAGGTTCGTTGCTGGTCGACCTCAGCTCCTCCCTCAACGCTATCAGTATAACTCAGGACGACAGGGACGATGGAGGCGTTGTGAAAGCAGCTACACCAATAGTTGAAGCAGCCAGTAATATTTTGAATGTTTCAACGAATGTAAGAAAAATAACACAGGCGGGTATTTTTGTTCATTTTTCCACAAGCCTCCCAAAACGGATTTAATATTTTCTACAGAAAAAAGTCTCAGACTTCCTCCTGACTGGGATAAACAACGTTCAAAGTGCTTTGCTGAATAATAAAAAGATGGATGGAGACCCTGCCATCATTGACTCTGGTCAGATCAGCGTGTATGTCAACAGGTAAAGAGATGACATGAACATGTACAGAACACTCAACTGATATTTGCTGAAGTCACTGAAATGATTCTGACATGCTCTTTCTGCAGAATATTTCCAGATACGATGCAGAAACAAGATATAAACGTACAGAAGAGCAGCTCGTCCAGTTTTTCATTCCCTCGACTGCCGGAAGACGTTGTTTCTTCAGATGAGCCGGTGGATGTCAGGGTAAGGGAGAGAAACATTGTTTGGTAATTTTCAAGTCGTGTCTAAGTGGCCCCGCGTGGATATGTCAAGGACAAGATTATATTATAGCTGAACATCTAAAGATCACAACTGACACAAACCGCTGCTGCCAGGCTTTTATTTTAATATGAATAGTTTTTATCTTGGTACATTTTATGTTTTGGATTTCATTACTTGCATTATCTGTTTTATTATAAAGCACTTTGTAACTTCAATTTGAAAGATGCTATACAAATAAGGCTATTCATATTAAGCATATTATTATTGTCATTGGCTTTAGACCAGTTAAAATATGCAACAGAGAACCAATGTGTCTCAAGTTTTTATTTGCACCAGTAACCAATCTGCGTCCGTACCCTTAATGTTTGCCCTCTCTTGGGTCAATTTCCATTTGAGAATACTTTGTTCATTATCAGGAGAAATTATTGCATCTCAAAAAGACTGAACCACGTGGCAGCAAAAAGAGTGAAAATGTTCAGAGAAAATCATCAGATTCGGTTTGGTTTGCTAATGCAGCATTTTGTCTTAATGATACACCAATGTAAGTTTTCCTCCGTCCAGATGATGAGCTTTGAGAAGAATCCATATTCCTGGAAGGGGGGAAACATCACAGGAACTGTAGGATCAGTGTCTCTCACCAGGGTCAATGGCACGGTCATTCCTGTCGAGAACTTACCTGAAGAGATCGAGGTAATCTTAATTTTCTGGAAATACGTTTGGTTCTTCAGGATAACATCGACAGATTGTTTAAAATAATGTTTTCCTTATATCTTGGTCTTCAGATTCTCCTTCCGAGGCCTGACGTTGGGCAGGAGAACAGCACGATCCTTGACCTCGCCAATTTCAGCACGATAATAATCGACGTCCCCTCGCCGGATGTGACACTGGTGCTGAAAATGGAACCGTCTGATGACATTTCCTTCATGTTATACTTGGGATATAAAGATTATCCAAATGAGGAGAATTATGTTGCTAAAACTCAGATCCCTCTAGAGAATACCAAAGAAGGTAAAATTAACTTATAACTTATTAGGTAATATTTAAAATTGTACTCTCTGGATCCATTCCTTGATAATCACACGCTAAACACATATTTATCTGCATGTGTGCGTGTTTCTCATACACAATCACCAGAGGAGAAATATACCTGGGTGCTGAGTCCCAGTGACAGATCAGCAGACGTTGGTGTGCACTACCTTGTGATGAAGCCCATTGTAGAAGCAGGCATCAAATCCATCAACACCACTGTCACAGTTGTTTCCATCGCTGCTCAGTGCAAATACTGGAATGAGACGGACTCTTCTTGGAGTGAAGATGGCTGCAGGGTGAGTGAAAAGCAAACACACGTGCACTCAGCAGTGAATCATAAATATATAAATACAAATACAAATCCATCATTAAGATGGGAGCTGTGAAGCTTGATTGGCGACTTCTCTTTTTTCTTTTCCCCACAGGTCGGTCCGCTCACCACGCCTTTGATCACTCAGTGCCTCTGTAACCACCTGACTTTCTTCGGCAGCTCTTTCTTCGTCATGCCCAACTTGGTGGATGTGTCACGCACCGTCGAACTTTTCGCCACGTTCTCCAACAATCCCGTGGTGGTGTGTTTCGTGGGGGCCATCTTTGCTGCGTATCTCCTGGTGGTTGTGTGGGCCCGCAGGAAAGACATCCAGGACTCAGCCAAGGTAACTCTCAGTGAAGTATTTCTGCATATTCTACTGTTGGTATGATGTGCCAGATCATTTGGTCCGATTCAGACTCGATGGGTCCAATTTGTGCATTAAAAGAAGAAATATGAACCACACCATATTTTCTCAGTAAATAATCGATGTAAACTTTGCTCTCTGCATGCTGTGTCTTCACATTCACATGTAGGTCAAGATAACAGTGCTCGAGGACAACGACCCCCTGGCCGAGTATCGTTATATGCTGAGTGTCAGCACCGGACATCGGCATGGTGCATCCACCTCCTCTCAGGTCAGTGGTGTCTGTTGAACCTTGAGGGGGAGTCACATAAACAAAATCCGTCTGATGTTTCTGTTGCACAACATTTATGACAACAACCATCTCTCCTCGTCTGGACTGACCTTTTCTGTCTCAGGTGACAATAACTCTGTTGGGTACAGAGGGAGAGAGTGACCCCCACCACCTGACGGACCATGAGAAACCTGTGTTCGAGAGGGGCGGCGTGGACATGATACTGCTGACCACACACTTTTCTCTTGGAGATCTGCAGAGCATCAGACTGTGGCACGACAACTCGGGAGAACAGCCGGCGTGGTAGTTCTGACATTAGAAATATAAAAGAAAAAATCTAAATGATTTATTATCTCTGGAGTTAATGTTTTCGGCAGGATTATGCAAAATCGACTCAATTAATTTGATTGAAACTTGGTGGGAGAGTGATGTTTGGGTCAAGGAAGAATCCGCTTATCAATTCCACTCTAAAAAGGGGGATTTTTCCCCCCCATTTATTTGGCATTGTGAGTTTGGGCCTGAAGCTTGGTGGAGGTTTCTAATGTAAGGGGCTCAAACCCAAAGGCCAGACATTCCCCTTAAGAAACCACATTTAAATTCACTAGATCAAGATTTTTCTTTATTATTATCCTCTGACAAATCAACACAAATGTTGAGAAATACCTGTTAAACTTAGTGGAAACAAAAACGTCCTGAATGTGCCCCCTGATCTGGATCTGCAGCAAAATCTTATGGGTTCTTCCCTGACTCATCCCACATCCTTCCACCAAGATTCAGGTAAACTGTCAAATAATTATGTTATGTTGCTAAGTAACAAACAAACAAAAACAGATGAAATTATTACCTACTTAGCTGAGGTAATTAATTTAAGCTGGAGTCGGTCAGTTGTCATTATTTTTTGCACAGATAATCAAATCGTTACTGATGTCATTTGCAGGTATGTCAACAAGGTGATGGTGCAGGATCTGGAGAGTGGTCAGAAGTGGCACTTCCTGTGTAACTCGTGGCTCGCTGTGGACGTGGGAGAGTGTGCTCTCGACATGGTCTTCCCTGTAGCGACAGAAATGGATTTGAAGAAGTTCAGGTGAGACCTGACCCAGTGAAGACACATCACTGAAAAAATAGTAATAACATATAAACCAAACTCATTTCTCTTCCACACTCTCTAGTAACTTGTTCTTCATGAAGACGGCTAAAGATTTCCGCGATGGCCATATCTGGTTCTCTGTGATCAGTCGGCCTCCGTGCAGCACCTTCACACGTGTGCAGCGAGTGTCCTGCTGCTTTTCTCTTCTGCTCTGCACCATGTTGACCAGCATTATGTTTTGGGGCATCCCGACAGACCCATCTGAGCAGACCATGGACCTGGGTAGGTGATGAAATATACACAATAATATGTAACTTTTGTCTGTAATTGATTGTTTATCAGACAGTGGTGAGTGACTAAAGGAACCTGTCGTTAATTTAGAGCCAATTAAAAGTTTGACTTTACTTTGCAGGCCACATCGAGTTCACCTGGCAGCAGGTTATGATCGGGGTCCAAAGTTCAATCATCATGTTCCCCATCAATCTCCTTATTGTGAGCATCTTCAGAAACACTCGTCCTCGTGAGAAACCCAGTAAAACAGACGCTTCCAAACAGGGGAAGACCCGTCGAGTTTCTCCCTCACAGATGTCTTCGCCACAGAAGGAGCTGAAGGATATCACAGCAGACACTGTGATCAAGGTGAGGCCACAGGCATCCAGAACAGAACCCATGTCCCTCCTCTGTTCTCCATGTCTGAAGATCTTGTTTCTTCTACACCAGGACATAAAGAAAATTGCTCAGTCGCTCTCGAAGGCCATGAAGAGTCCGCTGCCCCTCCATCAGGAGCTGCGTCAGCAGGCAGACATCAACACTCTGCTGTCTCTGGTGGAGGACATCATCCGACAGCAGAACCGAGCGGCAGGAGACTTCTACTCTGACGCCTCCAAAAGAGATCACTCCATGATCCTCAGTTTAGGTGAGTTACCTTCACAATGCTACTGATACTACATGAGTCATACCTAATTTTATTAGCTCCTACATTTGGAGGACCAGAACTATTACGAAATAAAATAACAAAACTAGTAATTTTGAGAAATGTGTTGGTCTTTTAATATCACAAAAATATTTTCAAACTTTTCCCTCAACAGAAGTTTAATCTTAAGTTGATAAGCAGATATACAAATTACTCCTTATTATTATTTTGTCTAGTCTCTGTTGAAAAATGCAATTAAATTATAGGAAAAACTGTATGTTTCCTTTTATTTTCTTTCATTATAAATTTCAAAAGCAAACTTTCCTGTCATTTCCAGACTCGTCATAGACCAACTGAATGATTTTGACGTGATAAGTGATGATGTAATTTGTAAATTTCACAAACAAATAAATAATGAAACAACCTCATCAAGGAAAAATAAATGAATATTTAATTCCTCTGAATGAATAAAATAGAAATGTTGTCAGATTTTTTTACTGTTACTACAACAGATTTTGAGACTTTTAAATTAACAGTTTCACATCCTAACTGACTAATGCTGTTTTGACCTGCTGGACAGAAAACAGTGTGTGGGGGAGCCCTGAGAAGACTTCAGATGAAGCTCAGAAGAAGAGCAACAACAGCCGATACCTTTACAGGCAGCTGCGTCATGTCGAGAAGGAGCTGGGGCTGCTGGGACCTTCACGGTTTCCAAACCCGGACAGCTACAACCGAGCCATGCAGCAGGTTAAAGGGATGAAGGGTCTCCTGGAGAACCGCCTCCCAGCATCCGGCCTGGATGGTGACCAGCCCGACCGCAGCCCCAGTCCAGAAGAGAGCATCAGCAACGGGGACTCCGCCAAGAAAGGAGGGCTGCCCTGGTGGTTTGTCTTTGTCGGATGGACATTGGTGATCGCAACCAGCGTTGTGTCTGGATACTTCACCATGATGTACGGGCTGACGTACGGGAAAGATCGCTCGATAAGCTGGCTCATCTCAATGCTGGTCTCCTTCTTTGAGAGCCTCTTTATTACTCAACCGCTGAAGGTATGGGTCAGATAACAAGGTCCATCATTTGTGTTGAATTTACTCTATTAGGCTGATGTTTCCAGGGCTCCTTTCAACACCAAAGTCACACAGTGTTTTATACAAGACGTAGCAAATTCTAAAGAAGGTTAACCAATTTAAATAAGAAACTAAATAAAGTTCGATTGAATTATTGAAACTTTTTACAAATATCAATTGTTTTATAGCTATTTGTAAGCCTTTCCAGGTCCAACATATATTTATAATACATTGATACGAATGCATTTAAACGTGTAATCTTCCAACTCGTACATACACGGGTGGTGTAAAAAAAAATTATCTACTCAATGCACCAGATAGCTACTGTTGTGCTGGAAATTTCCTCCTGTGGTGTTAATAAAGTTTTTTTTAGTTATGATGTTTCCTGCTAAAGTCTGAAACTCTCCTTCTCTCACAGGTTCTTGGTTTTGCCGCTTTCTTTGCTCTCGTCCTGAAGAAAGTGGACCAGGAGGAGTACGGAGAACCGCAGATAGATGACACTCTTAGAAATCCAGGTATGTTTTAACCCTCGTTTCTGTTGCACTGTTTTGTGAGGAGAATAGTTAACTGACCTCAACAAAAATTCTCCCCCTCAGACGATGCTTATGCCGTGCGGGCGGCGAGGAGAGACAGCACATGCAGCTTCTATCAGCCGCCCCCCCCCACCGACATCGAGAGGATGAGGAACAACATGATTAAAGAGCGGAAAGTCTTCGGACTAATGGGGGAGATTCTTAGTAGGAGAATCCACTTTGATACATAACAACACAGGAAGCAATCCAGCAGTTTGAGAGGCTGATGTGAGCGATTTGTTTGTGTTGCAGCCTACATGGGATTTATGTGGATGTTGCTTCTGGTGGCTTATGGTCAGAGGGACCCCAACGCTTACTTCCTGAGCCGCCACATTCGACAGAGCTTCAGTAATGGGGTCTCAGACAGTATGAGCATTCAGGACATGTTCAACTGGGCAAACACGACTCTGCTGAGCAACTTGTTTGGAGAGCGCCCAGGTCAGTATGTGGTGAAGTTTGATTTATTGCATCGTTTTATTGCAGAAATCACTCTTTGTATTTGCAAATCTGCACTTATGACAAAATGTTGTATGACCTCTGCCGATGAATTTATGTTTCCACCCCTGTCCGTTTGTTTTTCGGTAAGCAAGATTTTAAACTTTAGCTGTGGATCCAGGATTTCATGTTTTTTCTTCACTTTATTTAAATTTAGCATTTGTAACATTTAGCACCTTTGTCCTTGTGCTTACACAAGTTTTTCAGGACCCTTATCGAAATTTATTTGGACTGACTGGGACAGAGAAAATACCATTTACTCTTGTTTTGTTGAAGGATTCATCACAGACGGAAACTCAAAGCTGGTGGGTAACGCTCGTCTTCGTCAGGTGAGGGTGAAGAGCAACTCCTGCCAGGTCGCTGGTTCCATGCAGCAGTCTGTGCGGGAGTGTCACTCTCCGTACTCGTGGGAGCTGGAGGACATGGGCTCCTACGGTCCAGCCTGGAGCCGCTCTGAGGGAGAAAACTCCACAGTGACCCATCAGAGCCCATGGTCGTACCAGTCCCAGCGTAAACTGAGGGCCCTCCCCATCTGGGGCAGTGTGGTACTCTACAGAGGAGGAGGGTTTGTGGTGGATCTGGGGCCGGATTTAAGAAATTCTAGCAGGTAGACATCTTAATACATAAAGAATCCACTGATGTTAGGACTGAAAAGACTCATTAGTTGACTGATTTTATCGAGTAGATAATTCAAAGACATAACTTTATGGTAAAATGCAATGGATATATTTTCTGAAAATGTAAAGATGAAATCAGGTTACCAATTCATCCAAAACAATCCACACATTAATCGATAATATAAATAATTGTTAGTGGCAGCCCTGAGGTTGATTAGGAGATAAACAAAATGCACAAAAATACAAACAAACTTAATACACAGTGATTCCTTTTATATATTAAACCTGTGTATTTAGATTTATAAATGTGTGACTATTTGCTTCAACTTATTGTCTTGCTCTGATTAATTTGAAATCGTTATTGCTGCTGATTCATGATCTGTAAGTTGTGAGTCATGTTAACATCATATCATTTATCTGTCTGTGCAGATCCCTTCAGTACCTTTATGACAACGCCTGGTTCGATGTGCACACCCAGGCCGTCTTTGTTGAGTTCACTGTGTACAATGCCAACGTCAACCTCTTTTGCATTGTCACACTCATGCTGGAGTACGCAGCCACAGGTGCGTTGTCCATGTTCAGCCGCTGTGTGAGAGCTGCCCAGTGATCCGTGTGTTGACGTGTGTGAAATGTTGTGTTTCTTTCAGGAGCGCTTCAGTTCCGCAGCGAGCTTCAGATTGTGCGTCTCTACCAGTCAACTGGAGGCCTCCACATTTTTGTCATGGCCTCTGAAGCCATCTACTTCCTCTTTATCATATATTACATGTTTGTTCAGGTGTATATTCGTTATCCTTATTTTACCACCACCACTAGAAAGAATGTGGCGTACAGGTTCTCACCTGAACATGTGACACAGGTTTTCTCATGTCCTAACAGGGGAAGCTGATGAAGCAGCAGAAATGGGCGTATTTCAAGAGTAAGTGGAACCTGCTGGAGCTGGCCATCATCATTCTGAGCTGGAGTGCACTGTCCGTCTTCATCAAGAGGACTTTACTGGGTTTACGGGACATGGACTATTACCAGAACAACAAAGACCAGTAAGCAATAAGTAAAACATGTAAACACATAATGTGGTATTTGAACACAGGTGTTAAAATGTGGGTGTATTTCTCTATTTATCTATATTTATACTGAATATTAGTCAGATTTACAGTATGTGTACATTGTTTGCAACCAGCTTTATTAACCATAAAACTGGTAGTTAATCAAATAAATTGTAACTAATACAATTATGTGATATTATACATATAATATTATAATGTATGAAGCTATTTCATGTACCTTGCTGTAATATAAGGCCCAATCAAAAAAATCCAGATTTTTAACTTACTGTCTCTTAGGAAAACGTAGACTGATTCCCAAACTGCCCTTCCATAATTTGATGAATGGGGACGTATGAGTGAATGAGTGCTGTATGAATGTGTGTGTGTGACTGACTGAATGTGACCATAGAGAGCTTTGAGTGGTGGTTCAGAGTAGAAAAGTGCTTTATAAACACAGCCCCTTTTACCGTACAACCTGACTCTGTCTCCAGATACGCCAGCTTCCATGAGACGGCCAAGGCTGATGCGGTGCTCGGGTATCTGATTGCCTTCTTGGTGCTGTTGGCGACCGTCAAACTGTGGCACCTGCTGAGACTGAACCCCAAGCTGCACATGATCACGTCCACCCTGCAGCGAGCCTGGACGGATATTTCAGGCTTCCTGGTGGTCATGACCATCATGTTCCTGGCCTACTCCATTGCTGTGAGGAGTTTCCCACCTTACAACCACATCAACATGCGGCAGGAGAAGTCATGAATATGTGGTGATTAACACACAAACCTTCTTCTTCTCAGTCTAACCTGATGTATGGCTGGAAGTTGTACTCCTATCGGACTCTGCTGGACGCTGCGCAGACCATGGTCAGCCTGCAGCTCGGCATTTTTAATTACGAAGAGGTGAGTCTGTTACTTTTCAAACTGCATAACTGCAGATTATGCCTGCTGAGCTTTCTTTAATAATGTATTTCCTCCTTCAGGTTCTGAATTATAACCCGGTGCTCGGAGCTTTCCTCATCGGCTCCTGCATCGCATTCATGACCTTTGTGGTATTGAACCTCTTCATCTCTGTCATCCTGGTGGCATTCAGTCAAGAGCGTATACATCACAAGGTAACTCACCCATGCAGAGTCTGAATGTTGCTGGTGTCAGTGTCGATTTGTCATGCAGCCAACTGTGAAGAGTATCTGTGCATTTCTTCAACAAACGTTGTATCAATGGAAACAACCTTGATTACTTCATGTTCTTTGAGCTAGGCCCTGTTCAGACCTGGTTTTAAAATCTGTCCCAAGAGATCTGACCACAAGTAAACAGATTAATGTACATCAGTTCACACCTGGAATCAAAATGTGTCCTCAATGTGTCTCCTTTGACCACTTGTGATCAGATCTTACTTTCCAGCTGCAAAGACACGAGTAGGTTATTTCTGATCATAAAGACCAAATAGTGAATCTACTTAGTCAGATTAAGTGGTCAATTGGTGTGTGCGTGTCCTTGCGTGCGTGCATGTCTGAGGGATGGGATCTCCAGGGTGTCACCTGTATTTAGCGATGTCTTCTTGTGATCAGATCACTCAGGAAGAATATTGATACCAGGTCTAACCAGGATCTTATTTCTCTGTTGTTTCACAGCCGTCAGAAGAGGAAGAGATTGTGGACCTGATGGTCATGAAACTCTGCAGTTTATTCGGACTGAAAAGTAAGAAACAAGGAGGCGACAGCCCGACCGAGAGGCCATTTGTTCCATCTGTCTCAACGACATCAACTAATTCTTGTGGAAAAATTCATGACGACTGACAGGTTACTCTAAAGTCAGACGTCCAAATGTGATTCATGTCCGTTATCGCTTTTGCTATAGCTTTATTGCATCTTCAATGATACCCAAGATGTTGCTTTGTGACTGAATGTTTGCAAGTCTGTAAATTATTAACATTTCTCTATGGCTGCAGATCCGTTGTTATTAAAGAGAGAGCATAGAGTTTAGCAGGATCTAAAGATGTTTTGCAGTGAGCCACTGTATGTAGGCTTCAGTATATTTGTTAAACAAATAGTTGTGCTTCTGTGACTAAACCCTGTGCAATACTTTTCTTCCACTAAATAAATATTCATGAAACTAGTAAAATGTTATATTTGCATCAGTCTGATCGGTTAAAAAAACATTGGCTGTAAAACCAAAACCCTTCTATACATCAAACATGATTTTCTTCAGCATTCAGTTTAAATGTGTCAATCATGTCCAGTAGCAGATAATAGTTACATTTATCAATATGTGTAAATATATAAAAGTAGCCAAATAATACTCAGATTCAAATTCAGTGATAATACTAGAATGGCACCCAGTAAAAAACGTTCCCCTTATGAAACCACATTTTATTTCACTAGATTCAGATTTTGCTCTGAAACTGCACCAAACTTCACAGACCCATAAATACTAGTCCTCCAAAGGTGCATTTTATTATCCATATCTATCAATTAATCTCTGAGAAAAAATGTTGGAAAATGTCTGATGTGTTTTGAAGAAAGAAAAAAAATGTATCCTGGATCCATCAGGGTTGAAAACATAACTCCTTTGATGTATGTAATAACAGTTGCTTCTTATGAAACAAGCACATTTTAAGTTGAGGTATCTAAGCCATACTGTACATCTCAGTAATAGCAACGACTGTGCACTGAAAAACAGTGAGGAGTGAATAACTGTCCACTTTACCACAAATGTAAAGTGAAATAAAGCTAATAACAAAACAGCAATTCTGAGAGCATATAGTGCTACTACTGCTGGATGTTTTAAGATTCAACAAGATATAATTTTAACGTATGTGTATAGTCAAAATACATAGTAATAAGTAACACAGTCAGGGGAGGTGAACCATAAACATCACTACACACTTGACATATATCTTCAAGTGCCCTTTAATGTTTTTTTAACCATTTCAGGCTGTTGTACTCTCACCTGCTCCTGATGTACACCGAGAAGGAATAAAGTCGGGTGGGGCTACATTTTTTGAATCAACCAGGGGTCTAATCAATTTCATTAAACCCCACTGTAGTGAAATAGAGGCTTATGTCTTCCTTCGATCATCATTGATCCTTGTTCATCCTGCCCTTGTGTGATGAACGCACCGTCTAACTTGTAGGTAGCTGTTTTGTGTCGGTTTGTGATATGAAAGGACAAACTCTTACAACCCAAAGCGATATTGATAACCAAATGTAAAGGTCAGATGACAACAAATGCCAACATCAGAGCAGAAAGGATGAATCGGCTGAGACTTGGCGAACAGGGAGGTGATTCTAGGACACATGAATACACTGCTGACAATTTAGTTTAAGCAGCCGCCCCAAAAAAACAGATAATAATGCTGTAGCCAGTTCTGCAAGAATCAACACTTGTATTTTGAAAACAGTGTTTGTACTGTTCAAAATGAAATTCATGTGAGTAGAAAATCGTTTGAAGATGAGAGACCATGGGATAAATATTTTCCTTTAAACGTTTGATGATCTGATGGGATTTCATAAATACTGATGAGGAGGAACTTCAGTTCAAGACATAAGATCAGATAAAGAAGTGATTAAAGAAATGCTTCAACCAGTTTATTTTGAAGGTGTTAATGTGAGAAATATCACAATAAGAGTCATAAATATGGAATAACAGAATGTATTGGGATATGTTGTACAGATAAAAATACATGTAATGTAAAGCACTTTGTAACATTGTTAAGAACAGTGCTATATAAATAAAGTGTATTAATGTATTATAATATAGATAAAATAATCCTTTAAAAAACAGCGATAATTGCTCCCCCACACTGTCCAACTTGCAATCAGTGATTTATTATGCTGCAATGTTTCGGTACTCGACCATCAGGCAATTTTTTTACAGATTTTATATGCAGTCGAAACTGCATAGATACATCTATGACACGTAATAAAATAATCCTTTATCAGTCCTGCAAAAGGGAAGGTTGACATATTACATCAGCAAAGGAGTTGGTAAAAATATAAACATAATATGAACTGCATATACAAATAGAAGAATGAAGCACAGATCAGATGACAAAAAAGTAAAAAAGTATAAATTAAACATTACGAAATTATTAAATTAGCCGGTAAACTAGATTAAAAGTAAAGAATGAATAAATGAAGATAAAATGTCTAAGCACACCTATCAAATATCTTTAAGAAGCATTGGAAAAGCAGTTCTTTAACATGTGCTCATATACGATCCAGACCCGTCATCCTTGCGTCGCATTCTGCGTGTTGCGTCACGTGTGTGGGCGTGGCTCGCGGTTGGGTCTCCTGCTGGCTGGAACGTGCGCGGTGGGAGGAGCCAGGTGGGCGGGGTCCGGTCTGCTCAGGCTCTGAGTGACAGCGGCCGCAGTCGAGCAGGAATAAACAGAGAGAGAAGAGACACGAGAGAGAAGTGCGGCGACCGGAGGCTGTTTTAACTTTGTACCGTGACGGCGACACGCGCAGGGACTCCACAGCTCATCGCCAGCCAGTGTGTGTGCTGTGGTGCGACCGCTGGTGCCCGGTTCCCCCGCAGCGCGAAGGAGTGCGATGCCCTCTGACTTCACCTCGCTGCTCTTCAGCGGGGACCTCGAGCTGACTTCTCCCGGAGCCCTCTTCCACCTCCGAGGTAACCACCGCACCTCTCCCCCCCGTTTGTTGTGGGGAAATGTGTGTTTAGCTCACTGCCTACCTGACCTGTGTGTGTCTGTGTGTGTCTGTGTGTGTACCCCTGTATTTGTTTCTTACTGAGATCCATAGCAAAGACCCTACAGAGTGAGGACATTTTTGGAAAGTGAGGAGGACTTTTCTTCAAAGGGCTGTTCGGGGGTTAACACTTGGTTTTAGGGTTAGAATTAGGTTAGAGTTAGGGTTAGGTATTTAGT
Organism: Platichthys flesus; assembly: GCF_949316205.1. Lineage (NCBI taxonomy): Eukaryota > Metazoa > Chordata > Actinopteri > Pleuronectiformes > Pleuronectidae > Platichthys > Platichthys flesus. The sequence continues at coordinate 14,303,123 of NC_084945.1, read as the reverse complement.
TTGAAAGGGTAGGATTAGGGTAAGGGGCTAGGGAATGCATTTTGCCAATGAGTGTCCTCACTAAGAAAGAAGTACAAACGTGTGTGTGTTTATTCATTGCCCCCCCCACGTCACTTTTCAATCTGTTCCCCATGTTGTAAAATGTTGTTTCCTGGAGCACGGCAAGGTGGTGTTTTTTTTCACGCACACCGGTCGGACCAGTTTACTTTATCCCCTGCCAGCAAAAAAAAAAAAAAAAAAGCAGTGCCGTACATTTTCTGTGGGCTTTTTAAGTCAAACGGTGCCCCCCCACCCCCCCTGCAGTGTTGCTACTCTCTCTCTCTCTCTCCCCTACCATTAACATAAACTGTAAAGTGTGCCAGTCTGGGTGTGGGAGCCTCATGCGGGTAGAGGAGTGACTGAAGCTGCTGTCAGACGTGCTCCAGGTCCTCCGTATTCTCTCCAGAAGAGTATGTAAACACAAATGTCCAAGTGAGACGCTCTGCAGTTTCTACAGACTTTATCCGCCTGACCTCTCAGTATAACGTCTGTATATATCCAGGAGAATTTTATGTGTGAACACATCAGGGGATCCACCGCTGGATTCAACGCTAGGTTTCTAATAAGCAACGGATGCAAATATAAACTATAACAAATCAAATGTCTCCTGGTAAAAAAGTGTTGACACACAGGTAGAAGACAACGACGAAGATGTCAATAGAGTTTGTTGCAATAACAGCCGACAACAGTTAGGGGGTGCTGTGAACAACTTCGTGATCTACATCATGTGGTTAATACATCACTTCCTGCCTCTGTCCGCTGCACCCGGCTGCTCCAACTCTCGCCTGAATAATGTGGAGGATTTGATGCTGTTGCGAACACGTCTGTGCAGACTCTGTAGAGAACCACCCGACTCGTTGTGCAGGTGTGAAAGCCAGACTGCGATCCTCCGGATTTCACCCGCAGGTCATATCTGCGCAGTCAGAACCGCAAAGTCTGGATAATGAAAAAAAAACAACCAAATATCTAGCAGTGAGCATAGCCCTCCGTAGAGCGCATACCACAGCAAAGGCCCAACAGTCTCCTTAAGTTCAGTCAAGCCAACAAATTTCACACACTCACTTAGATATCAGTTCCTCAAGAATGTAAATAAATGGCTAACCTTTTGCCTCCTGTTCAGGAAATTGTTTTCATTTATGTCTGTATGTTTGAGGTTTCATATTCAATTGTGAAAACCAATAAATAAAGTGGGAAAAAAAATAATAAAAAAATATGGTTGTTTCAGAATTGTGACCATTGTGCTGAGATTATATTGTTAAACTCTGGATAACTGAGCAGATTTCTCAGGGAAGAGAAATTCTCTCCCTTACCACTAGTTGTATAGACTCTTGACGGCAGAGATTCTACAATATTAGCCTTTGAGCTTTCGTCCAATTTAATGGAAGTGAATGGATTTCTCACTCAAAGCAGCTGAACATGAAGGTTTACTGTCAGAGGATCGTCTCATGATAAGGACAGCCCTGATTATTCTACAAGAAAAGTTAAGATAGGAAAAATAGAGAAAGTGGCTTGTTGATCATGCAAAAGATCAGCCAGAACCCACTGATGTTAAAACATAACTAATGTTGTTTTTATAATAGTCACTTTTGCATTGGTTAAGATTTTCACAATCCCTCACCAAGCAGTTAAATACCATTGAATCCAAGTCAATATACGGTGAATAGATTACCTACCCAGTCAAGCACAATAGAACTAATTGTAAATGAAAAAGATAACGACTTTTCTCTGGGATCAGTTTGAATTCAACTCCCGATATTATTTACTGTTGTATTCACATTCAGTTGACTTATATCCACGTGTAATCATTAATGAGTAAGAAAAAATTCCTTTTGAGATCTGGACCAATGGTAACTTATTCTATAGTCTACTTTATTTGCTTACTTATCACACTATTGTGAATGTGTGTCAAGATGGTTGACTCGGCTCTGTGTGAGAGGTGAACGTAGTTTTGTTGCTTCACGGTTGAGATTCCTCAGCATTGACAAGTGATAGGGGGAGCCTGGATCAAAAGGAATGATTCTCTCGTATGGACACAAGAGAGAGAGGGTTATGTGTGTGCTGCTTTGTTGAATTTCAATATTTTTATATATTGGATTGGATTGTCAGTTAGACTGTGTGATTCAAACATTTTAAGGAACACATACTTATAGCGTATGAGTAGTTCAGGGAATACCAAGGAAAAACCACACACAGTCACAATAGCTCTCAGGATAAGAATGTAACTTTATGTGGTTGATAAAGAAAAGCGGGTTCATTGATGTCATCAAACTTCATCCCATCAGCTTTACTTCAACGGTGAAGAATGTTATGGCTTTTCCCATAAGTTCCATCAAACCTGGTTAACAATTGTGCTAACACAGTTTTAAAAAAAAATGTTTTTATTGACACCCCAACAAAGCCTGGTCAATCATTAACCCTCTGGCTGCTCCGTGTGTAAACCTGGGCTTAAATAGCACTGTATTAATATTGACTGCCGTGTTAAGCAAACTCAGCGGCATGTGCTCAAAAATACTTGAGTGCCTTGAAAGCTTGTTCTCGCTCTGATGATGAAAGAAAAAATACTGGACAGGGAAAACATCTGATAAAGTGTATTTTTTGTTCATGAATCATTTGTTGCATTGGGTTAGGTGTCTCCTCTAAATAAATTGGTAGGTGGATGCAAATCAGTATTTTATCACAAAATAAAGCTTAAACTGTATCTGCTATTACTGTTTCTAAATATTCATGTCACTTTGTCATAATAGAGATAGTATTTTGTTGTCATCCAGATCAGTCTTTACCTTGTTGTCATCTGTTTAACATGGACCCCAACCTGTTCTGCATATTTTAGACAAGTTTTGCTGACGTGCTTCTGCTCAGTTAGTTTTATGGGTTTCACAAACGAAGCAACCGTATAACTGTGTGTGACAATATATTGGTCTATGTCTAATCTCCTTATTTCATCTTTGGACTTCATCATGTGAATAACTATTATTTTCCCCCAAGCTATAATGTGTTAAAACTCGCATGCTCAGCCAGCCAACTCTGGATGCAACATTAATATGAGCTCTGTGAAAATGAGTTGTGTGAATCTCCATGTAGACAATAGTTCCAAATTCATTAGAGGTTTCTTAAAGGTTCGCTGAAGGCCGTCACTGTTCAAACTGTTTTGCTCAGGTTGGCCCTTCTGAAGAGGCATATGTGGCTCTAACTTTTTTTTGTTTTCACTACAACATAGTCTGAGGAACTCAGGAGTTGTACCTGTATTTTGACTGAAGTGGCGTTCATAGTGTCCAATGGCCTTTCTTGTAAGGAGATTTTTATAGATTTAATTAATGAGTTACACACAAAGACTGGTTGCTGTTGGTAGATATAGACCTCTGTTACTGCACAGTATGTTCACAGTGGAAGTTAACTGTTAACCTTACTAAACTCATTCCGTGCATCCTATAAAACAAATGATCCAGTCAATGGAGATTACTCACATCCCTGAACGCGGTGTGACTTTCTTTCCTTATCATCTTTTTGATCCCTTTAATTAATCATTAATGCAAACCAAACTCCATTAGAACTCTAATCAGGGTCAGGTCATAATGTCACCTCCTCTGGTATTTACTGCACACTTGTGACTTTGTTTTGGCCACATCAAATCAATGTATGAGTGGTTTAACCTGTTAAAGAACTACACGCTGTGTGTGCATGGCTGTGTTTGTGTATGTGTGTTTGAAGTCGTGAGCAATTACTCGGATTTTAAAATTGCAATTTGTTGAAACAAATCAAACACTCCTTAGTAAATATTTTTGCTTTGCACACAAAAGCTGTTTTCAGCAATTTTGGGATCAGTGCAAAAACAGGTCCAATATCTGTCAAAGAAATATTGATGATATATCTGACAAAAGATATGAGTAATAAAAATTGTTTAAAAAAATCAGTGGAATATCAACAAAACATTCAAATACAATTACAGTAAAATATATGAAAAATATAACCAAAATATAATTTCTATAAAAAAGACATTAACATACACTATATTGTGTTTCAGTATAGTAAGTATTTGATTTTGTCAGGTCTGACAGTTTGGGATCATGTACTATTTAATGTACTTCTACAGCTTTCATGATCAGCAATGACGTCATTAAACTCGTGAAACCTCTAAAATATTACAATTATGTTTCGTTGACTTGCTGTTTATGTGAGAAGAGGAGTGTTGTTTCCTTGGCCTAGGTTAGGTACACATATTTTCTGGGTAAATGAACGTGGAGCAGGGCATCACTTAGAAAAACTACAGTGGTGTGTATGAAATGGAGCAATATACTGTAGCTTCCAGTCAATGCTTGCAGCAGTATTTTGCTCTGTTGTGTTGAGCTAAATTTCTGCCTCTCCGTGTTTCTGTATCTCGTCTATAAAGATCAGTTGAGTTCAGCGTAGGATTTGTGTTGATGAAACTGTAGACAATTTTCTCCTCATCGATTAGTTGATATCGATTAGTACACACCCTCTCGCTTGTTTAACGAAGATGAAGAGATTCCTGATGATTTGGTTTCCAGTCGTCTTGTGGAGGATTTCTCACAGTCGTCTGTGAAAAGCCGAAAGCACCTGTGAGATCTCACGTCTGCTCCTCGTTTTTCTCTCTAGTGCAAAATGATTCTGAACTGAGAAATGAAATATGAAGTGAGTTGTCATCTGTGAGTTAGAAGCAAAAGCTCGGAACTAGTACCCAAACCATGATCCATTGATTTAAGAAGGTTGATGCAACGAGCAAGGTTTTTTTTGTGAAATTTATCATAAATGTTTACAATAAAGTGAGACCACAAATGATACAAAGAATGTGCAAAGACCAACTGTAAGACAAGAAAGCCTGTGTTTCTTTTTGACTGTGGAGTTTTACATGTACGCTGACACCTCCAACCAGAGCACCGGATCCATGAAATCCAATATAGAGGCCTTACAATAAACCCTCCCCCGGTGCAGCTTATCATATTTAGTTATAGTTGAGACTGTGCCAGAGAGCTGTTGATTCAAGTCTTTGTTATTTTAGAAGGCTGAATATTGTGAAAGCGTATTGTCTGATTTTGAAATACTAAAATAAGCTTTAAATTGCAACGGGTCGACCTCAAGTGTCCGTCCCCTGCTGAGTGTCCGCTCTCTCACCATCCTTCCCCTTCTGCTAACACACCTGACAAATTGACTGCATTTTGTTGGTGATGTGTTGGTAATGAATTATGCTGTTATGACGTTGTTGTATGTAATTAGCTCATCTATCATCCTGCTTGTTGTCATTTTCTTCCAGCCTCATCATGGAGTGAATTTGTTGTTGGAAGTGATATCTTAAATACAGTGGTCTTGAAATATTTTAATTGAATTGCAGACATTGCAATCGTCACCAGCAGACGCCACCTGTGTATTTCTTCTCTTTGACTCAGGCTGCATCTTAGTAAGTGATACATCTGGTTGCTGCTATTGTTGTTCTAACATTTTTCCAGATCAAGTGTTTGGACCAAGGGTTTTGGAAGCTTTTCCCTTAGTTTGTTTTGGGTTAGATCCAAAATTTAGTAATTGTAGAAACCTTTACAAGTCTGTTTCACTTTTCCATTTGAGTCCCAAAAACCTGCTCCCTCACTCAAGTGGGTCCGGCCCATCTCTGGACTTTGCCTTTCGCATATGAAAAACGCAGCAGGAGATTGATGCTTTCATAACAACAGGAAAATGTCTGCCCCTTTCGGGTGAGGTGTGGCTCAGTATGCATGACACAGGAGATCAACACCAGCAACTGCGCTTATTTTACTAAAAGCTCTTGAATCTCGTTGTCTTTCCAAGTTGACATCTTCCTTTGGCGTCTTTTGCACGTATGGCTTTTCATCCTGAGATATTTGAATTCTTTCTGCTTTTTTTTGTTTTGCTTCTGTCGCACATTACAAACATCACCAACTCCCTTGCTATGAAGCTATCTAATTTTCATTTAACAGAGCCTTTCACATCACAAAGTTTCCATATAGGGGCTGATACAGAGAAGTAGTTTATTACCTCCAGAAACGCTGAATTCCTTTTGCATAACGTAAACAAGGAATCCAGTCTCAGGTTGGGATATCTCAATATCCTGTGTTTTAAGTCCTTTATTCTGAGTCATTTTCTACTTCCTTGGCAGACTGGCATGGCGGGACAGAACAGCAGGACTGGACAGGCAGATTTCCTCCTGCATCCTGTCATTGTTAGTATTTTCTTTGCTTACTTGACTTAATTCACACTCGTGGGTTGGACGCCAAGTGTGATGTCTGGTAAGGCCAAGGCCACGAGAAAACTAATTGTAGCAGAGGAATTCTGAGTGTTGAAAGAAGAAGTAACGCCTTTGTCTGTTCCCTGAGATAATAACTTTTGTCAGTGTGGACGACAAACCAACTGGTTATTGTACCCACAAACAAAGATAGAAATCTTTCCAGAGGATATGCGTCGTAAAACTAATTTGTAGACCATCAGTGAATTTAATGGTTGTGTACAGATTTCGTACTTTTGCGTCCCCCACTGGGGTTTTAAAAATTATGTTGTGACAGCAGTGACAAGTCCAGGACAATAACGGCTGAAATCAGCACGTAGACTGCACCAGTTCTCACCACAAGACAGAAAAAAAACATCACAATAATTTGAATATGATGTGACACAAAATTCTGTTCTTCCCTTGTGTGAGTTTTTTTTTAATAATACCGGACCTAGGATAAAAGGGAAGCCTCTGACAACATATGTCACATGTCCTTTGTGCTAGGTTTGGAAAATGTAAGGATAAGGAGTGGTTTGGGTCTGCTCTCTTGATTTTTGTATGAACATTTTTATAACCCCTTTTGCATGCAGTCCAGACCTAGGTAGGATTTATTACAGGATTGTTGCATTAGACTCAATAAGCTAGAGGTTCCTAAAAGGCTCTAAAGCCAGTTAACCACAATGCTTTTTTTTCATGAAACCTTTAAAATATTTAGGAGCTGATGACTTACCTCCTGACTGCATTAAAGACATTTTAACCTTTTTGTCCTATATAACTATATATTAATTATAGTTTAATTAAAAAACCAAAGGTTACGTTTACATCTAGCCCCCACCAACATTTTAGTGTGTTGCAGCATGACAAGTCAAGGTGAACTTGGTTTCAACTGAGTAACTTTACATACATTTTATGCAAATTATTCTTGTCACCTTTGTCCTATTTTTGTTCGGGTTTCCAAAGTCACATTGAATATCTTGTCCTTATTGTATTCACACAGGTTATTCACAGTCTTTCTTTTTACCTCTACTTAATTGGAATATATCTATATCACAGATATTTAAGTTCATGGGTAATTATAAATAATTTGAGATATTAGTCTAATTTGATGAACTTAAGTCATCGTCTCAGTGAAAATTGCATTATTATGTATTATGTCAGTATTATTATGTCATGTTTGGTCTCCCTCTTGTATCTTCTTCATTTCTAAGTTTGTCAAAGATGGAGTTTTTCTTTAATTTAGAGTAAAACTGAAGTGACAGTGCTCTTCTGTTACCACAAACCACAGCCTGCTGCAATAGAAATATGGCTTTATTTAAGAGAAACGCCAGAGCAACTTTATTTGGTTTCATTGTGGTTGTGTTCGCTGAATCTTGATCAGTGTTTTCCTCAGTTTGCTGTGGTTTTGCTTGATTAGACTTCACACCAAATCTTGTAAGTAATTAATACATTGAGGTGCAGGCTCTGTCTTAAGAACAGATTGTCATAAATCTGGAAAATGGCAAGTCTTAGAAACGAGGGCAGAAAGTTTGTACAGTATGAAAAAGTGCTAAAGGCCTGAAGAGACCTACTGATAACTTTTTGTTTAGGAAAGTGATTGTTACGAAATGGCTTCTCAGTTTTCTCAATTTTGCCATTAGGTCTCCAGTCATACATTCTTACTCTTTATTGTTCTAGTGTGAATCTCTGACGCCTCAAGACTCAAACATAATTTTCAAGCGCTGACACAGTTTCAGCCCTTTTATCTGTTTATTATCAGCAGATTTCATCAGAAGCAAGTCCGCAAGGTTCAAAACTGTGACGCCACAAGCTAATTTTTAGTGTTTTTTTATGTTCACTGAGATTGTATAAACAAAGAGTATTTGATTTTTCATATTGGATCACACAAACAGAAGATTTTGTTTTTAAAGGAACAGTTAAACATTTTAGAAAATGTATGCTGATTCGCTCTCTGGTGAAAAACTACTGTCAACTGCTTGTTAGCTTAGCTTAGCATGAAGGCGGGAAAAGCCTAGCCAATAAATAGAAATGGCAGTAATCCATTTAGAATGACTAAAAGCTGACATGAAAGTGGTAGCAAGAGGCATCTATTTTAGTCATTAGTTAATTACCATATTTTTCTCCAAAATGTTGAAGTATTCCTTGAACTAGCTCTATCTGTAATATAATATAAAGTGTTTTACAGCATCGGTCTTACCACTGCTATTTGTTAACATTTTCACATTAAGACTAAAATGGCACGGTTATTAATTCAGTGTGGACATGACATGGGTCAAAACTGGAGAATTGGATATGGATTTTGCCCACAGGTTTGCCTTTCACACATGCACAACACAGCGGGAGGTTCTCTGCACAGCACAATAAATCACTAACGGACATTTGCGTTCATTTAATATTTATTTTGTTTGGTATAATGTATATGGCATTTTAATCTCTCGTTGGTTGGGTCAAATGGTCGGTGTGACATTGAAATGAAAACTAATAACTTACCCATTCACTGTTTTGCATACTCTGGTTAGCTCATGAATCCAGTGTTGATGATTCCTTTCCTGGTTCAGACACTGGTAACACGGCGGCTTGGTGATCTCTCACCGAGGCGAGTGACAGGCGGTGTTGCTAAAGGCTTTTCCTGTTGCCTCAGCGCGGTTTTTCTGTGACCACGAGAGAACTGTTGGCACACCATTCTATTAGCCTGTAATAGGTGTTAACTTTTTGTGCGTTACTGGTGATTCACAGTAATATTGGCCATCACTTCTCGTCACCAGTTAGGTCTGACCTCACTGCAAGTATGAGCAGGAGTTGAGTCCATATTCCAGAGAAATTGTCAATTTGTATAATAAGTGTACGTGTGTGAGACAGTGTCTGTTGTCATCTGTTAATAGTTTGGATTCCTCTGCTCTCTGAAGTCACACATTCTGGTTAAACTCATTGTCTTTTTTTCTTTTGAGTCCACAGAGATAAAGGTATATCATGTTCTTGTTGTATACCGGCCCAAATACCCCACTCTATAACACTGACTCTGTGAGGATTATTATTTTGTATATAAAATGTGACTAACCACCCACTTTGTTTTTAAACCTGACTTGTAGCTGGGTGGTTTGGCCCTCACAGCAGCCTCAGTGGTCTGTTTTGTCAAGTCAGGATTGTGTTGGGTGCTTGTTGAAAGCAAGTAATGTAAACTGAAGCCTGGAGGTCGTTCCTGGTCACCTCAGGATTAGCGGCACTGAAAAGAGCTACATGCCACAAACCCTGAGCCTGCTGTGTCACAAACAAATGAATTGTCCCGTTCTTAAGCCTGATTGATTTAAACTTTTTTTCCACTTTGTATAGCAGCAATTAACCATATGATCCTGTTTCTATAAGCATTAGCATTCATGTAATCTCGATAATTCGGCAGGTACAGGTGCAGCACACAAGCAGAATATCTATGGTTCCACACATCTTATCTGACGTGCTGTAGCACTTCTCATCAGTTGAAGAGTTTGTCCCTTGGAGTGACGGTGCCATGCTCCTTCCTGAATGAAATGCCTGGTTAAGTGCAGTGATAGTACCTGCCTTTATAATGGTTGCTATTGTGCAATAAGCACTGTAAGCCTTGTCTCTCAACATATTTGACTCATCATGTGTCATGCAATCATGACAATACAATTACATTACTGATGGGCTCTGTTATCAGAAATGATACTTGTGTTACCTGAATTTTACAAGTAGGTGATATTATATTACTCTTTTTGATTTCAAGCTGAGGAAACATGGTGAATACTGTATATGATTATGACTTTTCTGCCATCAGCCTTTATTATCTGCTTCTTAATGCTTAGATAATATGATTTAAATATGACACATAACTTTTGATTAATTTAAGAGACAAAACTATACTTATGTCCAAATAATATAAGAGTCATGAATGACTCATCATTATGAAATGCATTCATAAGTCTAGAACATATCAATAAATCATTGGGTTACAGGAATGACAGAGGTATTTTTAGATTCATATATAAGTATGAACACAATTAGCAACTGTTGAAGCATTCAAACAGAGAACTGTGTTGAATGCTTCTGGTTTTCACAGCATAACCTGCTGCCAGCTGCATTAATGAATGTGTTGATGAACTTATAACTTGTGACCTGATTATTTACAATTATTAGCCAGTGTTTTGTAATATCAAGCAGTAACTTTTTTTATTGGAAAAACAAATGCATTAACTATAAGTAAATGAATCATGAATGATGAACTCATGTTGTAAAAGGGAATTATAGTTTTATGAGTTTATGGTAACATTTTACATATTCAGATTTGTTTCCACAGTGCTGTAAGTGTTGTCCATGCAACATCCTGCACTGTGAATGCTTAGTTCTTCATTTACAGGGGGAAATAACGCCGTCTTTTTCTCAGATTTTCTCCACATTGTCTCACAAGAGACCCAGACGCTTAAAAGACTTGTCCCCTGATCTGTGTTGCTATGGAGTCCCTGGCAGCCTTCGTGTAGGCTTGGCTGTAAACATTTCAGGGTTGTTGTACATGGTTTGCTGCAGGTGCCGGCCCTTTCGCTGTTTTTCTTTCCTTCTAATGCTTGAATTAAACTCCAAATGTTCTGACACGGTGCAGCTAATCTCATCCTCCACCATCGCTTTTTACCGAGCAGTATTCCGCTCATTTCAACAAATCCACCTCGTGAAATGTTTCAACTGAAGTGGGCTTATTCTACTGCTTCACTTCTGCTTGGCAGGATTCCACACGACAATACCTCTAACCTGTTGGGCAAGTTGAAGTACAGAAAAGGGTCTGGGCGCACAGTAAACAAGGCGACGAGCGGGAGGGAGGTTGGTGGAGTGGAGGAGGGGGACAGAAAGGGAGTTAAATCAGTCATTCAGCCAAAAACACCAGTGCCACGCCCCAGGTGCCAGGGCTAGTAAGAGCAAGCAACAGGAATGTGAGGGAAATGAATGGGAGTGTAAGTCCTGCCACACACATGGTGAGTGCTTTCTTTTTTCACCTTTAGTCTGCGCTATTTACCATATAAACAAATTATGAGGTACATTGAGGATCTGAGGAGATAAAATGTTGTTTCCTAAGGTTTCTAACTTAATGCAGGATTTCTGATGTGACTTATAACTATAGCTGGTTCAAAATGAATCCATCTGTTTACATTGTATGTGAGTGGATTTAGCTAACTTTGTGAAACTACTAATGAGGTTGATTTGTATGAAAATGTATTATAAGCAGGTGGAGACCTGATCATCACAAGTTATAATGGCGTCTGTAAGCGTGAATGTTTTGGGTTGAGTCTCATCTGTAATGACAATGATCACAGACGGGACTGAAAAGGAAAGGTTCACTCGATGTTCTGCACAACTTGAGTGCACTTCGAAGATAAAATCAAAACATCACGTGGTGTGTGTGAGTCAGGATGGTATATTTCCCAGCTAATGGGTCTGGTCATTTTTTTTTTCTCCCATGTGAAAGGGACAGTGTTTTGTCACGTGTAAATAAATTGCACTCTGTCTGCTTAAGGGGAAACAAATATGCAGCAAAATAAGATTTTTTTATTTTTTAAAGACGTCAAGGGACTGTGGAAACGCTTTGAACAGGCCAGCCAGTGATTCAGGACCCACTGCTCTGAGAGAAGAGTACATATTTTCTGTCTGTGCGGTTGGCAATCTGTTTACTGGAAGAGCTGTGCTCAGAGCACATGTTGCTGCATGTGCAGTCAGTCAGGGAGCCCTGAGAAGACTGAAGAGCTGAAGTGTAAATGCAGGGGCAGAGAAAGTGTTTTTGTGGAGCCGGTGGTGAAGGGGGCGTTTGCGTGCAAACGCATGCATGTGTGTCTGTGATTTTGTTTGGAGGACCAGCAAAACCACACTAGAATCCTGTGTGTGTATATGTGTGGTTCAGTGTGAGTTATATGAGTATGAGTTTGCTGCCCAGATTTAAGCTCCCTTTCTGGGAACCAGCATTCCCTGCTCTTCTAAAGCGAGCTGTAAGAGACTGGAGGGCTTTGGGAATGAAGAGGCATGGGCTGGTTTCAGTATGTCCCAGGTTTGTCTATTGTACACAGTGAGTGGTAACAATGGGAGGGTTAAGTATCTGATATACACACCAAACCCCGGGACTCAGCTGCAAGTAATTAAAGCTGGCAGTTGGCAGAGAAGAGAGTCAGGCGACTGTAATGGCCGCTCGAAGTTCATACCATAATATTTGGATGATGAATCAGGCTGCTAGTAAAAGTGTTGTCATGCTGTTGACCCAAGGCTTTCTCCCCTCACCATGTCCTGTCAGCCCGAGGGAGGCACAGAGAGGAGAGAAAAAGGCTTTGTACAACCCTGCTGCCTGTTTGTAATGGGATCGGCTGTTTATTTGGTGTGCTGCAGCTTTTGACCTCATTAGTCCCCATCTGGTTTGTTCCTCCGCACGGTGTATATCTAGAGCCAGAGCTCCCATTTTAGCATCAACCTTGTGGATAATATTTAGAGATGGCATTCATGGGACAGTGGATGTTACATTTGATATAGTTTAACTTCAGTCTCAAAGATATTAAACTAATCCATAAAGGGGAGATGTAGCTTGGATATTAGGTTTGCTAAGGTATACAAAACACCACATATAGGGCTGGAAGTATTTTTTGATTACCGGTAATCAAGTATTTATTTGCTTTCACTTTGAAAACATAACAAATACATACGGTGAATGAATACAATGTTCATCACATTGTCTCCGAAAGCCCAGATATGCTCAGTTTACAATTATAAATAAAAAATAAACTGAAGAGAAACTGAAAAATAACTTTTTTCAGTTAGCTATTTATCTACCTGTCCGTCAATTCATCCATTCTGCTTTCCTTTGCCAATCCCAGCTGACATTCTCTGAAAGGCGGGTAACACAGGGCCAACATACACAGACAACAACTATTTAAAACTTTTTTATCTATTATCAAAATAGCTGCTTGTACATTTTCAAGTGATCAATTCATTTTAATTAATTTCATTAGTTGCAGCTCTACTCCCAAGCCTTCAAGCAGAAATCTGTTTAAACGTGTTGGGGAGTGTTATCATCGCCAATGGTAACATCAGATACACAATGGGTTGGGTTGCATTGTGGGTAATGTATCCACTAGGTTTTGACAAGCATGAAGAAAATAGGCAATAAAAAAGATGACACTCCTGATCCTTCTCCATTTTGACTTTGTTCATTAAGTTAAAAGTTCTGATTAGTTCACTTGACATTTCTTCCCACTTAAATACCCAGTTAATTATGCTCTGGGCTTTTGTTTATTATCAATCTTGGTGACAACAGGCGTTGTGTGGCGTGATTGTTGCATACCGGCAGTCGGATACAGAGTTTGGCAGTAGTGTTGTGTTGTGGAAGCTCATTTGACATCATGCTGATATTATTATGCATTGTTCCCAAAGTAATAGTGCTGTAGTGTGAGCATTTCCTTATCATTTATCAGGTTGTTGGTATTTTCTTGACTTTCCGCAAGAGTTGTGATTGTTGTTCAGTCGTCTACTGCATCAGTGTTAAACTGAATGACATAGAGAAATGGAATTTAAGGAATGCATTGTACAGAGTAACGAGTCATCTTATTTCTCAAGTTTCATGTCAGCAAATTGGGTAATTTAAGTGATACATTTAAATTATCGGTTTCATTTTACTCACTGTTGAGTTCTTGCTAAAATGTAACATTGATATAACTTCGATCTGTTCTCCCTCCTCTCTCTATAGAATCGGTGTGTGATCTTCTACCCAGAGAGCTGCAGTTGCCTTCCTACACTCAGCAGAACCCAAAAGTCATGAGTCAAAAGAGTGGCGGAGAGGCAGGGCCTCCTCCTTCTGCTGCTGTAGCATCAGGTAGGATCCTACTCCTCTTTTTCTTATTTCTCATCTGCGAGCAGGACTGATCACGCCCCACCCCAAAACACTGTGTACCTGTAGGCAAACAAACACCTGCATATATACGGAAAACCAGTCAGACAACCCGCTTCTTACTCTGTGATCCTCACGTGTTGGTCCAAATAAAATATAAAGAAACATGTGAGAAGGGAATTATATCATTGGAGTGGAATCATCAGAACATGTCTGCTGTATGTACCTTCCACACACAATATTTGGTTGAAAAGATTGTTGGGATTTCCTAAATGTTGTAGTCTATTGCAGCAACTCTGTTTTGAAATGTTGGTCACGTACAGCAGGTTCACAGTAATGAAAGCCCTCTGTGAATTTTCCATTATTTTTTTTTGAATGTTGCAGGATCGACGGCAGGCATACAATGTAAGAGTAAATGATGCAAGAGCCTGGCAAAGCTTATTTGAGTTTTGCATCCTCAGCACTGAGTAGTTGATTGGTTAAATAGTTTTTTCTCTTTGTTTAGACAAGTTGGAAGTTTTAAATGGCTATGTTAAGTATTTTGCACTTCCAATTCGGAGCTATATTGTTCATAGTGGAGAGTGAAAATGAAAGAGAAACAAAAAAGTCCAGAAATAAGATATAGAACCCCATCCAACACCCAGTGAAAAGTGATGGCAAGTGGGACCAAGTACAATGCAAGTGTCTTTAGGCAGCAGAAAGCAATTGATCAACATAAACCTGGTCCGAAGTCAATTTTGTGATGTTTCACTGTTATTTAAGAGCTCATTACAGATACAATAGTATACACCCACATAGACGGGTGTACAATGATACTAACGACTAAAATACAAATTTTCTAAAAAAAATGTCCTCCAACTCTTGTTACTAATGTGTTGCTATTATACATTGTTGTAGTCAAATGAAAAACATTCCCCTGAGTGGCAACTGATAAATAATTAATAAAGATAAAGACAGAATACGATGAATAATTGGAAATGCTACAACAGAAGCTAGATTACACAACCGAGCAAAAAGACTGGCTCTGGGCTCACAAACGCCAGGTTTACTGTGTGTTAACTGATTTTATTGAAATTATCTTTTAATTATGGCACGTGACTAACTTGATGACAACTTGGCATTTGGTAAGATACTATTCAAATAAAAGAAACTTATTTTTCTGATTCAATTTATCATGTTACCACACAGCAAACCTGGGGCCAGGCTATATTCAGTGTAAAATTACTGTACACATGACAGAATAGTAAGTGTAAGGGAGAGATTGTTGTTGTAGCATGTTTTTTTATTGGCCCAGGTCACACTACCAGTAAACAGGATGTAATTTCCCATTAAAGAAGAAAGGACAAATGTGTTCGGCCAAACTTATCAATAATGAACTGTAATTTGTATTAATGCATATCATTTATATATCCCATTTTCTTACTCCGAGCTTGAATGTTTTTAGAGTCAATGGCAGATAAGACCGGGACCGTCCGACAGGATGGAGCATCTTCTTTTATTTGTCTATATTTTCTGGTTGCCATGATATGTGATCATATAGGTCTTTGTGTCACAACACTTGCTAAAAATGACACTGCCCCCATATACATTGTATGTGCTTGCATTTTTTTCCCCAAATGTGTGTTTTGAAAACTAATGAGTCACCAAACAATCCAGAATGTCAACAGAAGTCTAACTCCTTCATTTTTTTTTTAAACGATCTACAAATTAACCTCACCTTTCCGTGCTCTTCATCTAGTTCACCGTAACTATTTGAATGCTTTTGAAATTACAGTGTTTGTCAGCATGCTGGAGCAGCACCTTTTGACAAAGAAAAAAAAATACCCTGTGTTAATAATATTTTTTTTCACTGATAAAACTTTTACTGTTCAGCTCTTATTGCTCATTCGTTGTCTCATTTTTATATTCCAGGAAGTTCCCTCTGAAGCAGGGAGTGTCTGCATATAAAATGGTCTGCAGTTCTCTGCTTCATAGGTCAGAAGCTTGTTTATTTTGTCTCTTTGGCTACGTTCAGTCCCAACGAAAAGAACTTATGTAGCAAAAAAATAAATAAACAAAATAAAGCTCCAATAATTGGCATGCATCTTACTGTGCACATTAACATTTTGAACTTCCTCTCCATTTCACCATTTTGGCTCATTTTTTCATTCAGTTGAACATGAACAAAATGCTAATAATAATGATAAATTCATTCAGTTGTTAGATTTTTAGTAGTTACTTTACTCACAAGCATTTTTACTCTCCAGTTTTTTTATAAGGAGGGGCTGCTCACCTCTCATCTCTTCTTTGGCCCCGTTTTAGTTTATAACAATACTTTTATTCACACACTGTCAACAGACACATACATATAAGATCCAAAAAAAAGGAAAGCATTTAATTGGATGTGTAAAAAAATACTAAACAAAAGCCAAAATTAACAACACATTTTGCTGCTTAAATGGGACTGCTAGCCAACACAGGTTGAGATGCCTTTATTCACTCTCTAATCATTTGCACTGTAGATGCCATGTCCTCTTCTATGACCATGGAAGGCCCCCGCAGTGCTCTTTCCAACTCTTCCAGCTCCACCATACATTCCAGTTCTTCAGCCAGTGACCAGAACCCAGTCCACAGCAACAATGTTGACCAAGAGGATGCCAGGAATAGCCGCTTGGTACCAGAGGTCGTCGGAGCAGATAACGAAAATGGTAACGGCGGCAGTGGTGTTAACTGCAGGGGGAGCAGTGAACTGGGAGGTGGAAGAGGTGCAACATCCCAGGATGCGCAGGCACATCACCAGATGACCCCGTCTAAGCGCCGCACTGTACTAAACATCTCTCCGCCTCCGCAAGACTTGTTTGATGACAGCCACATGTCTTGCCAGAATGAAGCCTCCCTGGACTCAGAGCAGAGCAACAGCATCTGGATGGATGACTCTCTCTCCAACTTTAGTATCATGAGCAGTGTTTCCTACAATGACAACACAGAGGTACCAAGAAAGTCCCGTAAACGTACCCCTCGACAGAGGCCTGGTCCGAAGGCTGTGCCTGCAGGGGAGCCAAGCATGGATGTGTTTGATGCAGACAGTGCTAAAGGCCCGCACTTTGTCTTATCACAGTTAGGACCCGACAACAAGACAGCATCAAAAGGAAGGTTTGTGTGAACCTTATTGTGTGAACCTTATTTGTATTTAGAAAGATCTGTTTGATTTTTAACGCCCATAGACTGTATATAAAGATGGACAATTTGACACAGCTTGCTCCCACTATCTAGAAATCAAACCAAAATATCAGAGATACAAAAACAGCCATTTGCGACGATGATGTCATTGGGAGCCAGAGTCACTGAGACACACTCTCAACCAATGGCAAGTCAGTCTCAATTGTCAATCATGATGTTTCCCCCTGTTAAATAGCACCATATAACTAATCAAACCCAAACTTGGCAGAAAGATGAACGCTTCAACAAACATCAGTCTGATACAAACAACCTACATGGCCCATGTCCATTCAACTAACATGGATGCTACAGGGTTTACGACCTATACTGCAGCCAGCCACCAGGTGGCGATTGAGTTGCTTTTGCTTCACTTTTGGGGAGCTACCATTTCGACCATCTTTATATACAGTCATGGCAAAAACATGTCCAAGTCATGTCCCTCTAAATCTCATGTGGATCTGTGCAGTTATGTGGCGAAATAAAGGAGAAAAACAACATCAGGTGTCATATTAAATATTAGCTCTTGATAACTTAATGTTCTGACATTGGTAGTTTACGCATTAGGCTCTTAAATAGATTGTGACAATTTGTTCTTGCTGTTGCAGTCACTGTCCCCCTGGATAGTCTCACACAGCACTCATCCTGATTGTCAGAATAGGTTATTATTAGGAAAGGACACACATACACACACACACACCAACAGATGGAAATTAACAAACCATGCTGGCATCGGATTTCCCACCACGCTTGGACCGAAGAGGAGCGGCCAGATCAGAGGGGAGGGAGGGGCAGGATACTGAAGTACAAACAATGGTCAGCCACAGTGAATCACAGAGCCCCTCTCAAAGACCTAGGATAAGCAGAGCAGATTAAATAAACAGATAACTCTGAACGCTTTAAGAGCTGCGGATAGAATATGCTTCGTTGATGGAGGGCCTCTTAACTCTGCATTGCTCAGTGCACCATGGCAACTTGCAGGCCGTTTCACCGTTGCGGCTACAAAGAGCAGTTTTCCAGCATCACACCCCAGAACAAATTTCAGCCAGATCTACACACAGATATTTATTATATACAGTTGTCATTTTGTGGGTATCCTTTTTACTAGTTGTTTTCTGAACCTTAGGACTTGGGTCAGTGTAGAAAATGTAGACAGTAGAATTGATACAAATGTCAGAATTAGAAGTTATCCTCTGACATCTCTGTTAAAACGGGTCTTTGTTGCAGCTCTGACAATCCTAAGGCAGCTAACCATAAAGGGGGGACTCTATCGATGCAATACCCACAGAAGAGTGAGGGGAAGGAGCTGAAGATGCAGGTCCAACCTGAGACTCAGCACCGGGCCCGCTATCTTACTGAAGGCAGCAGAGGGTCAGTGAAGGACCGCACGCAGCAAAGCTTCCCTACTGTGAAGGTAATTAACTCTATAGGCAAGCTTTCAGCTTATCTGGTTCAAGGAGCAGTGTTAAAGATTTAGGTGAATATGATCTATTGGCAGAAATAGAGTATAAAATAATCCTAGTGATGTTTTCACTAGTGTTAATTGTTTTCTTTTCCCTTGAATTAGCCCTTTATATTTTTTTACTTCATATTTACATTTGGAGCGGGTCGTCTCTACGGAGGCCGCCATGTTTTTTACAGTAGCCCAGACTGGACAAACTAAACACCTTTAAGAGTTTTTATGACAACTGAATGCTCCCACAGTTTCTCTTTCATGTTTGGAAGAGGAAGGTGAGCTGAGTGGTATTCAGCTGCAACATGCAACTTGACCACTTGATGTCACTAAATTCTACACACTGAACCTTTAAGTTGAGATAATGAATGGATTATTGTCAGAGGCTTTTACCTATTTGTATATAGGATTTACTTTACTATAAAATGTTATGTTTTTTTATGCTTTTAGCATTTTGTATCAACGTACTGCAACATGCAAATAGACACAACACAAATACTGACTTTGGTAAATATTTTGTGGTTGTGTTTGTAATTTTAGTACTTTTAATTTGCTGTGTAGGTGTTGCAAAAAAGGAATTTTCTACAGTTGCATGTGTTTTTTCTTTGTGCACATTTTCTTAAATAATGGTGCGTAGAGCTCTCAGGGCCACTGGAGCTTTGTGTTATGAAGTGTAAAGTTGTTGTGGCAGAAAGGTTTGCACTGGATTTGAAGAGCCCCTTTTCATCCCCAGCATGTTAAGGCTGGAAGTTGGCTGCAAGTTGGACATAAAAGAAAACTTCATCTTTCTGAATAACCGCTGTGCCCTTTTTTAGAGGTGGAACTGAAGAGAAATGAAAATACCTCTGTCCAGTCACCTCAGTATCCTCAGGGATGATCATTAATTTAGCAAGTTTGTGTCTCTTACTGGTCCACCAAGTAATTTTGTGCTGGCCCAGCTTCCGGCTACAGAACTTGAAACCATGAACAAAAACAGAGAGTCACAGCAGTAGATACAAAATACCAGTAGATTGCACAATAAAGTGGAATCAAAATCGGCTTATGAACCAGCTACGACTCATAGAGGAAGGTTTTGTAAACGGGCAGAACACACAAGGCTTGATTGGTTGAAGACAAGATGCCATTAAATATGCTCATGAGGGCATCTGCTGGACAGGTAAGGAAGGACACTTAGTTAACATCTGCAAAACAAGAGAAAGGTGAAGAGACACAGGAACAAGTTTGCAGCTGCAACAGGACAGTGTGTTATAGGACAGGAGAAAAATTATCTGATCCTTCTGACTCATTTAGAAAATTAGCGGATGCATTTCTAGTTTTTAAGTTTTTTACAGAAAAAGTTAGCATCACACTGAGGTCCTACACAACATATAAGATTCAGACCCATTCTCATTTAGCCGATGCGTTTTGATTCCTTTGTCTTTTTCACTCTCACAGCTGGAGGGTGTGAACGAGCCAGTGATTTTACAAGTGTTTGTGGGCAACGATACCGGGCGTGTGAAGCCTCATGGGTTTTACCAAGCGTGCAGGGTGACTGGCCGCAACACCACAGCCTGCAAGGAGGTGGACATTGACGGCACAACTGTCATTGAGGTGTCCCTTGATCCAAGCACCAACATGACACTAGCGTATGTACTGTTCTTGAGAAAGAGATCGCTAGATTGTGTGATAATTTATGTTAAATCACATAAAACAAAGGCAATACAAGTGTTGCTTTGACTGCAAGTGTTATACGTCACAGATTTTTCAATAACTTAATAAAATCATTGTGTAAAGGACCCCTATGATGTAAGGTAGATACTATAAACACTTTGTTAATCGCCAGTTAACACAAGCTGTTTTCAGACCTAACATGCATTCCAGACTTCGCCACTGTCATCGGATTTATCGCCTTAAGCTCTCTTACTCTATCGTGTTTCCAAGTTGGCATCTTTGTCTGTGTTTTTTTTCAGCCTGATCTATGTATTGTGATTTTATTCTGGACAATATCCTGCCTTTTCCTCACATGGGCTCTCTCAGACATTCTCTGGAGTTTGTATTGTGATTTTATTCTGGACAATATCCTGCCTTTTCCTCACATGGGCTCTCTCAGACATTCTCTGGAGTTTTTTCCAGCTAACCCCTTGGTAAAAACTCAGGAGAATGTCCGATAGATCCCATGTGTCCAGAGGAACTGACTCGAGCATTGAAGTTCCCACATACAGCCACTCTGGAAAATGTCAGGAGAGTATCTGGAGTTCAGTGCTGGTCTGAAGGTAGCTCTGATGACACATAGTAAGATGCAGTGTGTTGGTGTGTAAGTGTTGTAAAGGGATTTTGGGAAATGATGTTGTTTTACGTTGCTTCTCTGTGCAGGGTGGACTGTGTTGGGATCCTGAAGCTCCGTAACGCTGATGTCGAGGCTCGTATTGGCGTCGCTGGGTCCAAGAAGAAGAGCACACGTGCTCGCCTGGTGTTTCGGGTCAACATTCCCCGTTCAGACGGATCAGTGCTCACACTCCAGACTTCCTCATCTCCAATCCTGTGTAGTATGTCAGCCTCCTAATTGTATTTATCTCTGTGGTAACGGTTATTACATTAATTGATACATTGTTTCAGTCACCAAGAAATAAGTTTTGTTATTTTTGCACAAATTATAATATTTTATTTATCTCAATGAAAGTTTAAAATGGGTTCAACAAACAGCCTACAAACCGACCTGTGACCTAGTTACTTAATAGTCACAATTGATTCTGTAAACTGAGCCATTTTCTTCTCTTTTAACAGAGAGGCCCTGTTTCTAAAGTTTAGTGTTGCCCAGGGTCAGGAAACCGTTGTTGTCTTTTGATGTCGCATTCTGAGACAATCTGTAAAGATTCCTTCAGACTCAGGTGTTATTTAATAATACGTACAGTATGAGGGTGTGGTTGGTTTCATAAACAGGAAAGACGCTTAAGGCTATAAGAAAGTTTCTGTGTAAGTGGAATTGGGAGAGACAAGGGAGAAAGCGAAGGAAAGGACCTAACAATAGAGGTGTGTGGACTTGTATTGTTTACACGGAGCCAGCGTGCTAGCCAGGGAAATATCTTTCCACAGATCTAAAAAGTAATACCCCTTGGCATGTGAGTGTGTGAGTGTGTGAGTGTTGCTGCAGAGAACTGAAAAAGGTTGGTGAAGTGTATCAGAGCTAAAGTTATTTGATTGTCAGGATCATAGACTGTATACAAAGATCTAAATGTCAATCTTTATATATATTCTGTGGTCAGAATATTGAAAGCTCTTTTGACCATAAAAATGTCAATAATCATTTATTTAGAAAAGGGCTTTCCCTACCAGATACACCTGGTGAAGCAAAGGTCTCAAACTGCAGTGGTGGTAGTGTTTGCTTTATAAGTAACAAATAGTAACAAGATGTTAAGGGTTAGGGGTAATTTTGGGTTTAAAAAATTTTTATTTTATCAATTTTAAAAGTTCTTTAAAAGTTAATGATTTATTGAATACTTCATATATTTATATTTGCACTGATAAGAGAGAGTTCAGCAAAATCATTGATCGTGTTTAGAAACACTGTGAAACCTGTAAAAGCTTCAACTAAATACCCATATATAAAATACATTAAAAAAATCTATTGATCTATCTGCATTAAATATGAATATTAAACTTAAGGTAAAACTTTGAATCTAGATTCTAATGGCTTCACAACAGGTGCGACGCCAGTTGACGTGTACTTATTTAGTTGGACCACACCCATCTTTAAACATGGAGTTCCTTTTCATCTCAGCTTCAGTACATACCTAACATAACATTTGTGACAGCAACTTCCAGAGTTGACAGATATACACCTGCTCAATGGGATCAAAATAGAACCTAGTGTACTTTTAAGCTGTAAACTTTAAAACCTGTAAAAGGCATTTAATATTGATCTGGTACTTCAAGAAAAAAGTGGGCTTGATATCCGACACATAAAGTCACATAAAGATCGTTGTTCTCTCTCCCCTTTTTCGATTTCCAACCGACTCTGTATTTTATCTGTTTACAGCCCAACCTGCAGGGGTGCCTGAAATCTTAAAAAAATCACTGCACAGTTGTTCAGTGAGAGGTGGAGAAGAAGTCTTCATCATCGGCAAAAACTTTCTTAAAGACACCAAAGTCATATTTCAAGAGAATGTTTCAGGTGAGAGTCTTTCCGAATGCTTTTGAATCCTCTGCATTTATAGGTTCATACATTTTAAATTTTTGTGTTTGTTTCCGTGGTCAACCTGAAACTCTTTCTTCTGTGCAGATGAGAACTCGTGGAAGGCTGAGGCTGAAATCGACATGGAGCTGTTTCACCAGGTAAAATAGGATTTTGTTTTTGTACCAAATGATTAATGCTAATGAGCTGAGTTGATAGAAGCAGCCATTTCAGATTTGTATGGGCCTTGTAATCATGTAATCACCTTAAGTAGCTGGTGGTTGAAAGGTTTGAGTAGTCTCATTGTGTTTTTACCTAATTACACTCAAGTCTCTCAGTGTGGACTTGAATGTCTCAGCAGTCCAGTTTTAAACCTTTGCCCTGGTGAACAAAATGCTCAGGAGTTTATACATTGATATAAATCTGTTGTTTTTATTGGAGGCACACTGTGGATTTGTTGGGGGGGACGGATATATACACATTATAAACAACTATGCTTCTCACTCAAATATCATCGTGTTTTTAAAATCCTGCACCATTTAAGTTCATCGCTGTTGATAGCTCATTCTTTTGCTACCTTGAGTGTTCACGAGTACGAGATCTCCATGCTCCTGATGTGCTGTTAGAACATGATCCATTAACATAGTGATGACCTACTCAGAAACGTATGTAATTGTATATTCAATCACTATTTTCTAATCTACTGCCCCTTTAATTAGTTACATGCACATAGACCCACTGCTGTTGAAATTGTTCCTGGTTGCTGACTTTACTTTTTTGTTGGCTCATATCCAAGAATCACTTGATAGTGAAGGTTCCTCCGTACCAGAATCAAGCCGTCGACACAGCAGTGTATGTGGGAGTCTATGTGTTGACGAATGCTGGGAGATCGCATGATGTTCAGCCATTTACTTACACTCCTGATCCAGGTTTGTTTTCTCAACTCAATTTCACTTTATGTACATTACATATACGTTTCTCTTTATTCATCAGTCTATTGATGATATGACCACTTTGTTAAATATAATATAACCTGATTACAAGGTCATTATATGAATATCTTCCTTAATGACATGAATGAGATGAAAAAATATTTCTGATGGTTTACATAGATTTTCTTTTATTGTTGACTCTATGAAATCTGTTTACATTTGCTATTCCAGGACCACATGATGTTCCTGTGAAGAAAGAGATGCTTTCTCCAGTGAAGACTTGTACTTTTGATGAACAAATGAAAGGTTATTTTTCTTTTGTCAACTAATATAAACAATCACGATTATTTACTTTACTAGTGTGTATTTCAAAAACATATTTATACAAGTGGATCGAGATTTGCTGTCGCCCATCAGGCTTTGCTTGCATTTTAAGGCTGTTTATTTCCTTTCAAATTGCAGAGTATCTAAAGTGTACATTCACTTTTTTAGCTCACAGCTGCAGAGAAATTTTTCAGTAAGAACATATTGACAATACGTTTGACTGTGGTATTCAATATATGAATATGTTCCCCGCTATTGCTCCCACAGTTCTGGATGGTGCTCTGATGCCCTCGATGTTGCCTTTAGTGAAAAGAGAAGACGTCACTCCGATGGAAGTGACCAGCAACATTCAATCTTCTGGCGTATATAAGGTGACGTATTGATTTGTTACCTGAATAAAGGGCTCAGCATTTACATAATGAAAACATTAGAACCGTTTTGAATGTGATCTGATATTCCAAATTAAACTTGGAGGAAAATGTAATAACCTTCATAATTACCCTCAAGAAAGGGTTCTTGTGTTAAATGTAAAAGTAGTGGTGTGTACTCTAAGAAAAAACTAAACACACCTTTTGCCCTCTGTTTTGTGTTGTCATCAGACTGGTGATCTTTGTCAAGCCCAGCAGAACCCAGACATGACTGCAGGACATCTAAATAAAAACAGACCCTTCTCCAACAACTTGTCTCTGGCTGCAGCTGACCCTGACAAAGTTCAGGCTTCTGTTTTTACCAACACTGAGCCCCTGAGCACCATCCAGAAGCAGGACATTGCTCCCACCAGCTCATTTCCTGTGCCTACAGACTCTCTGCTCCAGCAGGGTTCCCAGCAGTTCCTCCTGGAGCCAAGGGAGGGCCTCGGCCTGGAGAGACCAGGCAATGGCTCAGGAGGTGTGGGGAGGCTGTGTGGAGAACCTACCCCCCAGCAGCAGCAGCAGCAGCTGCCACTGTTCCCTCTAGATGAGGTGGCCCAGCTTGAAGAGGCAGTGAGACAACTTAAAGCCAAAGGGTACTGTAACTTACCTCTTCAGTCTGAAAACTCCATGGCCAAACAGCAACAGCAGCAGCAGCAGCAGCAGCAGCACATGCAGCACCAACAGCAGATCCAAAAACAGCAAATCCAGCAGCAACAACAGCAACAAATGCATCAGCAGCAACAGGTGCTGGAGAATTTACAGCAGCATCTGTTTCAGTCACAGATTCAGATGCAGTGTGGCATGTTTCAGGACGCTACCCAGGGCAAGAGCTCAGAACAGCAGGGCTCATCACAAGGAGGGGTGCCAAACCCAGGATCTCTCTTCCAGCACCCGCAGCAGCAACAGCAGCAGCAGCAGCAGCAGCAGCAGCAGCAGCAGCAGCAGCAGCAGCAGCAGCAGCAGCAGCAGCAGCAGCAGCAGCAGCAGCAGCAACAAGCAGTTCTCTTTCAACAGGCAAACTTACTTTCCATTCAGACCAACTTCCTCCAGCAAACACCCTCTCACCCTTCACCACCCATGTTCCACAACCCCAGCTCTCTGGCTGACACACAAGATCCACAGGGGGCTCTGTTTCAGAAGGCGTCTCAGGAGCAGGTCCAGGCTGCTCTCTTTCAAAACACCATGACAGTACTGCAGGCCCCAGAGCAACAGCCCACAACCCCTGGACTTTTCCTCCCCCAGTCCTCTCTGGCCACTCAGCTCACAACCAGCAATTCTCAACAACAGCAGCAACAACAGAAGCAGCAGCAGCTAGTCTTCCTCAGTGCCCTACAGTCCCCTGCCCCTGAACCACAATCAGTATTTCAGGTTCAGACCCAGCTCTCCCCCATCCAGCAGAGGAGTGCCATGGAGCAGCAGCCGCCCTCCCAGCCTCAGACCCACACACAGCCAACCCAGCAAGCTCCCTTATTCCAGAACATCTCGCCACATCCACCTGCAAACACACTCTCTCCAGGCCAGCAGCAGCAGCAGCAGCAGCAGCAGCAGCAGCAGCAGACTGGCCTCCTGTTCTGCAACAATACTCTGTCCACCCCAGACCAGGCCTCCAGCCTCCTCTTCAGCAGCCAGGGCCAGATGCCTCCACTGACCAGCAGCAGTCTGGTTTCTCAAGAGCCCCAAAACTCTTCTCTGCTGTTTTCACAATCCAATCTGGTGACTGTAAACCAGCAGGATCGCTCTGAGCCAATGGCCTTGGGGAACCCCACCCATCCACAACAACAAGTCATGTTTCAGGAGCAGCAGCCGATGCAGCTGGGTGGCAGCTCAAACAGCCGACAGGAGCCTCCTGTGGGCCTCTTCATGCCTCAGTCCAACATGGCCTCTCTGCAGGGGGGACTGGCTCAAGAGCTTGCACAGTCAGCCATGTTCGCCTCACAGAACGGCGTGGCGAACCTTCAGACGACTACCCCCTCCACTGCTCAACAGCCAGGACCACTATTTCAGACGACCGTGAGTGGGGGCATCAATCAGCCCAGCCAGCCTCAACAACCTGGCCTGTTCCTCTTTGGGATTCAGAACGGTAAGGAATCTATTACCTCTGTGTACGCAGTTAAAACTGATGAGATGACAACTAATGTAAAAAAGCTCAGAAATGTTAAATCGACTTTCAACTTTAAACAAATAATGATAAATAATAATTTTATCATCTGTACATGAAAGCTGTCGGTAGAGAAAATTCTAAGTCCACTCTGCATTTCCTCTTAGCTCTGTTTTGATTTTCTCTCTTCTCTCATCAGCATTGTCTCCAGATGCTGCAGACAGCTGTTTTCAACAAAAAAATCTATGAAATCCCACTGTACACTAAAAGCAAACAGAAACAGTTTGGGCTGCAGAGGATTTAGCAGTGAAAGAGCCAGATATTTTTCTCAGGAGTTGACAAAGACCAAAGCAGAACTGAAAGAGACAGTGAATTTTGGACTAAGATTCGTCATCTGGTCAGAGACATGACTCCAGAGTTACACTATCCGTGCTCTGTTTCTGCTTAATGTGTAAATAGAGGACTGTTTGCTAAGATGTTGGCTACATCGGCTGTAAAGTTGATGTCAGTGTTGTGACTCTGTTTCTGCTGCCCCCAAGTGGTCAAATATCTGCTAATCTAGTTTTAACAAGAGTCATGTGACACAAGCTAAAACTGTTATTACATAGGAAAGCACTGCGTGGAATAATTACACAAAATCATTTTGATTTTCTATTTGTTTAGTAATATCATATTTAATATACCAATTTATTGATTAAATAATTGTCTTTCTTTCTTACCTTCTTAAGTAATTCGTTTTTTATACCTTTTTAAAAAGCCAGGTTAGCTCGTCTATAAATGTGTCAAAAATGAAATAAAATCAACAATAGTACTTTAGAGCAACAATTTGACAATTCATACCCAATTTTGTGTCTAACCAAATTACTAAACATACACAATCCATGATTTGTCTTATTAAACTTTGTTTTGAAGTAGCTTTGCATATAAAAGCAAAATATTTATTTTTTTCAAGGTCGTTAACTCACTCACTCTCACCCAACTGTTTCTGCTTCCTCACAGGATGTGGCCAGTTGATGAACACTCCTGGAAACACACTGTCGGATCAGATCATAGCCATCAGCCAGTCTGGTCAGAACCAAAGAGAGAGTGATGCTCGTATCCAGTCTCTGCTCAATCAGTCCCTGTCTCAGTCTGGGACTGTGCAGAACAGCATGTCCGCCTCGCAGAACATGGAGAAGATCGACGACCTGCTGGTCAGCCTGCAGGAGTCCGGCAGCAACTTAAGTCGTTCATATTAACCTCTGTACTTCTTTCTTTTACTGATATTCTGTATGAGAAATTAGACACAGTTAAACGTATATGAATTTGATTTGACAAACAGCATGATGTGCGTCACCAAATGTTTTTCTAGCCTACTCACATATAATTGAGTCTTCATTAGGAAAGAAACTGTGAAGCATTGTCAAGTGCTGACGGCCGTGCTGAGAGCGGCACTTATTAAAACTATGGCATAATACTTTGCCTAAAGCAAACTTGAGAAATGAATATCGAGACAGTGAAATGGAAATTTGTGTCGGACTTTCTTGGCCGAGCAGTTGGACCAAGAAAGGCAAATATCTCTTAATAACCTTAAAGACTGACTGACTCCCCGATGTTAAATCATGAATGTGAAAACTGAGGTGGACTGTAGATGAGAACTGTGAGAACATTTGTCGTAACTGTCTGATGACGATGAAGATGATGATGAGGCAGGTGAAATTTAGCCCAAATTTCCGTTCATATATCTTGTGAATTTTTGTTGATATCCGTAAGTAGATTGTGAGTTGTGTTGTTTGGTTGTCGTGGTGTTTTCTAAAGTGTTCTCCAAAGTATTTGATGGTTTCCGTGAATATTGTTCCCTTTAACACTTCTTTCGTAGTTTTTTTGTTGTTGTATGGAGGGTGGAGCGCGTGGTACGGTAGAAGTGTAGAGTGTAGGTATAGTCACTGTTGACGGGGTTTGAAATTATTAACAGTGCGGCAAGTGAAGCAAGAGAAGGTGAGAGGGGAAGAGTGGAAGAGTGGAGGAAGGTAACTGAGAAGTCGAAAATTGCAATGAATAGAAACATTTCCTTATGTCTTATGTGATGTGTAGCCACAAACATGTGTCTTTCATGTATGTGGACGCTTGTTATTTCAGTGTTGCAGCAGATAGCTGATGATATGAATGAGTTCACTGTAGCTGTTTCTGAAAGGCCACGAAGTGACGTAGGTTTCATTGATGATGTGATAAAGACAGAGACTGCATTCAGTCTGTGTCTGAGTAAAGATCTTTAAAAACAAAAAAACCCGACTAATAAAGTTTAGACTAGTTTGGTACAGTAATAAAAAAGGTTTTGTCATAGAGCGAGTAGCGGTCAGTTACATGATCATCAGGAGCTCTAAAGCATATCTTTCTATATTAGATATTTCGCCGTCACCACAGTGTACAGAGAGCACTTTGTAATGTAGTATAAATGAACAGGCTAACATTTAGTCTGTATTCATCAAAACCAAACTGTGTCAGTTTGATCCTTTTTACAGCTTAGTGTCCTTTGAATACATTAGGAAGAAATAACTCTTTTAAGAAAGTGTAGTGGAAGAAATGTAACAAATAATGGCTGACATGTATATTCAGCACTTTACGATGCTGTGACGACTTCACTCATCCAGGGTACACTACAGTCCCACGAGAGGTGGCTTTCCTTCTTTTTTATCTCAGCCGCCTCTTCCTCATTGTTTACAGTGAAGAAGATGCATTTCCCATGTGTTTGCATAGCAACGCTCATGTAGTCGGGCAAACTCAACAAACATATTTCCACTCTTTTGAGATGCTATCATACAGTTTAATACATATATTTCACAGAATACAGTTAAATACAACATCTAATTTTCAGCCATGTTACAACTACTACTTTTCATTCCCAAAATCAAGTTCGTTATTTGTTTCTGGAGAGAAAAAAAACTGCTTAGAAATCTGGACAAATGAGGAAAGATGTGGTTCAAGACATTTGAATTTTTAATGACTTATTTAAATACATGCATCTGCAGTAGAGAGAGAGCGGAATGTAATAAAGTATATTAATATAATTTTTTGTCATAAGGGTAGGATCGTTTTGTGTTGTAGTGTCATTTTGCGTCAGGCACGCATGAACTGGAGAAGTATTCTTAAACGAGCTAGAGAAGAGCCTTTTTACCTGTTTTATTCAAGTGATGAATTCAGCTGAATGTTGAGGAGAAGCAGTCGTTTGTTGGCTACAACTGTACATTATATATCTCACCTGGATCGACTTATTAACATGCAGTAACAGAGCCCTTTTTCTATGTTTCCCTTTAACTGGAAACCCGTCTGCAGATCTAATGTTAGCCTGTGGCCTCAGGACCAAATTTTGACTCCAATCTTGCTTTGCATGAATCCTGATGACAGGCCAGATTTATGGCTCGTGAGCTTTTATTTACTGTTATTTTTTCCAACTTGCAATTAAACTTTTGAGAAAATCATAGACAGCCTATTCTTTTCCCTCCTACAGATACAGATTTCAGTGACGTCACACCTTTCTCCGTTTGTTGTGTTGTGTTACGTGTGGTTTTACTGTACGTGTGTGCATGAACAAGGGGCTGGTCTCTACTGACGACCCAATGGGCTCTAGTTTAATGCCTTGTCTCATTTTTCTCTGTAGAGTCTGTCAGAAACTCAGAAACACAGTTACATTTTATACACTTTTCAATCAGTTTGTTGTTTTTTGTGACAGATATGATGTAAACTTGACTAATTTGATTTGTGGAACTACAGTGTGTCAGTTTGAGCTGTTAGACGGTGTTTTTTAAAGGG
Source organism: Platichthys flesus (assembly GCF_949316205.1). Classification (NCBI taxonomy): domain Eukaryota; kingdom Metazoa; phylum Chordata; class Actinopteri; order Pleuronectiformes; family Pleuronectidae; genus Platichthys; species Platichthys flesus. Next base: position 14,272,634 of record NC_084945.1, on the reverse strand, counting down.
ACCCTACTCCTGAAGGAAACCTGACTTTGGAGAAAAGAGCTATCTGTGATTGGCTTTCTTCAACTTGTGATGTAGAAGAAATGAGATCTCCAGTGTTGAATATTTATGATTTTATTTGTTTTACAGATTTCTTTTTTTTTGTTGTAGGATCTGTTCCTCGTTTTGGAGAATCTAATTTATTCGTGTGTTGGTTATTATCTAAATTGTTTCCCGTAATCCTAGTTCTGAATGTACTGATGAGCCCCCACAATAATATACATTCCTGTGCACAGTTACACATTAATGAACATATCATATGTGATTGTTCGAGACTTTTAATTGGCCCTTAATTTCTGCTTTAACCACGAAGTAAAAAGCAGAGAAAAATTGCACAGAACTTCAACAGTTTTTTTAAAGAAATCTTAAAAATAGGTGCAACAAATTTCAGTATTTTTACGAGGACCATAATTCTGATTGTGATTACAAAGTGTGGCTGTGGACGCCTCACTTGATATCCAGAATGTTCTTTTGTACACACACTGGGGAGGTAATTACTTTTTTGTAATTACAGTTTCCTCTTTGTTTATTTACAATGTAGCTGTAGATTAGAAAAGCACGAGTGTTACTCTTCATACAGTCTTTACTAATTGTGTGTAAAAGACCAGGATTGTTGATAAAGGTTCTCACTTTTTCCAAGATGCTACTTACTAACTCTGTCTTTTCCTGCAATAGAACAAGACGTGGCTTGCTATTAACATTACCAGTTCATTTAAGATCACCAAACTGAATTTGCTATCACAGGTATTTTTTTCCCCCAAAAATGTCACTTTAGACACGAATATAAGCTGTACATGTGCCTTGAGGAGATGTCGTGGTATCGACCAGATGTTTCACCGTTGTCTGTTCAACAAGCCCTTGGCCCCTGTAGGCCGGTGTCGATTAGTCCTCATTAACTAGAATGTTTTAAGCCATAAGACTTTAAGTGTGCTTTAAGTGCTCAACAACAGTGACCAGATAAGTGTGGTTGTGGTTGATACATGTGTTGTGCAATTCCTGTCATGCGTCTAAGTTGTTTGTACTGAAGTATCCATTGCATTTATGTTACACGACGTAGATGCAGACAAACTTTTTCTCTGAAACTGCTATGCAGCTAATATACTGTAAATGTAGATCTGTTAGTTTTTGAATATATATATTTTTTCTATATATGGCCTCACCTGAGAAACCAAAATAGATGTTCTTTCTATTATTTATGTGGCTTGTTGAAATGTTTTCTGATGCTTTAAGTGCCGCCTGAAAGCGATTAGAACTTGTTTAGTCAGTTGAAATGTAAATTTCTCTATCTCTTTTTTTGATTCAAGGGTCATAATTGTCTTTTTTATTACATTGTTGCTAGTACAGTTAATGTGGTGGTTTATGTTATATCCAGGCCTGTTGTTTATTGGTGTAGTGGTTACTCATCTTTATGATTTCTCTCAGGGCCTTGGAGATACCAGGATTCTTATTCTGACCAATAACATTAATGCATGATGGTTTTGTGGGTCTTTTAATTACACATTCTGCAAAGCAATATTCACTGTAATTTATCCCGACTTAGTCTGATATTGGAATTTTCCAAAAATGTGCCTTTTCCACATTCTTTATGTAATATCTTCAAAGTCTGTTCACTCTTAACACAAGAGAACCACTTTACCAATAAACAGCTTCTTTTAGTCCTGGAAATAAAGAGGGGGAATTTAGTCTTTTTGTTTCTAACAATGTGAACAATCGTCTGATAATCACCCTGGGGAGAAAACGACCTTTCAATATATTTGGCTTTGGTTTGGACATTTGTTTTTCTTGCAAATACATTTTTGTAAACTTGCTGCTATCTATATTAAACCTATACGCGTTCAATGTGTTGCCTCTGAGCTTTTATTTCATAATTTACTGCAGAAGACTGTGCCTTCTACCAACAAACAAAATGTGCCAGAAAAAGTTACTTCTCTCCAGGTTGTCCTTCAAAAAAGCAAGTCCACACAATCTGCCCTTAGAAATAGTCCTGCAAACGTTGACTAGAAATATTTTATTATATTTTTGTTTTTTTCCAAGAAAATGACCAATTTCAAATTTAAAGACAAATTGTATAGTTTAATTTAATTTGAATAGATTCCTTTCACCTCAATCTTTTACACTTGACACTAAGGATGTTAGAGATCACAGGATAGGCTTGGTTAAGGGTTGTCAGGAAAAGGAATCACTGGAGCATGTGGTTATGAGTTGTAGGAGGAATGGGACACAGAGGGTGTAATGATGAGTGGACTCAGGGAATTAGAGACGATAGACGACAGTTGTTGTGTAACTTTAGACGACAGTTGTTATAGACGACAGTTGTTGTGTAACTTTATTAAAATCCAGCGAACACGACACACTTCTTGTTTCGTAACTCTTAACTCCTGTCATTCACAACTGTAATCTTCACTCCCCTTCCTCATTCACCCTTGATACGCCAACTCATCAGCCAATGAGAGCCTGGCATCCCACAAAACCCTACAGCCATTGGCCTAGAACTGTCACGTGCCCCACCCCTACCTTTTCATTGACCCTCGGGACATTTCAATACTTTCTCCTCAGGAGAGACACTGACTAAATCGAATGCTTTCACCATGTCGTTGCTCAGTGCCCATAAAATGTCCACGATTTAGCCTAACCGAAACTAATTAACTCAACTTCGCACTACGTTACCTGTCACCCATGGCACACATACGCAGACCAAACAAGCAACGTGTTCCAAGTTGCTTGTTTGGTCTGTTCCAATATATGTAGTAAAGTAGAAAATAATTTCTCTGAAGTGTTTATCAAAAGCAGTATAAAATGACACCAACACACACGATAATTTGTCCATGCTAGATTCTGCTTAGTTCACTGTGAAAGCCATCATCTGAAGTGGCCTAGTCAGTTAAGCGTTTGGTCTCTAAAAAGAGTGACCTGGGTTTGAAAACCACACCTTCCCATTTTCAAGCTGGCAATATGTTAAACTCTTAATATTGGCAGGACTTATCCTATTAATGCAAAATATCTTACACTATGTTAATTTAAATTAATTAAATATAAAAATAGGGAAAAATTTAATAAAAAAAAAAAAAAAAACGATGTGCACATTTGGCTTCTGCGCAGAATGTGCGCAATGGGCTGCTGCGCACAATGTGCTCACGCAGTTTTTTGTTTTTTTTCCGCCCCATTTCATTTAATTTAAAAAAATATATGTTTCATTTAATAAAATGTTTTTATATTTAAATTTTTTATATTACATTTCATCATCATTATTTCTCCGCGCTGGTTCAGGGGTAAATGATGCTGGTCTTCACAGGTGACTGACCTACACAAGCCTGTAGCCACCTTTACTTGGAAAGCGGCCACTTCATTTCTCGGAAATAGACCATGAGCAATGCTCTCATCACCTCTAGGTGGTGCCTCACTTCTCCTTATAAACACACTTTTAGCGTATTTTCCCACAATACCCTGGTGCACTACGTCACACACTACAAACTTTCCTTAAAGGGGCAGGCCATATCTGCAACGCAACAGCTCTCGGTCTCATACACAGGTGGCAAGAGAAAGTAGAGACGCAGACTCAGCAACTCGGCCGAGATCCGATGCACCTTATTATTATCTGAGGGATTTTTACACACTGTCTGATAAACATTCCGACAGTAAAGGCAAGGGGTAGTGATGAATAAGGTTTTCTTTAACAAGTTAAGTCTTTCATTCTCAGTTTCCACCTTAAAACTATGAAATGAACTGAACTATGAACTAGTTCAGAATTTAAATGGTGAACTATGAACGTGAACTATTAATGTTTACTTGTATGAACTGAACTTTGAACTAGTTCATGAGAGGTGTGTGAACTTGCACAACACTGTTAATTTATATGCCCTGTCGATGGTCTGTTTTCTGAACAACACGCCGAAGCAGAAGGTGGCGGTAATACTCCCATAAGCTTGAAGCCAAGCGCCGTTAAACAACAAAAAGATGAAGACCCTTGTGAGCGGCCCATTTTCTGACAGTCCCTCAAACGCACCATCCACTTCTCGCGTGTTTGCGGCGCGCGCACGTCCTCCTATCTTTCAGGGGCGCAGAGGGAAACATGGCCGACGTGGTAGAGGCGGACGGAGAGAAACTCAGCAAAAAGTAAGCGTCTGGATATCCACGGTCACATTTAAACCTTTCACCAACGCGCTGTTATTTCACCGACACGAAATGCGGACTCGACACGGGTCTCTGTTAAAAAACGTGGCCGCGCTGTGTGACTCCATGTTACATCAGGTTCTAGTGAAGTGAGGAGTCCATATGGAGGCTGGAGAGGAGCCTACATTTCCCATGATTCAGTTCGGCTCTGCCTCTGGTAGTTGTATTTCTGAGTGTGAGCTGGAGCTATTTGTCGTTGTGCATTTTGCCAAACAGAAAAACTACAAGATCTGAAATGCACGTTTAAAAAAAAAAAATGTCTTCCTTACATTGATTTCGGATTCTATTTGGTTTAATATTGAATTGAAGGTGCCGAATGTATAATCGTTTTGTTGTAGTCATATTTAATATTGTACATGAGCGTCCCAGCAAGTCTTCAGTGGTAACTGCGTTTTCTGCATTTGCAAACAAACGTGAATGATTTCCTCATTAAATAGTTCTGACTCAGTTGTAGCGAGGGAAAACGCGTAACACGAAAGCACATCAAGGGAATACACATCTCATTTGAGCTAAGACATATCTAACAATGAAATCAGCTCAAGGGCTTTCTTGTGTTTCCACTGTCTTATATCACTGGTAGTAATTCTGTTGTCTGTGACACACCCGCTTGGCCAATCAAAAGTCAAGTCAAATCCTGCACCAGTTTCTTAATGTAAAGTCTGCCCCCTTTTCTTTCTACCTCATTGGGATTTGGTCTGAGTTACGTTCCCAACAATCAGTGTTTCCTGATTGTCTACAGACATACTTTGCTAGAAAAGCTGCAAACTATCCTGATATATGAAGTCACTTTCAGGGGGGCTGAATGTGAGGATGCAGATACCAGTGTCAGAGGCTCTGGACCTTTCCAGCCTCTGAGTTTTACTCTGGATAATGTCCGTAGGAACGTGAGCACACAGCAGGAGATCTTCTGGAAGATTCTCCGCAAGCAAGTGGGCGTTGGTAACATTTCAAAAACGTGACAGAAGCAAAAATAAACACTTAGAATACAAATATCTCAGAATGAAAAAAAGGTGGGGTACACATAGAAGATGCAGACAAAGATGTCAACATAGATTTGAGTTACAATCAAAAACGCAGGATCCCCTGAGCGGAGTTGATACGTTAAGTCCTGCCTCCCTTCACCTGAATGCCCCGGACACCTGAATGCGTGAAAGACAAAGTCAGGACCCAATTCTGCCGACCTTCTCCGGAGTACATTTCTGAAAACGGCTTATGTCTATTTCCTCAGGTGTGCCTGCTGCTGTCTGTGGTAGCTCAGCATGCTGTGTCTGGTCAGGGCAGCCAGGCAGCAGCTGTGCCGCGCCTGTGGTGTCAGGGGACAGTGGTTAAAATGTGCGTCCCCACGTACAGCTGCAGTCCCGGCTCAATTTTACGGAAACCAATCAAGAGGTGACAAAAGGTTGGTGGCTTTTCCATTCCAGTGAGAAAAACAACCAACCTTTTGTCACCGGAGCAAATGTGGTTCCTCTCCCCTGTCTGCATGATTATTTGTTGTGCGTCTGTTATTACTAGATTGTGCCCATTCATTTGTTTTTGTTTTGAATTACAGTTTAGAACCAGATGTACAGTGAGAAATTATTTATGTGTCCTGTTCAACAGTTTGAATGTCCATTTAATCTCAGCTGAGGCTCTCATTAACAGCAACAATGTAATATTTGGATTCTTCCTCACTTTTCCATCAGTGAGCTGAAGAGACGAATGAAAGCTGAGAAGAAGGCAGCCGAGAAAGATGCCAAGGTCAAAGAGCAGGTGGAGCTCAAGAAAGAATCCAATGAGGGAGCGCACAATGTCGGTGGGCTGGATGAGGAGACTCTCGACCCAAATGTGAGTTGTTGTTTTTTAATGATGATTACACCTTTACTTAAACCTAAACCCTCTTATGTTTTAGTCTCAATTACAATGCATTTTCCTCTTTTGTAGCAATACTTCAAGATCCGCTCCCAGGCCATCCAGGAACTAAAGGGCACAGCTGAGGACCCGTACCCACACAAGTACCATGTAGACCTGTCACTCACAGATTTCATTGAGAAATACAATCATCTACAGTCAGGAGACCAGCTGACGGATGTTTTTCTCAATGTGACAGGTACCAAAAATATTTTACGATCCCATACTTATGAGCTTATTTATACCAATAGTGTAATTCAGCAGTAGAGCCCCTGTAAAACTTAATATATTGTTTTTCAGGTCGCGTCCATGCCAAGAGGGAGTCTGGGGCCAAGCTGATCTTCTATGACCTGCGAGGAGAAGGCGTCAAGCTGCAGGTTATGGCAAACTCAAGGTACAGCTTGATGGCCAATGTCAAAAGCACACTTTTTATTTGTCGTTTGCAGATGGTTTTTATTTTCAGGATTAACAATCGTCAGGTCACAGTTCAGTAGATTCACCGTATAATTTCGCTAATTCAAACAAATGCAGATTCATATAAGTTGACATTCATTTGGATACGTATGAGGGCAGTGAGATTGCTTTCTGAACTGTGTCTTCTTTTTTCTGTTGTCAGAAACTATAAGTCTGAGGAAGCCTTTGTAGCCATCAACAACAAACTACGCCGTGGTGACATCATCGGCGTCCGTGGGAACCCGGGGAAGACTAAAAAAGGGGAGTTGAGCATCATTCCCGTCGAGCTGACCCTGCTGTCTCCTTGTTTGCACATGCTGCCCCACCTCCACTTTGGCCTCAAAGACAAGGTAATGCCTGACGTGATGAGACACTACATGACAGTGAAGGACGTCTTAAAGCGTCTGTCTTCCTGACAGCCACAAAGTCAAACATTTCTGTAAATACCACATTTAGATGTTTCATTCTGACTAAAAACGAATTATTTAATACAAAGTAGAAGTCTTAGATCTTATGTCTTATGTCTCAAATGAGGACTCATTTTTCTGTCTTTTTTTTCTTAGTAGAGAAAGAAGAATCATGGGAAACACTAGCCTTATATAACTACTGCCTCAATTTGGTTTGTCTTATCTCACTATCACATCACATTGCTTAAAGACTAACTAATCTGTCAGTGCACTGTTTCAAATGCGAGTATGTGGCAGTCAATTTAGTACAAATCTGCCCAAACCCGTTTCAGGTGGGGGTAGCCACCTTTCTTGTTTGACTGTTTTCTAATGTCACCAGTTAATGAATTATAACTGTGAATGTATATATGTGCATTGAGCAATGGGCTAATGGTTGATGTTTAGTCCAGACACATGGAACACTATGACATTATAGTACAGAACAAGCAATTTCAAGCTGTAGCTTTCAAATTAGCTGAATACAAAGACAAACAGGCTCAGTTACTTAACCAGGAAACACTTGTTTATTGTAAAACATTCAGTAAAGGCATTCAACCTGAGTGCATAATGAAACATTTCTTTAGGGTTTCAGTTTCAGTATCATTGAATGTACTATACAGATTCCAACCCAATTCCTTGAGAATTAAGAATTTATGAGACTAAAAGAATTGCAAACATGGTGAAAACACCAAACTAAAGTTATAGGATTTTTGCAATGTTCCCAAATTTAACTGAGCTTTTCATCAAGTAAATCCATATCTGGAGACAAAAAAGACAAATTGAATATCAACACTGTTACAACCGCAACAATCAACTTTGAAAGTATTTTTCTCAACACTATGCAATCTGTCTCTCAAAGGAAACCCGATTCCGCCAGCGCTACTTGGATCTGATCCTCAACGACTACGTGAGGCAGAAGTTTATCACTCGCTCCAAGATCATCACCTATCTGCGTAGTTTCCTGGATCAGCTCGGATTTTTAGAGGTAAGAAGTGGAGTCTGAAGCAGATTGAACCATTGAAGTTAATCGAGTCAAATAGAATTTGTAAATGTTTTTACCATTTGAGTTGTGTTCAAATTGGGGCATTAAAATTTGCTTTGCTGAATCCCATAGATTGAGACACCGATGATGAACATTATTCCTGGTGGAGCAGTGGCTCGTCCATTTGTTACTTACCACAACGACCTGGATATGAACCTGTTCATGAGGATTGCTCCTGAGCTCTACCACAAGGTAAAATATTAATAAGAGTCGCTCATTGAGTCCTTCTCCTCAGTAATCATTTCCAAAGGGAATGTTTGAGTAATTTCCTTCTGGGTTGGGCTTGTTACATTTCTCAAAATATAATATTTATACTGTACTTCATATTGTCCCCGCAGATGCTTGTGGTTGGTGGAATAGACAGAGTGTACGAGATTGGTCGTCAATTCAGGAATGAAGGCATCGACCTGACTCATAATCCAGAGTTCACTACCTGTGAATTCTACATGGCTTATGCAGATTACAATGACTTGATGGAAATCACAGAGAAACTTCTCTCAGGTAAGTGAAAACACTAGCACAGGCTGCAGTATAGCTCCGGTGAACTGGTATTTTTCTGCAGGGCACTGACATTTGGTATGTTGATGACTTGCTGAGGGGAATGGGACCCTGACTGTCACCACTTCCTGTAATCATGTCAGAAATGCTCTTGGTATGTCCCGGATGCACAGAGCACGGCTCACTTGGCTGTGATCGTCTCCTTGCTGCTGGATTCACATAGTTAAAGTGTTAAGCTCAGTCTCATTGCCTCTAGGTTTGTGGATTTGTATTCGATTGCGTCTTCAGCTGTCGTCTCATATCTCGAAGGAGGCATTTTGGATTTCTCGGATTTCCAAGACGACTTGATTGGCTAGTTGGGAGTGCTGTTTAAAACGATAACAGCCAATGGAAATAAGAGTCATGACAAGTCTTTAGAAAGAAATGCATCCCTTTTATTGAGTTGATTCAGTAGGAAATGTACACTTTTATTTACCAGCACATAGATTTACTTATTAATTGCTCAGAATTCTATGTATCATAATTAAACAAACAGCTGACACTATAATATCTGCTGCACTAAATATTGGAGAACAGTATCAAGTTGTAGAAGGGATGGCATTTATCCTTGCACCTTATTTCTAATTAGGTTTCATTCTTTTCCTTTTTTTCACTTTTTTTAATTCAACATTTTTTCTTGCCTCCTTTGAGCTGACGTGACAAGCCAGATAAAAAGTGACATCCCTCTTCTACCCAAATCATCCACCATGCATTTCAAAAATTGTACAATGACCTGCAGTCAGTGTTGAGCTCGCCATGAGCTTCTCATGTGGCCCCTCAACTATATACACACAGAAGATTTGATTGGTCCAGCACAAAGCCTGAATGTTGTCCCTGAGGCTCAGCCACAGAAACGCCCTGTGCAACCAAAAGTGAACTTTTAGTTTCTCTTTTGTTATTGCTGTATGAACCTGTCCTAGAGCTCGGTTTCCTGGTAAACTTGGTATTTACGGGAAATGTGTACAGTGGGCAAATAGTAAAACTGCTCTCCCTAACTCAGTGGCTCCCTCTTTGTTCAGGAATGGTGAAGCACATCACCGGAGGATACAAGGTGATGTATCACCCTGATGGTCCAGAGGGTCAGGCCTATGAGATTGACTTCACTCCCCCATTCAGAAGAGTGAGCATGACCCACGACCTGGAGAAGATCATGGGAGTTAAATTCCCTCCAACTGACAGCTACGACAGTGATGGTGAGAGACTGGAGAGATTAAATGGAAAAGTGAGATTAGAATGTCTTTCTTTTCCTCTTTTCTATGACATTCTTTCTTCATTACTCTTCCACAAATTTGAATTTATTTCACAGCTTTGAAAGTAAACCTGTCTGATCCCTCTTTGTCTTCCACCCTTTTGTCCCCAGAGACACGTAAATTCTTTGACGTCCTGTGCGCACAGAAAGGAGTCGAATGTCCCCCACCCAGGACTACTGCCCGCCTCCTTGACAAGGTGCTCTATAGATGAAAATCACCACCTGTTGTACAGTATACTGGTTCTCTCCATATTTTTCTATGAAGCCTTTACTAAATATGTTTTCCAATACAGTTGGTTGGAGATTACCTTGAGGTCACGTGCATCAATCCCACATTCATCTGCGATCACCCTCAAATCATGAGTCCCTTAGCGAAATGGTGAGAAACACTTCATTTCAAATTCATAATTGTGGTTAGAAAGTGAAGTAGCTTCATAAGGAAATCCTGTCATTGTTTCAGGCACAGAACCCACAAAGGCCTGACTGAGCGGTTTGAGCTCTTTGTGATGAAGAAGGAAGTCTGCAATGCTTACACTGAGTTGAATGATCCAATTAGGCAGAGGGAGCTGTTTGAGCAGCAAGCCATGGTGAGGATCAAACCATTCTCCATCTACCCTGATACCTCGTCCAATTATCTAAAGGTCCAGGCTACTGACTGTGGCAGTGGGAGCGTGTGCATCACCGCATGTTGATAATAAGACTTGAATCTTTTTCAGGCCAAAGCGGAGGGTGACGATGAAGCCATGTTCATTGATGAGACCTTCTGCACAGCTCTGGAGTATGGTCTGCCACCAACCGCTGGCTGGGGAATGGGCATCGATCGTCTCACCATGTTCCTGACAGACTCCAACAACATCAAGGTAAAGATGTCGTATGAATCCGGATTGGTCCTTATTTGTCGTTGTCTTTGAAAATAACCAATCTGAGCATTTAGACCTAAAATATTATCTATTTATAAAATAAACTCTATGTAGTATTTTTTGCCATTGTTGCTTCTCTTTCCATCGGGACAAATCCTAGACAACAAATATTTAGCTGATTAATAATATCTGATTGATGAAAAGAGATGACTCTTATTTAAATACATAATTGCTTTATGTCAGTTTGTCAGCGGTGCTAGTTTCATGTTGTCCTACTTGAGATGCCTATAAATATCCCCCTTCCTCAGAAGTCTGACAGTTCTGTCTGTTCACAGGAGGTGCTGCTCTTCCCTGCCATGAAGCCTGACGACAACAAGACTTCAGCACCCGTAGACGGCACGTCTGTCTAATGACATGACCTCACGTGACCTCTGATCTGAGCAGGAGTCAGTATCAAAACCTTCACCTCACTGTGGTCATCAGTGGAATCTCCAGGGTTTTGTGTTTTATCAATGTTAGTCTGTCACAGGTCACATAATTGCTGTTAAGGGAAACCATCCTGTGTCAGTGAGACTTTTTCTTTCTCTCATGTTTTTCTTACTTTCATGGACACATTCTGATCCTAAATAGTCATCCAGACTGTAAATTCTATCATGTGACCTGAAGTATGCAGACCTGGAGGAAATATATGTTGAGATACTTCAAATGGTGCTTGATTGGTGTTGCCAAATACACAGATTAGATGCATCACATTACAACAAAGCTCTAGCTCCTGATAACGCTTGAAGTTTCCTCAGTCTAACCATCTGTTTTTACCAGGTCTGCTCTTTTACTTGTTTGATTCTACAAAATCTAAATTCCTCTGCCAAGACATTTTAAACATGATTAAATCTGAATAAAGGGCAAATGAATCTACGCGTTGAGTCTCTTTTGATGCTTTTCAGTCCGTTTACAGACCAAACAACTGACTAATTCAGTCCCTCTTTAGAAAATGCCCTTTGACTCTTCCACTGGGAGAAAGCATAGTCACACTGACCCTGCAGCTAGATTAGTAAACATTAAACTCAGTGATGCAAGAAAACTGTAAAACAATAGTTAAATGCATTTATTAGGGCCTAAGCACTGACAGGCATTGAAAGACTGAGGTCCTATTGATTGAAATTGTAAGGATTATTATTTTTCAGGCATATGAATTGCCTGAAAAAGAGGGCTTTAACATGCTCAAATTCTTACCAAAATTTTGAGAATTTCTTTAATTAAATAAAAAAAATAAAAAATCCAAATCTCTGCCTTTGATACACATTTCAGAGAAAACCATCGTATTTTCTACTTTACTACATATATTTGACAGCCTTACTTAAAAGTTACCTTTATATTTTTGGATTTTAGATACTGGATGAGTTAACATGATTTAAAAAACCTATTGTTAGAGAAAAACCTAGTAGTTTCCAACCTTGACTTCTGACTCCTTGCAAGAATCACAGTGTGGGACACATTTGATTTAATATAATTCTGAATATTCATGCAAAACCTTCTAGTTTAATTTTGGTGATCAAATTAATGACATATCGTTCCCATCAACTAGCACAAGGAGTAAGGGTCACTCATTACTCACTAATCAAATCAAACCTCCGGCCTCCTGAACTTTTACTTTGAAGGTGAGCTGTCTCTCTATCCCCCTCTGGATGTCGTCATTCAAGTTTAGCTTCTCAGGTTGACTTCCACTTCATGCACAGACCAGGTGAGGCCTCACTACTGCACGAATCTACAACAACAACAAATCCCTGGATCTTTGCTGCTTAACTTCCAAGCAGTCTGCTGCTGCATGTTTCCATGTGATGTCTTGAGGCTGCCCCCTGCTGGCTGCTGGGTTCATCTGCTAATCTTGCTTGGTTTGTGCAGCTTGTGATAAACTAAAGTTGTCCATAAAAGAAAATCTTTATTAATCCTTCAAGGGCAATATGATGTACAACCAGCATCAGTGCTCGACAAAAATAAACCAAGATATACAATGTTTATAAAACACAATATAAAAACCATATAGACTAAGTAGCAGGGGGAAATTAGATTGTATTTAATGTAATCATATACTACTGATTTTATTGACTTTATAACAATGCATCATATTTTGTATTGCCTGTATTTTCAAATTCTGAATTGGCAAAGTTAGCATTGGCCTAACTGAAGCTATGAAATACATTTATAATAGAATATTTATGTGAGTTTCTTGTTTATATTAAATTACAAAAATATGCTTTAAAAATGTCTGAATTTATTTGTATATTAATCAGCTATGTAATTATTTGCATCAAGTCATATTTTTTGTTTCAGTCTAGTAATTAATTAATTCACTCACACTAGTGTCTCTCGTAGGACTTGTAATGAAAAAACATTTTAACCTTTGCTTTAACATGTTTGTGGAACTGCTTTAACGTTCTCTGCCTGCGGCTCTCACTTCCTATATTGAGATCACACAGTCCAGATGGTGTTGCAGAATTGCAGGATTTCCTAAATGAAAGTGGAAATACATTGGCTGTGTAACAAACCCACCCTCGCAGGTCGAGTGAGGGATTGAGACACATTCTGATCAGGGATCTTCAGCTCTCGTGTCTTAGGATCTCTGTTCAAAAAGCTTAATTTATACATCTCAGAAAAGTTTGATTTCCCAGTTTATGGGAACCCTGGATTGTGATTCAAATCAAATCATTTATTACTAGAAACCAGGCACGTGTACATATAGACGCCTAGTGGTGCTCAAGCACTGGCCCTTTTGCCCTGGATGAGAAAAGTGCTCTTCTGCTGGAGCCCAATTTTTTCTTCATTCATCAATATTTAAGAATAAAAATTACTCTCTCTGTCATCAATTGATGATTGCTGGTTGTACATCAAATTGCCCTTGAAGGATATTAAAGATTTTCTTTTATGGACAATTTGAATAATCACAAGCTGCACAAACCAAGCTAGAGCAGCAGAGGAACCCAGCAGCCAGCAGGGGGCCGCCCTCAGGACATCATAGCAGACTGATTCTTGTAAGGCGTCCGAAGACAAGGTTGGAAAAGTACTGGGTCATTCTCTAACAATAGGTTTTTAAAGTATGTTAAATCATCCTGTATCTAAAAGCCCAAAATATAAAAGTAACTTTTAAGTAAGGCTGTCAAATATATGTAGTAAAGTAGAAAATATTTTCTCTGAAGTTTTAGTGATAATTTGTCAATGTTATTACTCTGCTTAATTCCTCATTCCAATCATTAGGCGGTGTGGCCTAGTTGGCAAGGCGTACGCTCTCCAACAAGAGAGACCTCTTTCCCATCTTCCAGCTGGCAATATATTGATTCATATTAATTAAATATTAAAACATGGACAAATTTAATAAAAAAAATGCGCAGTTCGGCTCTGCGCAATTCCTGCGCAGTTCGGTTCTGCGCAGGATGTGCGCAGTAGGCTTCTGTGCAAGATGTGCACGATGGGCTTCTGCGCAGGAGCTGCACGATGGACTTCTGCGCACATTTTAATTTAAATTAATTTAATAAAAAAAAATTACAAATTTAATATTATTTAATTTTATAAATACTTTTTTTTTTATATTTTATTTGTCATCATCATCATTCCCACAATACCCAGGTGCACTACGTCACACACTACAAACTTTCCTTAAAGGGGCAGGCAAAACCTGCAACACAACAGCTCTCCGTCTCATATACAGATGGCAAGAGAAAGCAGAGAGGGATTTTTACACACTGTCTGATAAAGATTCCGACAGTAAAGGAAAGGGGTAGTGATGGATAAAGTTTTCTTTAACAAGTTAAGTCTTTCACTCTCACTTTCCACCTTAAAACTATGAAATTTACTGAACTATGAACTAGTTCATGACGTTGTTTGGTGATAAATGAACCACAACATTAGCGCCGCTGAAAACATTACATCGCAACTGGTCCGACGTTTCCTAAAAAATAAACAAACAAAGAACTCTGTGATTTCAAAGCCTTGTCCAGCTGTTTACTGACGTTTGTCATGTTTAATGAAGAGAGAGAGGGAGAGAGATACAGACAGACAGGCAGGCAGACAGATCATTTAAAGGCAGTTTTACTGTTCTACAAATTAGACAAGTTCACTAGTTTTGTTTTACTTAAAATCGTAATTATTGAAATGAAAGGTAGGTCTTAAGTTGAGCTACATGACGGAGAGGCAAATTGTGGTATATTACTAATGTAATGCTGCTTGTGCTTCCACTATGTCCGAAAACAGTAAAAAAAATTGTGTGTTCTGTGTTGTCAGCTTTATATAGATTATGTTAGTCACTCTGGATAATTATGCACATCCTTGATTTATCTCATTTACAAAATTTGCAGCATAATGCCAAGAAAAGAGAGACTCCAAAAGCAGAAGGACAGGGAACTGCAGCTATAGCAGCTCAGCAGCTCTCTTTTATCTTGTATCAGGCCATCAACTTGTAAAACATATGAGGGAGAATCAGTAACCCTACCTGGTCCAGAGGAGCCCATCACATCACTAACCCTAACATTAACATATTATTTGGTTATTCAATATGGTCTTGTTTTGTGTGTTTTTGTCTGTTATACATTTATTTATTCAATTGATAATTTGAGTTAGTTTTTTAACAAAAATAAATATATAAGTTGAAAATATCCTACTGTGTTTTTTATTTAATTATTAGTATTATTTTTAATTTCATAAACAATTTTGGCGACGGGTGCCCATTTTTTGGTTTCAGCACCTGCCCCCCAAAATGTCTGTGCACATGCCTGCTAAAAACAGTTGAAAACTAACATAAACAGTTAGACTGGGCTTAAACAATGACAAAATAACAATAAACAAATATCCCCTCATGAAAGTGCTGACTGACGTAGATGAAATAAGTCACTCTCACACAAGCAGCTTTAGGAAACAGGAGCAAACCGCAGACAGACGCCACAAATGTTGTTAACATTCCTTTGTGTGTGCGTGTGTGTTTTTGTTACGTCTTTAATACCAGCATGAACACTAACCTTGTGAGGAACAGCAGACCACATGGGGACCAAAGCCTGATCCTAATGATGCAAAACATAAATTCTGAGGTCCTGAAAAAGGTTTAGCAGTAAGATGGGAATTTTGGTTAGGTTAATGTTGTTCATTGTTAAGGTTAGGGATACGTTTTTGGTTCGTCTTTCCAAAATCAAGGGAGGTTAATGCAAAGCCTTAACAAGGGTACTTCAAGAGTCTTTAATAATACTTTTAAGAGGGTTAGGGTTAGGGTTAGGCCAGGCTCTGTTGGTGTAGGAGGTGTCTTATGTCAGAATCTGCAGATACGACCTCCTCCTCCATGTTGTGCTCTGTCTCTCCTCCTGAAAACCATGTGCCAGCTGAGTCAGCCCTCTTTTTGTCCCTGCTTCCTCTCTCAGCATGTTGATGTGGTTTGGACTCATCTACAGGTTTGGTGTCTGCAGCCAATCTTGCCGTAGGCTTGAGGTAGTTTATCGAGATGTCAGCCCCTCTAGACATCCAGGTTGAGTTTGTACTTCAGGTCATCTGGGCAGTTGAGGTTTTGGAAGAAGACTTTTCTTACACTTTGTGGCCTCATTTTGCAGCATCATGTGGATATGCTCCACCAAATCATTTTTAAAGGTCTGGTTGGTAGGACGTTGCGGTGTGTTGAAGTTCAACCTGTAAAAAGCTCCATCAGGACACTTCTGAGCTCTGGGATCAGTTCTAATCAGACCTCAACCATGCACATGCTGGAGAGGACACAGCTCGGGTGGTTTGAGGCAGCAGGACTGCGGTTGCTGGATTGGAATCTATGTGCAGGTTGGCTTTGTGTCCATTTAGTAAAGTTGGTTATGTAGCTTATGATCAAGTTGCTGTGGAGGCAGTAAATTAGTTCATTAACTCAAGTATTTGACATAGGTGGGTGTATTTGAGGGGACCATTGTACTTTTCAGATACATTTAATATTACTTCGATGAACAAAAGATACATTGTATAAAAATATGAATCGCTTCAGATTAGAGGATTTTGTTACTTGATGTATCGGTCACCATTTACTTTAATTGTATTGTGTTTGGCTGCAACTCTGTTTACTCCTGAAACTCCAGAAGTGGTTTGCTCCAAAAATGAATGCATTACTTTGACTGTTTTTATAAGTGAATACTGTTACCTTATGAACCTGACAGTTATTTTCTTATAATAAACCAATGTAAATGTGTTGTTATTTTAAAGTGAATAAAGTCACATTGGGTTTTAAAGCTGTGCCCCCCCCCCCCCCCTTTTGACCCTGCCCCTCTGCTGGCGGGAGCGCGCACTGGCAGGGCTGGTGCTCGCCCCCGCGGTGTGGTGTGGTGCAGCGGGCTGAGCAGCGGACTCACTCCCGGTGAAGATGGCGATGAGGACAGCGCTGCGACGCGTCTCTGCGAACTTCTCGCCCAGGCTGCCTCAGCTGGCGCCCGCAGCGCAGCTCTGCGCCGCCCGGCTGCTGTGGAGGAGCGACTCCCCGCGCACCCTGAGCTCCACCGCGGTCCTGTCCTCAGGTATCGAACATTATACAGAGAGAATACAGCAGCCTGCAGCTGCACGGAGCCAATGTAACGGTGCACACCGCTGCACACACCAAAAAAGCTCAGGAATGCAGCATGGAGGGCAGCGAAAAGTTTGTTTTGAAAAGTGGTGAATCTGCAGTTCACACAGAGAAGAACCAGCCACGTGTTGTGTTGGGGAAAGTTTACAGATATACTTTATTTCTTTGTTGTGTGTCCCAGCCAGACTGAAAACACGGGGATGTCAATCAATGAGCGGAAATAACAAATTCCACAGGTCTCGAGCTACAAGCAGCAGCTCATTAAACAATATGTCGTCCACGATCCTGAAGGTTACATGATTACATGTGGTCTAAAAGTCGCTTTCATTGGTTTATTCTTCCTCTCAGACGTCACTTCGTGTGATCTTAAAATCTTTGACCCAGTTAAATCATGACAACAACATTTCTCTGGCTCTGTACAACATCTCTCTCAGGACACATCACCAACATCTTGCACAGCTCACAATCTGGTTCAAACCTGTATTTTCCTCCATGTTGTGATTCATGCCAACACTGGAAATTGTTGAGCCATGGCAGCTCTTCTCTGAGAGTGACAGCTTGGGCTTTGAATCAAAACCATTTCGTCTGTTAAAACACTGAAGGTCCAGAGCCAAAGCTGAAGATTGTTGAGGTTGTTCTAATGGAACTAGCAAAGAGCATTTGTTTAATCTGTAATAGACAACACATGGTGTTGCATAAGATCCTGTCTACTCCCTCAGCTTTGGGGCCTATTCCAGTAAAATTATTTTAGGACATAGAAAGAATGAACTTCCGCAATTCATTCTTCTTTCATCATCGGGATTCACAGTTTCATGACGTGTAAACACATGAATGAATCCATCTGTTCCACACTAACTCTTCTCTGTCCCTCCACAGCACTAAAGTTCACAGATAAGCACGAGTGGGTGAAAGTAGAAGGAGGCATCGGCACAGTCGGTATCAGCAATTATGCTCAGGTAGGTCCCTTCACTCACCATTGATTTATGACACCCTTGGTTCAGAGGTTCACTGGCGGCATTATCGAAACAGTGATACACTCACGCCTGCAGTGTGCTGCTGGCCACTGCACTTTGTCCTCCCCTGCCGCAGCTTTACTGTATCAGGCTAATTTACTGCTTTATTACCATTGTTGGAGACAATTGATTAGCGACAGTGTGCTCTGATGTGCAGAAAATGTCAACCTATAGACTTTCAAATCTACGAATGAAAGCATGTGACCTTTTATCTTCAATGCAGCCCACAGAGAAACAGTTCCTTACTTATAAACAGTGTTATCATATATCGGGCAGTGTTGCCACCAACACAGGCAGTGACATTTAAAATGCTAATAATTTGATCTCTGCTGCTCACCGCTCAGTAGTGCTGCCAGTAGGGCTGTAGGATAATATAATGTAAGGTGTTGATGTGGAGAGATAGACACTTTGTCTGCTGTATTGGTTGTTGCTCTACTTTAAAAGGAAACTGCAAATATCCTTGGAGATTTTTATTACGGGTTGTCAAACATTTTACTGGTATGAAACCTCTGAAGCATTTACCTCACTATGTGTTTCCCCTGCACCTGCTCTTTGCAGTGTTTTAATGCCTCTGTATATATTCTTTAACCCCTGTGTCCTTGCATTCAAAAGGAAATGTTCAAACTGAAGATGTGCTACTGTAAATGTAAAGATAACCCAGCCCGAATAATGGACTGAATAAAGACTAATCAGCAAACTGCATGTATGAATGTGAATACCTGAGTAGACCACATATTTAATGGTAATTTTAAAGACCTCAGGCTGCTGATTTGGTTCTTTTTTCCCAGAGCGTTATAGAACTATACCACATGCTTTTAAGAAAGACTAATTCTGATGTAACGGCATCCTTTTTATGTTCAACTCAAATGATTTTAGACTTTATGAAGTGGCAAGTTTAATTTAAAGGCTGAAACAATGGTGGCAAAGCCTTGACCCTCAAAAGTGAACTGTACAGATATACGAATTAGTGTCAGATCAAGGTTACAGGGGTTCAGGACGTGCAGCTGCCACAGGATTGTGCCGATGCAGCATTTACGCAGGGAACAAAGTTCAACTGAGCTAAAAGTCATACAGTACAGTTCTCGCCAATGCTGTTGCCTCTATGCTTTACTGCTGGGATTAACCTTCTTACATTTGTTTACAGAGCAAAACATTTAATGTATGTATTTTTGTATTCATATAAACATAAGGCAGCACTTACAGAAGTTCAGATGAGATGCTGTCGGCTCTAAAGGGGCAGATTTGTTACTACAGCAGAAGGAGTTCAAATTGAGAGATGCTGTGCACGTACACTACGGTTCAGTAATATGTAAGATTAATCAAACCACATTTTGTACAGTTGTCTGACCTGCTGATAAATACATTTCTATATCTTTTATGGACATTTATTCCTTCATCAGAGGGAACTTTATAAACAGCGTTTCACACATTTGTCCCTACATGTGCAGTAAGAAGTCATGACCTTAATTTCACTTTGAAATTACTTGGAGAGGAAAGAGAGAGACTCCTACACTGATCTTGATCTTTTCATGGGATGAGTCGACAAAGTAGAGAGCAGCAGCGGCCTTTTCTGACTTCTATATAAAACTTAAAGTGGGTTTATAATTCGTACACTGTGTCCTATCATTGCAGGAAGCATTAGGTGATGTGGTTTACTGTGGACTCCCTGAAGTTGGCCAAAGACTTGAACAAATGGGTAAGAGCCTGGAGGACACTTCACCTTTCTTTGAGTAATTGAGGGCAGTAGTGGGATGAAGAGTGTGTTTATATGCATAAGTTTGTGAACCCCTTAGTAAATGACATACAATGTCGATCTTTCAGGTGAAAAGGAGGAAATAAAACCAAGGCAGCAAACAAACGTTAAAATTATCCTTTATTCAAATGTTAATGCACCAATACCTTTGATTCCATTGACTTAAGCTGTTGGTGAAGTTTGCGTAGTGTAACTTTAGTCATCTGTCTGTGTGTGCTGCAGAGGAGTTTGGTGCTTTGGAGAGTGTGAAGGCTGCCAGTGAGCTGTACTCCCCACTGACAGGAGAAGTGACTGAAATCAACAAGGAGCTAACAGAGAATCCTGCACTTGTGAATAAAGCCTGCTATGAAGAGGGTGAGACTATCCAACAGTTCATTGGTCATAGTTGTTTCCAGGAATTGCTCCCAGTTCATTTGTGGCCAGTGCAGATAAAAAGCTGCCAAACCAGAATAATGTCACAGCTGGTTCACAAGACCATGTTCATTTGAAATCTTACCTTTCAGGATGGCTAATCAAGATGACGATCGAGAAGCCCGGAGAACTCGACGGCCTCATGGATCAAGCTGCGTACGACAAATTAATTCATTCCCTTGAAGAATAAATCCATGAAGTCGGTGTGCTTGTTTTGTAATGTCATTTCAATCAAAGATTAGTAGGCTGTGTTACTAACATCTTGTGTGACACTTATTTATTTTGATACTGTATTTTTGCTATCAAAATAATTTTTAACACTTTAACAACTTCCCACTTAGAAGGTGAAGATTTGTTTTAGCCACTAGCAAACCGAAAGTGCTCTTAATCTCAAGATCTCATGTCTGTGTCACTGGCACTTGTTTCTGGTGCTTTACTCCAATTTTAAATGTGCACAGATGTGTTAAAAGACAGGAGAGGTATTGTGCTGTGTCACTTTCATTGAATAAAATCTAAATAAAAAAATAACATCCTGGCTGTTTTACTGGAATGTGTTGAGATGATTCTAAGGCACCAGCTCACACAGGGACAAAGACAGTCCAGCAACAGACATCTTGCAAATAGGCTCATTCACAGTGTATGATGTGCTGGAGGCAGGAAGCGTGCTCATAGTATGTTATTGGTTATGCGCTGACATGACATGCTGCTGCTTTTCGCTTATAGCTGCACACATCTCGACCTTTGCCCTCAGGTGAAGATAGGTAGAGATAACAGAAGCCAGCTGATGAATGATTAATGAATCAGTGACGGAACAAAAAGCTGCACTCTCAGGCTGATAGTGGGAAACAAGAGCTGTTAACAGATCAGTCCGTTCAATCATTGACAAATTCTCACCAAATAAACTATCAGAAAATATAGATTTCCACTGAATTTGATGGAAAGACGTGGTATACAAAGATCCAGGAATGTTTTCACTTTCTTTAACATTGTGAGAAAGGATGTTTTTCGACATTGTCACTGTTTACCCAGGGAATGATTCGTAGATCTTGATGAAGAAACTCATTTAAGGAACGCATAGTTATTATTTAACTTAAATGGACTTTTTGTCTTTGGCGGAGATATACACTCTGAGTGACATTCAATTTTGTTAATATCCAACTATCCGTAGAGGTTGACTGTGTTTGAAGTTTTGTACTATTCAAACATAAATTATATTAAGCTGTGTGTGAAGTTTATGATCACCTGAGGGCAAGCAGCTGAAATTAACCAACTAACTCCTAACCAGTAATTTCATCAGTCAGTAATGTTCAGGTAACATAAATCAGGAGCAGTTGATGACTGTTTTCATTTTATGACTATTGCTAAAAGCATTGCACGCAAGAAATGTCTTCTTCTCGTATAATTATCTCTGATGTATTTATGTTCCCTTCAATATGTCAGCAGACAACACAGCAGGTACGGGGCATGCAGAGAAACAGGTTCAGACCAAGCACATCAAATACTATATCCATATAAACATATATATATATATATATATAATTAACTGGAACCAACTAGGACAAATTGTTGGAGATTCTCAACCTCTTCATAGCAGGCTTTATTAATAAGTTCAGGATATAATCTTAAACTGGAGTATGATTTTACTCTCAAATGGCAGGCACTGATTGATAAGACAACCATAGAGAAATCAGTCTATTGACACACATAACAATAATTTGAAAGCTGCTTTGCTTATTTAACCTACTACCATTCAGCACTTCATTTAATTTCAATTAAACAAGTAATATTACTAATCAATGTCTGTTTACAATAAGCCAACTAACTATGATCTAAAAAGATGTGGTCAAGCCTACTGCTGATTCTTGATATTTGGTGAGAGGCGACATCTAGTGGCCAGGACAGAAAACACAATACTTACAGCAGGCCCATCAATCTCCAGAACACAGAATATATCATAAACTCAATTACCCTCCACTTTAATTTGCAGAATACACCTCAGGTGCAATGATACACGCACAGACGTCTGAATCTTTAAGATTTTCAACCGAATGTATCTAAAACTTTCACAATATAGTTTTATTATGGTCCACACTAATGTATCGAGGCTGTGCAATTCGACAGTTGGGTCACGATTATCGCCAAAAATCCATGGAACACATAAAGCCACAGTTACAGGGGAAACTAAATCAAATTCCCCTTGAACAATAAGAAAAGGCACCAAACGTGTTTCCTTGAATTGAGACAAAGATGAATGAAGTGAATTGAAAGTGTTATTATCGTGGTTTTACTCAAATTACCCATTTCTATTCCCCCCTGGTTTATATGTTTTCTTTATGTGTCCATAATATCTGCAAATGTCCAAACATCGAACAGTCTGAGATATTTATATTTACGTGTTTTCGTAGGCCGGGTTGCTCTTTTAAACACTCTTTGGCAACACGTCTGTTCTCCTATTGGCCGGCTCACACATATCCCACAATCCACCGGATGACAACTTCCTTTTTCCCTTCGGCCATTTTCCTCCCTCGTAGGTATGAAAATCTCTCCCCACATATTTCAAACTAATCTGAGTCAATCCTTATTACTTTATCCATGTTTGTTAATTCCACCTACAGCTGTAAATAGTGTGTTTCTTCCCCTTTGAAATAAGGTGATTATTGATGTAGATTTCCTCGTTGTTTGGCTAATACGCGTTTGCTTTAGCAGCGATGCTCGGACAAGTGTGTGACTGTTAGCATAGCGGCTACAGGCCAGTGGTTTTAGCGTTAAACCTCAACTGCTCATGTCTTTAAACGCAGAACCGAACACAGTCAAGTAATGGTGGAGCAGCAAAGATCACTAAATGTATAGTGTAACGTCACCTTGTAGCCTGGCTCACCGGCTAGCTTAGCATCTCAGACGTAGCTCCGTGAGGACTGAGCTAGAGGTGTGTTTCGGCATGACGCTCAGCTCACGTCCCTGTGCTGTGTTGCAGGGAAGTAGGCAGCCATGGCCCCCAGCCGGAATGGAATGATCCTGAACCCCCACTTCCACAAAGACTGGCAGAAGAGAGTGCGCACCTGGTTCAACCAGCCCGCCCGGAAGATCCGCAGGTGAGAGCAGCTTGCTGCCCTGGGACAGTAGGGTTGCTAACAGAAGCTAACGCACCTCCACAGCCACTTCTAGGTTTACATGAGTTCATAGTGTTGAATCACTATAAATGGGTTACAATTGAGTGCTTTTATTTGAACATCTATCAGGCTATTAAAATGCCAGATGATATCATGAGAAGGCTCCCTCTAGAAACAACAATACTTCATTTTGTGATGTGTATGTCAGTTAGTTTGTAAAGTAAATGCTGACTTGGAGCATTTTCAAATGGAGCTTTGTCCTGTATAAATGTAGAATAACGAAAGGCCTGCACCAACATGTTGTTGGGGACATGTGGCCGAATAAATCATAAATATAAGAATCATTTTTCATTTACCACTGCAGCAGTCAGATGATGACAAATCTCCGGAATCTCTGCATATGCTTGATGATACGTTGAACCCCTTTTCTGATGACTGTTGTAGTAACTCAATTTGACCAAATCAACCAACTGGGCATCTCTTATTTGTGTTGTCTTGAGACCAAGGGACTGCATCCATCAAGAATAACAAGCTACTAAGAATTCATTTGGAGATTTAAACTTTATAATAACAACCAACTATAACACCCAGTTATAAGAACTGAATGCACATGCTGTTGTGGCTTTGACATTGACAAGTAGGGATGCAAGTAACCCTTAAGTTAGTTATCATATTAAGTGTTATTAAAGTCAGGGCTCCTCGTAACCTTCAGCTGCTGCAAGGGGTTTTCAAATGTAGTGAATGTTCACCTTGCCTGCAGACATCAGTTCTCCAACTGTTGCTTTATTCCTCTTGTCAGTTTTGAGGCGCATAGTCAAATACACACCAAGCTTTACATGATTGTTTAAGATGAAGCTTGTTGTTCTTGCATGTGCAGCATTTTAAATGGAGGCGAATAATGTGTTCAGCGGTTTTTAGGTGAAGAGATGTCTGATTCAAGTCCTGCATCACTAATGCTGCACAGAATGTAATGTTTGTCATTTAACAGTTAGGGAGTAAGTTGAAGTAATGGATAAATGGATGAAAAACTAAATATTCTATAGGTCAGTGTGTAATTGTGTCTGTTAAAGGCACAAATTATTTTCGGTGTAATTGCTTATCTGTATTAAAATCTCTCAAATCCTCATACTTAAAATACAGAAAGTAGGACATGAGCCTCCTTAATCTTGTTTGAAATCGGATTAATTTTTAATGCATGTTCACTTACCCATTGGCTGCAAATTATTTCAATGAATGCTTTGCATTTTGGAGCCAGCAGGTTTCAATCAGTAATATGCTATGCTATATATACTTGCATTGTTCCTAAGGCTTTCAGTTATTGTGGGTTCTTATGAAGACATTTTTCCACAGGCGTAAGGCTCGTCAGATCAAGGCCCGTAACATCGCCCCCCGTCCTGTCGCAGGACCGTTAAGGCCGCAGGTTCGGTGTCCCACGATCAGGTACCATACAAAGGTTCGTGCCGGACGTGGCTTCACCCTGGAGGAACTTAAGGTAATATATTGCAGTCATCTGTCAAAGATTTATTTACCTTTCATTCTTTTCACTTTGTCCTAAATTGGACAGTTAAACTTAAGAAAATTAAGTCTAACTAACAATGTGTATTGAAACTTATTTTCAAGCCAGCCTCACTGAGATACTAAAACATAGAGTTAAACAATTTGATCTCCGCCTCAAATGTATTGACAACTAGCAAGCAGGACAAGCACCACCTTTTTGTGATGAATCATGCATCCCACCCAAACAAAAAGCTGCAGTTGCAGAACATGATGTGCAGCTCAAATACTTGATGTTCTTGCCAGTGTTCTGCTGCTTCTCTCCTCCCATGTACTCGCCTGATGTGGGAGGCAGGCTAAATGAGTACTACTGTGCAGCACCCCACAACATGTGGACTAGTTGGTGGTTTTCCTTCACATTTAGTCTCTTACAGGAGTAAGTTGTTTTAATAAGATGTAAATAAATTCAATGTTAATCTAATTTGAGACCATAATCACCATGAATAAGAACCATTAAGATTACTATTTAATTAAGAGGGGGGAATGCGAAACACCCATGTCTGTTGTAAACAACTATCCCCAGTTCAGACCTAAATCCTCAGCATCAGCCAAATTTGTTTGTCAATTTGATAACGTAAGCCATCGTTTTGGAGAAAAAATGTCGACATTTGTTGCCATTAGGAGATCAGGATATGATATTAAAAACATTGAGCTTGAATCATTATAATGTGTTTCAAGTAAGTGCTTTTATTATTATCTATCAGGCTATTAAAATGCCAGATGATATCATGAGAAGGCTCCCTCTAGTAACAAGGCTTCATTTTGTGAAGTGTATGTCAGTAAGCTCGTAGAGTAAATGCTGACATGACGCATTTTCAAATGGAGCTTTTCCTGTATAAATGTAGAATAAAAATATCTGCACTAACATGTTGGGGAAATGTGGCAGAGTAAATCAGAAATATAAGAATCATATTTTATTTACCACTACAGCAGTCAGATGATGACAAATCTCCGGAATCTCTGCATATGCTTGATGATACGTTGAACCCCTTTTCTGATGACTGTTGTAGTAACTCGAGAAGAAAAAAGCAATTTGACCAAATCAACAAACTGAGCATCTGTTAGTGTCGTAGTTAATAAATCTGAAGTTATAGTTTGTTAATCCCAACATGCTCTGCTCCCCTCTGCAGGCGGCTGGCATCCACAAAAAGACAGCCCGCACCATCGGCATCGCTGTTGACTCCCGCCGTCGTAACAGATCCACAGAGTCTCTTCAGGCCAACGTGCAGCGTCTGAAGGAGTACCGCTCCAAGCTCATCCTGTTCCCCAGGAAAGCTTCAGCCCCCAAGAAGGGAGACAGCACTGTAAGTTTCTCTCTTGTCACAAAGTTATGTTGCGGATTCAGAAACTCATTCACTCTTACAGACTTTATTAGTGGTTAAAATGAATGCTAAGTTTTCTGAGATGGTTTAAATTATCTTTAAAGGCATCAGGAGATAATCATCTTAATTTTGGTGTTTTGCTGTTAATGAAAGTAAATCAAAAATAATTTTAGTTTACTGGAAAACAGACTAACCCAACTTTACCATGCTTTTCCTATCTTAACTGCAGTAAGGAAATCTGTAACTCTCTGAAACTGTTGAGATCTCCTTTTTGGCATTTGCACAACATCCTAGCCTGTGTTGTGATGTTTTATTTTCTTGAATTGCCTCAAGTTCTATCACTTAGTACTCATGTTGGTGATATTCTTCAGCCTTGTAGCAAGATGTACTGGTTGTTTTTTTCCCTTGAAGAACTAAATGTTTGTTATCTTTCCAGGAGGAGGAAGTGAAGATGGCCACTCAGCTCGCTGGGCCACTCATGCCCATCAAAACTGTAAGTTGCTATCTCTACAAGATTTTATTTGAACCTTTTGGAAAGATGAGGGGTTGGGGTCGCGAGCTCAGGAGATGGGTCTGGGTCGTCCACTAGGTTTGTAATCTGCCTCTTACAGGCCAAACTCTCTTTAGCCGAATACTGAACCCTGTGCAGCAGTCAGATGATGACAAATCTCCGGAATCTCTGTATTTCCTTGATGAACCATTTGAACCTATTTTCTGATGACTGCTTTTTAGAAATCCAGCTAGAAATTGAAAATGGTCATGTTCCAAAATTGGGCTTGATTTGTATCATTACACTTTCACATGGGCTGGATTTTGTGATTTGGCAAATTAGACAATTGTTGATCACTGAAGGAAAATGACATGAGGTTTTTGTTTTTCCCCTCTTCAGATCCACAAGAAGGAGAAGGCCCGAGTTATCTCCGAGGACGAGAAGAACTTCAAGGCTTTTGCCAGCTTGCGTATGGCACGCTCCAATGCTCGTCTCTTCGGCATCCGTGCGAAGAGAGCCAAGGAGGCTGCCGAACAGGACGTGGAGAAGAAGAAGTAAAAATAGTCCCTATCGAACTTTGCAAAATAAAGTGTTCAAAAAGATCAATGTGAGAATGTCGTGATTTAGATTGGTTGTTTGACAGATGGTGGTTTTCACCGTCTAGTCATTGACTGGAAAAGAGCCATTTTTACTGGGGCTTAAACAGGGAGTCTTATAAATACTGGCAAAGAATGGAAGTGTACGTTCAATGCCTGGATCACATTAATACACTTATCAAACAGCATTTGATAAGTGAAAATCCATCACCTTTACTCAAACACAAGTTTCTTCAGTACCTTGGCACAAGGCACAGCAGTGTGGGTCTAACTAAGACACTGAATGACAGCTGATGTGAGCAGACACTTTCCCAGAAGACATCTTGACTTTTTACAAGAGCACAGATGCAACAATAAGTGTTCTTTTCCAGTGTCCCATTAGGTCTGACAGCTAACACGCACTACCACAAACTTGAAGCAGCTAAATAAAAACCCAACCACGTTAGATTTTAGTACTTCAACGTGTGTCTCTATATGAAACACTACTGTGGAAGTTATCTATACAGTAATCAAATCTCTTATCTACGTCGGATCTACACTGGCCGTGAACTCGCACATTAGATTAATCACTATGTATTTTCGACAGTAGATGGCACTAGAGGCACAAAATGTCTTGTTAATGTAAATGTGATGGCATTGAAAAGGGGGGGGGGGGGGGCTGATTACATGAGAAATTGTACAGTCACTTTGAAAAGAACGAGGTTTCATTATTTGGAAACATTTAAATACTAAAACATTTTACCAGATAGAAGTTTGCAGTTATTTGAGTGAACATGAAAAACTGAATTCAAGCTTGTTAATGCCAACACTTAATACATTTGGTAATGAGTCTGAACATTTTAAAATTAAAATATAAGTTTCATTAGCCACAGCAAGTTAACATGGCTTTAGTGGAGCAGAAGATGACAATCGGCACCTCTTCTGTGCAGGTCAGGGGGGAAAAAACCTGACACCAGAGTATTTTAACCCTGATCCACTATAGAAGGTTGAAGCTGGAGTTTAGTTTTAATAGAGAAAGTAACATGCTGGCCGACACGAACCCAAAGATAAACATTGCTTTATCACAGGTTCTGCACATTTCCTAACGATGTGCACATAAAGGGTGTGCTGCGTTCTGATGAGATGAATTTAATGAATACAAGCGGGAAAAGAGAAGCTTCTCTATTGAGTTTAATTTGAAAAAACAATATTACTGACATTTTCGTAAAAGTGCAGGTTCAAAAAACGGTCCTCAGGATGTGGTGTGAGACAAAATGCCCTTGTGTGCTTCTCCTTCAGTGTCAGTCTCTGTCCCAACAGTCTGAATGCAAATAAATAATTCAGTTAATGAAGGTGAGTGGACAGTCTAGTCTTTAGATCAGGAAAGATGGATATAGCAGAAACAAGGACAAAATACTGTTGTATTCAATAATTTGTGACATTTAAACTGTAGTGAAGAGGTCATTTTACAATCTATTATTTCTATTTACTTTTACATCCTCCACGCCAGATCGATGAGGTTGCATGTGAGCTGCAGCGTCAGCTCCATTTATTGTATGTATCATGTTTACTCTTCGAGATCTTTTTGAGCCCATTTGTAGGTCAGTAAGGCAAATGAACCGACTGCAGAGGAGACTCCTGGAGATAACGTTTCTATTCGAAGGTGAAGAGGCTGCTGAAACCCAAGCTCCGGGATTGATTCCTCCTAATGTGCCTCCTACAGCTATCACCAATGTGAAGAACGTAATCAATACAGCTTTGGAAAAACGCACAAAAACAAACCTTTGCAGGAAATACACCTTGAGTGAGAGGCGCTGCTGACACACAGTGCAGCTTGAGAGTGTGTAGGGTGCAGCAGGCCGTGTGAAGAGGTGTCTCCGGCTCTGGTATCGTACATGCAGCGTGGCCAGCATCACCTATAAGTGAACTGTGAACATGAGGCTGGAGAAGCAGTGGAGAGAATGTGAATAGGTAATCCATGTGTAAACGAAGGGAACGTCCTGGGAGGTTGTTGAGCAGCGGCAGCAGCAGCAGATGGCTGTTGTTTGGAGCTGTGACGTAACAGGGCTCAGGTGTGTGCCCTGGAGCAGACGCTTCCTCTGAATGCCCACAGTGGAAGAGGCAGTAGGGGTGAGAACTGTAGGAGAGGGGAAGACTTAATGGGGTAGTTCACTAAAAAATGCTAAAGCTAAAGTCCTATACAATTGAAGTAAATGGAGACAGATTATTCAAGGTAAAAAAAACATTTAATGCCCCCATTCTGCTCCTGTGGTATCGCCCAAGTGTTCATAAGCCCTGACATTTACATGTGACTCAAAACGGAGACGTTTGCACATAGGTTTTAGCCTTCATATCCTCTGATATCCTCCTCTGGAGCTGCATCTGCATGTGGATCACAGCGGACATGAAGGCTAAAAATGTTAGGTAAATTATCTTTAAATGTCAGGGCTTATTGACACTTGGATGGCACCACAGGAGCAGTATGTGGACATTTAATTATTTTCTTCTTCTGTTATGTCACCTTTGAATCTGTCAATATTTCCTTCAATTGTATCGTATTTGTCTGCAACGCTGTTTACCCCAGAAGCGTTTTGTGGACTCAAACATTTCCCTCACCCTCCACCGGCATAGTGCTAAGTAGATAATGAGTGAATTTTCATGTTTTGGTGAACTATCCCTTTAAAGGTTGATGGCCACGTCAAAAAGTAGAGAGTTGAGTATGTGCATGTGTGGATTTAAAAAAACCTTTCAATACTTTTAATAATCTGTGTGTTGGCTGGTGTGTTGGTCACATGGTAATTGGCTCAGCACAGATAAAGTGTTCATTTTTCATGCTGTTGTGGAATAATTGAATTGACCTTCCTGTCTGCTGCACACGCCAAACATTTTAACAGTGTGAAAGCCTCTGAAGGAGTCAGCTCTCAAAGAATCAGCCACTTTAATGAATGAGAGCTTTAATGAAGCATGTTTTCACTTCAGAATTATGAGAATTCAAAAGCTTCAGGGATAAAAAGTCACACCATTAAAGCCTACAAATGTCTCTGATGGAGGAAGTGCACTGTTATTAATTGCCAGACACGTACGGGTTCTTCAAATCAGTCGAACCCCAGCTTTATTGTCTGCTCTGCACTTTATTTTGATGAACCCAAATTGACAATTGGCAGTGGGGTTTTTTCCGGTCATGTTTTGCAGAGACTCTGGAGCGGTTGTTTTGTCAGTGCAATCTATAAATGTTATGCAATGTCTGGAAATACATTCATGAAAATAATACATTTGTGGGTGGACTGCAAAAAGGTCCAGGCTGCGTAGAAACAATATGTTATGTAAAGTGTTGCTGTCACATGATTGAAAATCAACACTATGAATCATTCCACCCTCACTTCAGTGTGACACTATTGACTGTTGTGTATGTGCATGTACAGTGGACATGTGGAGGTATGTGTGTGATAATAAAGGGAAGAGAGCAGAGGTCCTCCTCTGTCTGGACCTAGAGATTCGATTGGGATCTGGTGCTGCTGCTGCTGAAAGATCGGCCCATTTGAATTGCTGTATTTCTGCTGTTAAAAATGTTTAACGTGTCCTTGGCATGTTTTTCCTATTGAAGTGGAACAACGCTATAGCCAGGACCTGTTTATATGGGCATGAATTACCTTCTCTATTTTCCCCAGAGGTTACAGATTGACACTCTATGGATCCTGCTGAGAGGATTATCATCAGATTTCACCTTTTACGATCACATGTGCAACATCTGATGTTAGGTCAGGGGAGCTAGTCTCACAGCCAGAACACCTGCATGTAGCAGCCTCCCCTCAGACGCCTGCCCATCAGATACTGTCTGCAGATCTGTTATCATGCACATCACTATAACAACACTGGATGTATGTGAGTCATATTTTCAACAGATGAACGACATCGTGCCCTGTCACTGAGGTCAGTCTTTCTTTGGTTGAACAGCTTAAACCAGTCGGTGGAGGGCGGCTGTGACGCACACGCAGTACAGTGGGACCATCACACATTAGTATGAGATGCTGATAAAAGTATGCTGAGGCTGAAGGGACGTGTCAGTGTGAATCCTTATTGGAAAAGCCTCCCTGTGTTGAGCCTGGCACAGAATGTATTAGCACATGGAGGGAGGATGTGACATGTTTTCTGTTTTCTAAATGTTTTCATGGGCTGGAATTTAATTATTCTTCTGCTATCAAATCTAACAAGAAAAAAAAAGATTTTCTCCAGGCTCTGTATCTAGTGAGTGTCTGTAGAGCTGTAACAGACAGTATCATCCTGTTGGTTTTATTGGCTCGGTTTAGAATTAAACTCTCAGTTATAGAGTCTCAGCAAAAGCCAAAGCCCATCTTTACACCAGCAGCTGGACTCCATCCACTCCCCATTTGTACCAGCAGAGCCCACTCCCTCCCCAGCAGCCGGACCAATCAGTTTCTGCGGAAGGGAGGTGAAAAAAAAAATCTGGCAGTGTGTTATCGGAGCGGATTTAACAAGTGTGTTTAAGAGTAAAGAACACCGACAGGTAGGAAGTGAGTTTCTCCTCTTTTTGACTTTCTCGTGTCTCGTGAGGGCGAATTAAAAGCGGTTGAATGTTTTTATTTTTATTTTCCATTAACCGAGGATTGGTCTGACTGGAAGTGAGTGAGCGCGGGGAACGAGAGAGGATGTAATCAAAGTAGACTTCAGTTTTTTTTCCCTCTGCTTCCAGTTACGATAAATGAAGCTGAATGTTTTTATTATTCCTGCTGGTTTTGTGTTGCCAACGACCAGTATGCACATTTGTGCCGGAGTTTTACTGATTGTTCAGGATTCTTTAGTTCAAGGAGCGTTTATGAATGAAGTTGTTTTGCTCTCGAACGGACGTGTTGCTTTGCCGATATGATTTTCACACTCGAAGCTTGTGTTTGAATCATGATGGACACGGCTCGTTCTCAGCTCTCCCCCAGCGAAGTTGAGCGTTGGTGATTTCTCGGGTAAACATCTGGTTTCCACAGCGGCACATCTGGCGAGCGAAACCGCGGGCGCTGTCCGTGGTGCTGAACCACGCAAACGCGCTCTATCATTTGTCTCCAAAATGATTTGACGCCTGTACAGTAAATGTTGCCGGTAGAGAAATTAAACGCCCCCCACTCATCCGACCCTCCTCTCTTAAACAGTCAGGCAGGTCAAAAGCCTCCTGGCTCAAGGACACTTCAGCAGGGCGGATACCTGTTAGACTCCTTTTCTTTAGTGTAAAGACACTCAGCCACGTCTCTTTGGGATCAAGCACTTTCACTTGTTAAGCCATCGTTGAATAAGGGAGAGGAAATACTAAATTCCCGACTATACTTGTTTGCAGTCTCACAAAATAGCATTGAGGTGATGTAAAGAAATTATTATATGAAGTTGTTGTTTATATTTCTTGCAAAGTCTGGACATTTAACCCTTTCGTCCTTCATACTCTGCGTGGCAAAATTTTTTTCTTATTATCTTTCCAGGGGTAAATAATTTCCCATTAAAAATGTTAGCTATATCATAAAACAGCATGGAAGTAGTGTACAAAAACGGATTATATTCTAACTTTGTGTATGTGTTTGTTTACATGGTGTTGTGATTCACTCTTTATCACACTGGATTTGATAACATTTAAAAAGAGGAAGCATCAGATTTGGACCAATTCATCTTTCCAGGGATATGATCCAGAGTCTGATAAAAGCACCTCCCCACCACTTTCATGCCCTGTCTGTCGTCATTCCAGAGGTGAGATGATCTCCCTCACAGGGGGATACATCTGACAGACACTAATAACAGCTTCGCTCTGGTTTGGTTCCTCAGGGACTCAACAGGAATCTCTTCGTTCTTTTTTGTGACTTCCGCACCAAGTCAAAAGAGCCGGTCTCCTCCTGCTAGTGTGGTGCCACATCCTCGCTGAGATCTCTCCACTGACCAGTACATCTTCTCATCATCCCCCCTCCCCCCGGAGCTGTGTCAGCGGCCTCACATCGCACTGCTTCGCTGGTTGGCAGCAGCTCCTCTTGCACCGAGCCAGGATGAATGACGTCCAGGAGGCCACCTCCCCTGCAACCAGCCTCAGCGGACCAGCTACCTGTGTCTCCAAAGTGGAGCTGCGTGTGTCTTGCAAAGCTCTGCTGGACCGAGACACACTGAATAAATCAGACCCATGTGTCATAGTAATGGTGCAGACCAACGGACAGTGGACAGAGGTGAGCCCCGCCTTTTTATTTCTCTGGTATGAGGAAAAACACAGTTGGCCACAAGTGTGAGTCTGATTTCCTCTCAATCAGCAGTTCTCAAGGCGGCAGTATGCAGCTGTTAAAAATTAATCCAACATATTTTATTAATCTCCCCATCTCCATATCATTAACCACATTATTTAATGTTCATTCATGCTGTAAAAAGATTTCAAATGACTCTGGACTATATTACTGAATCATGAGGTGATCTGAGCAGGGTTGCTTCGTGAGGTTACATAGAACTGTTGCTCACAGAGACTCTGGCGATCAGCCCTCCCCCTTTGTCAAGTAGCCCGAGACTGAAAAGGATGACCTTTTCAGATTAAACTGCAGTGATGTGTGAAATATTGTAAGTCTGGATGATCACAAAACCTGGGTGGTCATACAAAATCAACCATGGACATAAATCTGTGAATGGTTTGCTGAACCTGCAGCTGTTTCCCACTACTTATGGAAAAGATCATGTTTTTACACACCGCCAGTCTCATCCAGAGTTTTAAAAAACATGACATGCGGTGCACATTTGCAGAGGAAAGATAAACATAATGTCCACACCTCGAAAATTTGCATCAGATTGTGTTGTGTGCCCTGTAAGATTCACATTGTGTTTTAGTATGCGTGCTGCATGTTTCACTGGTTTACACACAACAATCAGCAGGTTGGTTTTTATTCACTGTGGCGATGGAGTTGTGCTGTAGTTGGAAATGTTTACTTTCTTGGATTGGTCCCAAGCTGATTTGGAGTGTAGGCAGCAGGTCGCCCATTTCCCTGTTAATGAAGCCATTCGGTTTGTTAGGGAAAGCCAAAACACAGGTCTCTATTAAGCAGGGGATGTGTTAAAATGTGGTCCAGGGTAACTAATTACATAGATCTTGTTTTTCTCCCCCTGCAACTCTTACAAAACGCTGCCTTTTCATGGAAAACGGAAATGATAATTAACAGTAACACTGCCAGATTCCCGCCACATGGGAGCCATTTGTTGAAGGAGCTCACTGTTCCGTAATGTTTGGGTTGTGTATGAATGGAGTTTGCAGGCACTATTTTTGAGGCAGCAATGACAAAGGCACTTGGCCGACAGTGTTGAGCACGCATCTATGGATTTGTTCTGGGTTGTAATTTGATAGGTGCTCGTTACAGGAGATGACTGACCTGGGTTCAATGTAGCGCGAATACATGAGCGGTTATTTTTAGCTCCTCTTACTGAAGCAAATGCAGATGATATGAAATGACTGAGATCTATCTCTCCGTGAGTCTTGCCAGTCATCGCAGTGCACACAAGTTATCCAATCCTCTGCTGTCCAAGCCCTCGGTGCTGGGAGGCGTGATTGCTCGAGCAAATTGTTTACTTACGTCAACGACTGAGTATGAAGCTGAGCCCACTCATATCAACACCATATCGGCCCTCTTTCTCTCTCCTGAGCTGCCGCTGCATGGCCCACTGACTCGCAAGAGCTCTTTGTTGAACTGCAGCGACTTCATTATTACCTTATTTCACCACCTTCTTACCTCCAAGAGGAAATATAGAAGCAGGGTTGGGATGACTTGACATTTTCCATGACTTCTTTTCCCTGGACTCTATGTGTTTGCACGATAATGAGCTCATTCAAAACCCTGATTCTCTCAGTGATATCGAACCGGAGCTACAGTGGTTGGTCATGATTGAGCTTTGCAGATAATGCTCCTGGCAGAACTGATTAGAGAAAGCCTTAATTCTGCATGTCAGTGATCTCTCTATAGCTCCTGGCCCCACACCAGCAACAAACAGGTGTCACAGACTTCGGTGCACAACCTATCATCCGCAGCGCTGATTAGCTTTCGTCAGCACACAGACTTATCGGACTCATCCCGAATCTGTCCATCCAGATGGCACAAAGAGATGAGGAGGAGACGAGACAGGAAAAGACAATAAGGAGAGACAGGGGCGTGATGAGTATGAGGGAGCCAAGTCCTACCTGGTAGTTTGTTTTCCTTCTGGATGTGTGTCAGGGTAAAATGGAATCCACAGAGCAATCACCACTGATATGGACATCTGCCATCCACTGCATTTGGAGCCATATTTTTTGTTATTGTTGTTTACCAGAGAAATAGTTTGCTTATTTATGAAAGACACTTTAATTATTTTCCAATCAATGATGTTTATTTGTATGCTCTATCAAAACAAAACTCTATATGTTAAACAATGAATGTAGTATGATATAATCATATAAATTGTCATGGACCAGAACGAGCACAGGACTACTTTTTCAAAAAATATATACACCCAAAAATATAAAAATACAAAGGAATGAAACACCTGAAGTATATAACTGGGACCATTAAAAGCAAACACAATTCAACTCAAAAACACACAAATTAACAAAACAGGACATTACCTCAGACATCTGACTAACCTCACAAATGAGACAAAGAAGAGAAACATGTAAACTGGCTGATCAGACCCTTTGGAAACTGTGCTGATGCAGAACTTGGTCTGGTTCAGTTTACCTCTCTGTATTTAACCAGGCTCAACCTGATTCACATCTTTTAGCCAAACCAGGTAGGAAGTGTGATGCAGGGGACACACGGTAACTCAAACATAAAGAAAATGGAACTAATACAACTACAGATAGATGCATGTGTTGAAGGATAAAGACGCCATTTTAATTTAGAACCATATGCCTTGAACCATCTGTGTTTGTGAGTTGATTAAATGAACATCAGATCCTTTTTTTTGTACGAGTGACAAAACGGACATCGACCTAAACCTGAAACATTTCCTTTAAAAACAGACTTTGTAATTTCTTCTTTTCAGCTTTCAAGCTCAATTCTTGTAAATCACAGTTTGTATGAATCATGTCACGTCAGGGGGAATCACATTAATGAGTGTTCATGTTTTTATTTGTCATGAAGTGACACATCTCTCAAACACATACTCCAGAGTGTGTTTATAGATTGCTTGGTTCGGCCTTAACTGACGTAGAAGACCTCTGGAGCTCTGCAGCGGATGTGTGGATGTGCACAGGCTGGACTCAGAGTTGATTAAACACAAATGGATGAATTGAACAATAATCTATTTACAATGTGAGGATGTGCTGGGCAGGAAACGGGCAGGGAACGACGCTGACCAATCACATGAGATAAACTATCAAATAATATAAATCAAACCAGAGCTGAGAGTCTAGAGTCCATGGGAAAACCGCCTAGTGAGTCCTATAGTGTTAATGGCTTGTTCCAATGAAGTAACATGGTGGAGGAGCTGGCTGAGCATGACAGAGACTGGGTTGTGTAGATGAGGAGACATGAAGGGACGAACATAGTCAGACAGGTGGCGAGATTGGCTGGAAGGGTAAATACTATGAGGGAACATGACGTTCTGGTGAGGAGGCATTGAGTCAGAAGGTCTTTCTACATATACTGAGTTAGGCTGGTGCAAAATGGCGGAGAGAAAAGGAGGAGAGTGAAGCCGGTGGTTACACCCAGCCAGCAGCCATGAACAAAACACATATACAGACCCAAAACCAGAGACTCCACAAAGTAAAATCTCATAAAGTTTTTTTAATGATTTTACAGCTCTCCTCACTAAATGAGAGAAATGCTTTAATTTCTCCAGTAAAGAGCTCTAGAGATTGGATAGGTTATTAAACAGAAGAGTGAAACATCACCAACTGAGATACTTTATTTCGTCTTATCTAGATATGTAAAACGGTTTCAGTGTTTGATGTGATTTGCATCGTTGTGTTATTTAAAATGCTCTGAAAATAACACAAGATAATCTCTTATTGATTCCCATGGGGACATTTTGACTATTACAGCAGCACAAGTACATAGTAAGTACAGGTGAA
Source organism: Platichthys flesus (assembly GCF_949316205.1). Taxonomy (NCBI): domain Eukaryota; kingdom Metazoa; phylum Chordata; class Actinopteri; order Pleuronectiformes; family Pleuronectidae; genus Platichthys; species Platichthys flesus. The sequence continues at coordinate 14,235,101 of NC_084945.1, read as the reverse complement.
AAAGAGAATAGAATAAAAGTAGGGCAGAAAAAATAAAATAAAACATTAAATAAACATTCAAACCCGGCAATTATATACTGAAAAGCAAAGTACTGTCATGCAATAGACACATATATACACCCAACACAGTATATGGTGTAGTGAAGTAAAACATGGAAAATATGTGTTGTAAGATTTTTTTTTGGAGATGTTTTTCCCAGTGATGCTGCTGCAGGAGCAAGTTGCTCTCACTGAAGGAATCAGGGTCGAATTTTACCTGCCTACTCTGATTGGATCATCATATTACCCCTTTTGTTATTGATTACTTTTGAAAATATATTTATTTTTTAGAGAATGTTTAACGCAATGCCTTGTGAGAAAGTATAGATATTTGATGAAAGATGTAAGGAAGTAGTTGTAATTTGAAAGGTACGGATTGCATGACTAATGTAGTTAAGTACAGTGACAAAGTAAATATATGTACATCCCACATCAGTGAGAGAGAAAACCAATGATGTCGCTAATTTCTGCAGAGATCACTGACACAAAGACTGGATCTGTTTCAGACTATATAGGAAAAAAAACAAAACTTAAGAATGAAGTTATTTTCCTGTAATCTTCTGATTGCATCAGATTGTGCCTCTTGGCGGCCCTGTTCTGTGTTTTTTTTTTTTAAAGCTTTGGCAGATTTAGATTTAAATCCCTAAAATGGTCATGATATAAATCTCTATATGTGAAAATGATGATGCCCACTGATGAGTTGTCCTTAAGATGAATCGCAGAGCGTATAACTGTGTGATGGCTAAACCCTGCATCATGAGCAGGGACCTCAGAGAGCTCAGCTTCTGCTTGTCAGGAAGTCACAGACGAGCCGGGATGTGTTGTGTATGCTGTGATTAAATGTCAGTGCCCTGTGATCTTCTCTCATATCATTCTCTCGACACCACGCCACAACATTTGCCCTTCCGTGAGTATTGCGGCTGGTCTTCCTTTAAATGCTGTAAGCAGGAAGACCAGTCAATACTATTTTCTGAGCTCTTGCTGTAAAATCTTTTTATTCAAAGAAAGGCTTGAATTCCTGAAGGACAGACTATTACTTTGATCAAACAAATGATGAGTCTGAATCAACTTGATAGCGAAACGTGTCGGGTTGGAAATCTTCCGGTGTGTTCTCTTTCAGCTGGACAGGACAGAAGTGATCAAGAGCAACTTGCACCCGGTCTTTGCCAAGGTTTTCTCTTTGGACTACTACTTCGAGGAGGTTCAGAAGCTGCGGTTCGAAGTCTACGACATCCATGGCACCCACAGCATCGGCACCCGGGACGACGACTTCCTCGGTGGGGTGGAGTGCACCCTCGGCCAGGTAGGCAGGTGCCACTGACTTGTAGCAGTTGTGTTTCCCTTCAGATTCACTTCAAATTCTGCTCCATTATAAACTGTAAATGTGTCCTCTGCCTCTGTCTGTGTTGTCGCCAGTAAATAAACATGATGCTGTGTATATGCATAGAGTCGCTCTACACGGCTCTTTACAGCTCAGGACTGAAAACGTTGCGCTTATCTCGCTCTCTGCAGATCGTGGCCCAAAAGAGGATGGTGAAGCCTTTGCTGCTGAAGTACGGGAAATACGCCGGCAAATCCACCATCACGGTACGTTTCTCACATTGTGCAAATAACCTTACTTGCTCTGACCAATGAAATTGTCTGAATTGCTGGACACATTGTCCTCACTGAGCACTTTAGCTCCATTCCGGCTCAGCATTAGAGCTCACAGAGGGAACACAGCACGTCCGTATAAGACATTCTGCAGGTTTAAGACATCACATGTGTCGGATGTGAAAAAGCAGGTCATTAACCACCATCTTACAGTTAACAACCCAGAGGTGGAAGAATATAATCAACAAGACAAACTCTGGTTCGCTCTGCCTTGTGAAAACACATGAGAGTCTCTTCTAATTAACTTTTATTGCAGACTAGATGCTTTAAGGTCTTGTTCAGTTAATCTTATATGTACAAGAAGAAGATGATGTAGCACTATTATAGAATCCCCTTTTTCGGCTAAGCTTGTTTCCGTGTCCATCCCCTGTAAATTTGTTGTAAATTTAAGCTCCTTGAACTCAGCATCCATCCATCCATTAATCTATCCATCCATCCATCCATCCGTTAATCTATCCATCCATCCATGGTCTGCCACCCATCCTGGGTCAAGTTACAGTGACAGCAGGACAAGCAAAGCTGCCCTGACGTCCCTCCAGCTATGCATTCCAGCTCCTCCTGGGGGACTGCCGTCATTGATCTCAGGTCGAGGTTGTTCTGGTATCAAGCCAAGTCAATGATTATTTATGTAGCACATAATGATTAAGCATCGACTTAATGTGCTTCAAGGTAAACGTAAAGGCAGATAGAGACACGGCAAAACTATTATACGACTAAACATCTCATCTCATCATCTCATTTTCGTCCGCTTATCCGGGGTCGGGTTGCGGGGGGAGCAGCTCAAGCAGGGGGCCCCAGACTTCCCTTTCCCGGGCCACATTGACCAACTCTGACGGGGGGATCCCGAGGCGTTCCCAGGCCAGTGTTGAGATATAATCTCTCCACCTAGTCCTGGGTCTTCCCCGAGGTCTCCTCCCCACTGGACGTGCCTGAAACACCTCCCAAGGAAGGCAACCAGTGGGCATCCTTGCCAGATGCCCGAACCACCTCAGCTGACTCCTTTCTAAGTTAAGGCTCTAATCCGAGTTCCTCACAGATGGCTGAGCTTCTCACCCTATCCCTAAGGGAGACGCCAGCCACCCTTCTGAGAAAACTCATCTCGGCCGCTTGTACCCGCGATCTCGTCCATTCGGTCATCACCCAGCCCTCATGACCATAGGTGAGGATAGGAACGAAGATCGACCGGTAGATCGAGAGCTTTGCCTTGCGGCTCAGCTCTCTTTTCGTTACAACGGTGCGGTAAAGCGAACGCAATACCGCCCCCGCTGCTCTGATTCTCCGGCCAATCTCACACTCCATAGTACCCTCACTCGCGAACAAGACCCCAAGGTACTTGAACTCCTTCACTTGGGCTAAGGACTCATTTCCTACCCGGAGTAAGCAATCCATCGGTTTCCTGCTAAGAGTCATGGCCTCAGATTTAGCGGTGCTGATCCTCATCCCAGCCGCTTCACACTCGGCCGCCAGCCGATCCAGTGAGTGCTGAAGGTCACAGGCCGATGATCCAATGAGGACCACGTCATCTGCAAAAAGCAGTGACGAGATCCTCAGACCACCGAACTGCAACCCCTCCCCACCACGACTACGCCTCGATATCCTGTCCATGTATATCACAAACAGGATTGGTGACAAGGCGCAGCCCTGGCGGAGACCAGCACCCACTGAGAACGAAACTGACTGGCTGCCGAGGACGCGAACACAGCTCTCGCTTTGGGAGTACAGGGATTGGATGGCCCTGAGGATAGACCCCCTTACCCCATACTCCCGCAGCACCTCCCACAGTTTCTCCCGGGGGACCCGGTCATACGCCTTCTCCAGATCCACAAAACACATGTAGACCGGATGGGCTAAACATATGAGTTTAAAATATAGAACTTAAAATAATGAAAAAAATATTCACTTTTGATAGAATTCAAAGTGAATATATAAGTGACAAATTGAAAATTTGAATTAGTAATACAAAAGCAAAGAAATACAACGACAAAACACCATTGAAACATTTGTTAGGTATGGAAACACAGTCAGTCTGCCCCTCAGCAACTTCCAGCTGCGTCTTATTCTCTGAAGAGAGCTGCTGCACATCTGCCCGCCGCCTCTCACCCTGGGTCAAGTTCCTCTCTTTGTCATTTCCCCTCTCACCAGAGCTGATCATTACTTAAACCATAGCCTTGAGCAAAGACCTTCTCAAGGTCCTCTTTAGCTGTAAGGATGGCACTCAAGGGACCAACTCATATATGCAAATTAAGAGAATTCAGGGAACATCATGTTAAATATTGAACATGTTGCATTGCTCTCTTGACGGCGCTTAAATGTTTTCAGTTACATTTATAATATTGTTCAGTTTCTTTCAATTTTGATTTCTACACATTGACAGGAAGTGTGTGTTTATTTTCAATATATACATAAATAGATAGATAGATAGATTACTTTATTAAGGGAAATTAAGTCGTCATAGCAGCCGGTACATTTGAATACAATAAAATACAATACAATACAATAGAATAAAATAAAATAAAATAAAATAAAATAAAATATAAATATTGCGGTAGAAACAATAAAAACAGAAACACAAGGTAAATGGGTAGATAAGGTGCAGTGGCATATGATGGTAAGTACTGATGATATGATAATATGATAATGATAATGTTGTTGTTAGACAGTATATAAAAATAGTACAGTATATATAGTATATAATATATATTTATATATGAAGGTAATTATACCAATATAATAATAGCAGTATATAGTAATAATAGCAGCAACAGTATATATAATAATAATAATAGTAAAATATAAAATAATAACAACAACATGTACACGTGTATAAATATGTGTATATAGACTTATCTATACAAAGAATATATAAAGAGTATAAAGAGTATGATATAATATATGATATATAGTACGGGTATAATAATAGATAATATAATATACTATGAGTGTAAGAATATGTAAACAGAGTGTGCAAAAGACAATATTATTATATAAAGTGATGAATTGAGACAGGTATATTTAGATGCGTTGTACAGTCTTATTGCGGTTGGGAGGAACGACTTCCTGTATCGTTCCTTAGAGCAGCGGGGTTGAATGAGTCTGTGGCTGAAGCTGCTCCTTAGCTTGTCCAGTGTTTTGTGGAGGGGGTGAGACGGATTGTCCATGATTGCCAGCAGTTTTGCCAGCATCCTGTCCTCCACCACCTCCTCCAGGGTGACAAGCTTGGAGCCAACCAAAGACTCTAAATACAAACATTAACAATGATAATTATGGTAAATTGGAAGATTTAGAAAACATTGACACGCAAACACATATTTATGCAGTATTGTTAAGAATCTTACTGTCACAATTTGTCTTTGATTAACACCATAGCAATAACTGTAATAGCTACATGCCTTATCCCAACCAATGTCCTAATCACAAATATCTAATACTTAACTCAACCCCAAAACTTACTTTTAAATAAGAATTGATCAAAATGTGCTCAATCTAAAGGTTTAAGGTTTGACGAGAATATAAATACAAGAGTACTCACAGAGACACACACACACATCTTTGCCCACACCCTTTATAAAAATGTTTCCCCTGCAATTGCTATCTGTCAGGAGCAACTGTTGTACAAAAAGCACCACTCGCCTCATTTGCCATGTGTCATCACGGTCGAGCTTTGTCAATCTGTGACCGTGAACAGCCGCAGTTCTGGCACCTTGATAAAAAGTTTCTGTCATGCTCCGATCGAGGAGGAGGAGACAACAAAAGCCAGCTCCTCTTTCCTGGTGGCGAGCCTGTCAGTCTAGAGGGAGCAGCAGTCGGAGCTGCTTACAAACTTTACTGCTGCATTTTCCTGTACACGATAAGTTTCATATCCATAAAGAGTTTAATGTTCAAGCTGAAATAATAACCTGAGACGGCTGTGTCTGCAGCTGATGGTGCTCTCTGTTAATGTCCATGTCCTGTGTCAAGTAAAAGCCACGTAAGAAAAATCACTGCTCACCACAGGGCAAGAGCCAATTTGGAAATAGAAGGGAGAAATGCTGTCCGAATACTAAACAAGTTTAAAGATATATATATTAACATATACTAAAACTATGAAAACTTGATTTAAAATACACTAGTACAGTGCCTGTTGTAAACCTGCCTGTTTGGATTGGTCTGTTTACATGGTCTGTGTTAATCCTCCTAAGGTACTTCAGAAATATTTGTCATCCGTTAGTCCTCCTCAAACCATATACTGTCACTTCTTATTGTTTGTGTGCTGGCTGTTTTGTGCAAAGCTTTTTATAAACAGTCAATGTTGCAGAGTGATGTAAGAAGACTTTGTGTTCATCCTACCTGGTTTATCTGCGGTGAAGAATTTATAGTCAATGTTTTTCATAAGATGAAAGTGGATTTGCTTTGTTATTGTTCATATGTTTTTTCAAAGGTCTATTAGGCCATCAACAAAAACATCCGGCCTCGGGCTCACATGTTTTCAAATTAAAAGCTCTGTAATTCAGCTTTACTCAACCTTTGAAGCAGCAAAATAAAAATTGTGCTTTTGGTTTTAACAGTAGGTGATTCCCAGGACAACTGAAAATACACAGGGCAAATGTGAAGCTGATAAGAGGAATGGTTCACGAGATTTGCATTTCATATACAGACGTTGTGGAATGAGCGGGTAGATTAAATATAATTAAAAAGGTAAGAAAAGATTTGTCGATTGATATTGACCAGTGTTCTTCAGTCATAACTGTACTTTTCCTTAACATGCATTGTATGGTCAAGGCATTATTTCTTGCCAATAAATAATAAAGAGTACTTGTAGAAAGTATTCAAGACATATTTTATTTCCTTTCAGGTTCACGCTGAGGAAATTTCTGGCAACAACGGATACGTGGAGCTCTCCTTCTGTGCCAAGAAGCTCGATGATAAGGTGAGAAGCAGCGCATGTTTCTGTTGAATATACCGACACAGTGCATGTTTTATTAGATGTGGCTTAGTAGCAGTAGACAGGGACTGGAGTAATAATAATAGAATAGTAATCATACTATAGAGAAGACTTATTATTGTACAAATGTAAAAAAAATAACTTTATAAATCATTATATAACACATGATATTGCACTAATATAGTTATAAAATATAAAGTTAATTTATTATTGTCAACGTACTAGTCTGACACGTTAATTACATGACAGATTATTATATCACATGAAATCTGAGTTGTCACTGAATTCACATGGTTCCATTTTAAGGCGGGTTACGGTTGACCTTAGCTCCACATGCTGTCACTATGTCCAACTTTGCTGAAGGCGTGTTTCAATGAAAAAGACAGCAGGAGTTCACATCCAACTAAAACTCTGACCATCAGAAGTCGCACCGCGTTCTCAGGAGAAGGAATCACAACGCAAGACTCAGAGAGAGCCCTTAAATCTCTGTAGTATCGGGAGGAAAATTCACATTTTCTACAGCATATTTATTGTTGAAACTGAACCTAAAAAAAGAAACATCCCTCCTGTGCATGTGATATTTGCTTTGTGCATCCAGTCTCCTCCTGGAAGTCTTAGATTTTTGATGAAATGCTGAAGGATGCACCGATTGTTTTGTTTGAACTGAAACAACGGATTTCTGCACAATCAAATAAATCTTTTAGGATGTCAGAGATGCAGCAGCATCATAGAGGCACAATGGTGTGAAATGATGAGCCAATGAATGTTGAAAATGTCCATGAACAACGATATACTAAACAAGTTTAAATACATGTGAAAACCGTTTTGCTTCTGGATGCAGTTGAAAATTACACACACTGACTTTGCTCTTTTCATTCTTGTTAGAAAATGTTGCCACCTTTTAGAAGCGTTGATTACAAATGTTCTTCTCCCGAATAGACGCTGGATATTTGAGGGTCTGGCTGTGAGAGGTGGGAACATTTAGATGTCGACAACAAAGACGGAGGTGACTTTGATCACATTTGCAAAGTTGATGCAGTTTCAGATAGCGATGGGATTTGAGTAATCAGGAATTTCCCTCTTTTCAGCAGCTGCTTCTGGACAGCGACAGGAGCCATAGAGGTCGCCCTGACAATAAATTGCTTAATGAGTTGTTGCGGCCAATGTGTTAACATAATTAGTTAGTTTGTACCATTAAGTGATTTGTGTTTTCAGTGAAATGTAGTTTAGTGTGTTCCAATCGTACATGGAGTGACGCTCTGTCACACTGGTCGTCTGATGGAGGAGGGATATTCAGTTTGTTCTCTCTATGTTCAGTGGGCTGACTCATGTTGTCAGTCAAGACTGGCTTGATGCAGGGGCTTGGTCTCTGTGGAGGCATGTAGCCACCGCCAGAAGAGGAAGAAGTTATATTACATTCATTTTTTTGTCTTAGTAGCTTTTCTTGATGTCGTCACTGTTAGGTTACATGCAGTCACTGTGGCAAACACCAAGCTAGCTTTGGATAGTCGGAACTGTGAACATGTTAAAAACCTGAAATGCACAAGATGTAGCATGTGGAGGCTTTAAAATCGGTTTCTTTTATATGTGAAGCACCATTCATACACAGAGGTAGATTCAAGGTGCTAAAAGGTGTCGATAGAGCTGGAAAGCGTAGTGAAAATGAAGTAATTAGTAATGTTACCAAGTACTTTTACTCAGAGTAATTACTGTAAGTATCATTCTTTAAGAAGTGGTTGCAAACAGTAACATCCAGTGGAAATGTCATGTGTCTGACCAGCACTCTGAGGCGTTCAGCTGGTCTGCCACTAAATGCTGCACCATGACCCTGCTGCCTTTGTAAAACTTAAAACCACAAGCAAACAAATGCTAAAACACTCCATCGGTTCATGATTAATCTATCCACTGTAAATATCTAAATGCTTAACAGTGCAGCTTTAGCTGATGAACCTCTGCGAAGGAGGTATTCATCAGTGTTGAGATAAATGAGGCATATTAAGGGGGCCCAGATTTCTATAACTGTGTCAAATTTGCTGGGGCCTGGGGTCTGTTCAGCCTGGCAGAGGTATGCGTTCTTTTGAGTGCTCTTCTAGTTAATTGATGGAGACCAAGATGTTGTTTAAAGGGCTGATGGTTGATGTCAACAGGTGAGACAAATGATCACCCTGTCACACTAGAGTTTGAGATTATGAATTTAAAAGATTTTATCAGTGATCAGGCACTTTGTTGTTCAAGTTGTTCAAAATGCATTTTAGCTGCATATTGGGTGAAGCAATTTATCTCACAGAGACAACGGAGAGCGACTGAAGCGGGGGAACGGTTTCTGATAACGTGCTTGATGGCTGCATAACCTGAACCTGCTGAAAATATGTTCTCGGAGGATTAATGATGAGATGTCATCGACTGTGTTAACGGCGGCCATGATTAACATTATCGGTTATTGCTGCCGTAGGATTACAGTTTGACATGTGCGTCTGATCCGCTCAGTCCGTGCTGCCGATGCCACTGGCTAGCAGTTGCTATGACAACAAAGAAAGGATGCTCTCTTTTTTTTTTGCCTCCGTCCCTCAGGAGATGTATGTGGATAATTTGGCAGGAAATGCAGCAGTAACAGCTTCATTCAGTGCTCACAAAGGCTGTGACACACACACACACACACACACACACACACACACATAAACACACGGTACATTGACTTACATTAATTTCCCGGAAACCAACCATAATTACTATAAGGTAATCCTAACCCCAACTCTTACCCCAGCCTTAAAACATGTCTTCAACTTAATGTGAAGGGTAATATCCAGGTCACACACACACGCACACACACACACACACACACACACTCACACACACACACACACACACACACACTCGAAAACATATACACACAGACACACACAGTTATCATTTGTTTTCCTCTATCAAGATTCAATTGAACTAAATAATCAGTGTTGACGTGCAAAGATGATTTGAGGCTATTGCAAATAACTGCAGAGGATACATAATCTTATGCACATTTTCAATTTAGTGGGATATTCACTAATAACGATGAGGTAAATGGACGCAGCTTTCATTGAATTGGGGATCGCAACCTGAAGCTGAGGCTTTTTAGATGCATTTAGCTCATGGGAAGTCGTGGAGTGCAAAATAAAGTGGAGTCTCTGCTGTGAGCATGAAATGTTGGCTGGCGAAACCCATTAAAATGTTTTAGAACTGCGAGGCCGGTTGTAAAGGAGGGGGTAACAGGTCGCTGCGATTATTGGCTCAACAAACAGCTTTAAAGATTGAATCGAGAAGAAAATGTAATAAGTTGGGATAAGTCTCATGATTTGGAGCCTTGGAAAGTATTTTCAAATCCTGCTCTGACCCACGACCCATAATTTTTTATTTTTTTTTCTCAAACTTTACAAGATCAGTGATGTGTCCTTCGTGCTGCGCTGTGAGTTCTGCTTCCTGTTTGACCTTTGATCACACACGAGTACCTCTGCCTCTGCAAAGAAGCAAAGAGGAATCAGCATCAGCAGCCATTTTAGTTTCTTCAGCCAAAAAACCTTTATATGCCCAATGAGATAACCCAAACACAGGACTTTCCTCGGTGATGCTGTTCTGTTATTTTGCCTGAATCGTTCTCATCACATATTCAGTACAGTAGATATTAGCAAATATTTTCTGGCTCAAGACAAATACTGTGAATCAAGCCCTCAGTGATGGTGTAGGAGTCATTCATTCTCATTTGTCTCTTGTTAATTTTGGTCCTAATGAGATTTCCTACTAAAGAAGAAAACTAGGACATTCCTTTTTTTTTCCACAAACCCCAAATCTCCCCAAAAGTGAAGCCAAAGCCTATTGATTGCCCCCTGGTGGCTGGCTGCAGTATAGATCATGAATCCCGCCTTCTCCATGGCAATCTATAGGATATGAACCAAACCACAGTACAAGAGACATGAGCTTAAACTAAATGACAGGGGCTGAAAAGAGGAGCTGCAGCCATAGACAGTATCAGGAAAGTGATGTGTTTTCTAGATATAATAACCCAAATTAAAATGATAAACCTGAATATGTAAATTATATGTCAATCTGTAGGAAATACTGCAGGTTAATTTTCTAATCTTTTCTGTGAACCAGTTGCTTTAGGGCCTGTTAATAACATTAAGAGACACTTGCTTCCATATTCTGTTTCCTCTGCTCCTACAGGATCTCTTCAGTAAGTCAGACCCATTTTTGGAAATATACAGAATCAACGACGACGAGACCGAACAGCTCGTGCACAGAACTGAGGTAAAGACGTCACATTCCCTCAGTTTCATCCAGAGCCGTTTATGCATTCTCTTCACATGTGACATGTTCCTGCTCTAACAGGTGATTAAAAACAACCTGAACCCTGTGTGGGAGCCCTTCAAAGTGTCGCTCATCTCACTGTGCAGCTGTGATGAGGACCGTAAGCTCAAGGTGAGATACACACCATTAAAAACCATAGGTGTCACTGTGGGAATCTGCGTGTGACGGCTTCCATTCAGCTGAAATCTGAGAGCAGAACCGTGCCGACAGAAGTCACATAGTAAACAGCGTTATCTGTGTGTGTGTGTGTGTGTGTGTGTGTGTGTGTGTGTATAAAACAGTGCCTAGTGTGGGATTATGACTCCAGGGGGAAGCACGATTTCATTGGCGAGTTCTACGCCACCTTCAGGGAAATGCAGAAAATCTCCAGTGGAAATAAGGTCAGTGAGCAGAGAGACGGAGCAGAGACAGCCGTGTAACTGTTTCATCCATTTCCAATATGCTTCTCATTTTACTCTGCTGAAATCATAGACTGGATACAAAACGGCTGAAACCCATCACTGATGAAACACTTGTCATGTGATCGCCTGTGTGTTCGAAAGAGATTTTGCTCCCGTTTTTCAACTTCAACCCTCTTTGTTTAAGGTGACGTGGGATTGTATGAATCCCAAGTACAAACAGAAGAAGAGAAACTATAAAAATTCAGGAGTTGTCATCCTCAGTGACGTTAAGGTAGGAATCTGCTGTACGGATTAATCATATCTAACAGGAAGGAGTTGAACAGTATTTTGCTGTTTTATTTCACTTAATGACATAGGAACATAATAGAAGAAACGTATATAAGAAAAACTCTTAACCCATGAGCTTTTTGTTTGGTTTTATTGTTCATCTCAATGTGAAACTGTAATTACTGTTTGCAGTTGCTTTCACAACGTAAAACACTTGACAGATTAAGAATTAAGTTAATTCTGTTTCAATGATCAGATACAACGAACACTGACCATTTTATCTCTTCCACTCAAAACACATCTTCTGAAGAAATTTTTGTTTTTCCCTGCAGCTCCACAGAGTGTATTCCTTCTTAGATTACATCATGGGAGGATGCCAGATTCATTTTACGGTGAGTTGGTGTAGCTGTCATTGTGCTTTCAACTGTAGCTGTATGAAATGCACTATTATTCTTATTAGATCATTTTTTTAAATCATAACCCTCCACACCATGGCTCGCTAGTACCTGTTGCATCTACTCCATCCCTTCTCCCCTCCCGTGCCCTGCGCTCCTCCTCAGCCGCTCTCTCTTCTCTCTGTTCTGTACCACGACTCTGGAACCCTCTGCCCCCTCACATCTGCCAGCTGGAACTGTTCAAATCACATCTTAGAACACCTCTGTTTAGAACAATCGACGACACATGATATCTCATCCATCCCTCAGCAATCATATTTCTTCTATCTTTGGTTTAGTTCACATATGATGTAGTGTTAGGTGTCTATGCCTCTTAGCCTGTTTTTACTCCTGCGTTTTGCTTTTTAACTATTCTTGAGTCACATATGCGGTATCGATAGGTGTTTGTGTCTCCTAATCGGAATTCAACACTCATACTTAACTTTTTCACGCGTTTATTTCTAATATATATTGTAAGAGGAAGGCGCAGTGAAAAACATTATTTTTGTTAATGTTAAAGATGAACAGACATTGGTTTGTTGCACTCAAAATGGAGTTAATATTTCCAGCTTTTTCTTTTGTTGTGAAATACAAGACAGAATTTCTAAATCTTTTTTATTTTCGAAAACTCTCCCTGATGGTGTTTTAAGTTCTCTTATTGTTGGCAGCCTCGAATAATCATTTCTAACCTTCTTCCACTCCTGCCCTTTGGTCTGGCCTCTGTATTGCTATACCTCACAACGCTATGAATATTAATCACGGGGAATGCTGTGATACATACCGTTCCTTCCTGGATGAAATAGCCGGCTGCTTGGATCTTAAGTGTGTGGAAGCTGCCTGCTGCTGCTGCTTCAGTGTATGTGGGTGTAGAAAGTTCAAGTTCCTACCTCTGATCAGATAATTTATACTGCCATCAGGCATATCTCAGGCTCGCTCGCTTACAATAACTACCTCTATCATGAGCAGCCAAGTAATAGTCTTGGCGAAAAGAAAAAAAAGTTTCAAGCACCAGTAGAAAACTTAACTGACTGTGTCCTATTGTTCACTTTGCACTTCTTTCTACCAGGTTGCCATTGACTTCACAGCCTCCAATGGAGACCCCAGGAACAGCTGCTCATTGCACTACATCAACCCGTACCAGCCCAACGAGTACCTGAAGGCTCTGATAGCAGTGGGCGAGATCTGTCAAGACTACGACAGGTTTGTCGTTTATTTTTGTCTTTGCACTAAAGATTGTCTGCGTCTCCTGTTGTGAAACGGAGCTGCTGAACGCTCCTTGCATGTAATTTGGTTGGGATGTCTCACTCTGAAACGAGCCACTCTGTGTGAATGACACACAGGGGCTGTAATGGAAAACGTGGAGCAGTAAAAAAAAGAAGGAGGAGGGCATAGAATCCTGCACGTTGTTATATGTAGATATTTTTGCTGCTGACCCGCCAGCTCCCCTCCATCTCCAATTCAATTCCTCATAGAAATGGACTGGGCATTCAGAATTCTCTCCATTAGCCGAGTTACAAGCCTCACATTGTCAAACAAGAAGGGATTACTTGCAGCTCACGTACGCTCGTGTTTAGTGTCCGCATCATGTTCACACTGCTAAATCAAATCTAATCTGTGCCAAACCCGTTTCTAAGTAATTCACGATAAACTGTTTGTGAGGCTAAATTAGAGCAATCAAATTTAGGCCTCTACAGATATTACTTATTCATGAGGCTTATCAGGGGCTGAGGATGGTGCCATCAGAAGTCAAGGACACTGACTTGACACACTCTGTGGTCGTTCCTTAATGATTCACCGTTTTTTTTCACCAAGTGTCCATGAATTTCAATCTGTTAACGATCTGTACAGATGACATTTTGACTTTGATTTACGCCTCAAGCATTTAGAGCGGACAGCTTTTTGTTAAAGACTTCTGAGCTAGTGTTCAGTTTGTTTCGAAACCATTCAGGCATAACAGTTTGGAGGGGGGGGGGGGAATGACAGATTTTTTTTAAGGAAATTCATCTTATATTATAACATATTGACAAATACTTCTGTAAGTAAATATATAAATTATATTGAATATAAAAATCAGTTTCTATTGAACTCAATTAAATTTCTTGTTTTCATAAGGGATTAGTACTTTTGATCAAGTCATGATTATCTTAGTTTTATGTGACCTCAATTTCTTCTCACATCATCATGAACTAATGCAATTTTCCATGTTGCGTGACTTCCCTGCAGAGTCTACTACTGCACACCCACTCTCCACTCAGACACAAATTAGCAAATTGGTGCTGTTTTTCTGTTTTCATGTCTGCTATGTTTTAAAAAAATGAATACAAATGCAAACAGCTCTTTGAGGGGAGAAGAAATTATTTTCAAGAGAAACAAATGCCTTCATTTGCGGCTGTGGCTGAGGGGTAGAGTAGTCGTCCTCCAACCTGAAGGTCGGCGGTTCGATCCCCAGTCTGAACAATCTGCATGCCGAAGTGTCCTTGGGCAAGATGCTGAACCCTGAATGGCCCCCATAGAATAACAAAGTGCTGGGATAGATGCACTGTATGAATGTGTGTGTGATTGGGTGAATGTGAAACTGTAGTGTAAAGCGCTTTGAGTGGTCATCAAGACTAGAAAAGCGCTATATAAATACAAATCCATTTACCATTTACCATTCATCCAGGGGTAATGTGTTATAGAAAATCCAAAGTAAGCTATTTGAGTGGATGGAAATAAAAAGTGATTGGAATTGCATATTTTTCTAGTGATTTAAAAATAAATTTAGTGAAAATCTTGTCCACAGGTAAAGGATCAAGTAAGTTATCAGGATAAAGAAGAATCTTAATTTTACTTTACATTCAATTTGCTTCGACAGTAGCATTATTTTGAAAGTTTAGTTGAAGTTGTTCATCATAGGTTGACTGAGGCATCCCTGGTTTGACATCTCCTCATGTTTTCTTTAATGTCACTGCTCTGGCACACATATATATACTTTATATATATATATAATCCTCTGTACTGGTTCAGTTTAGTCCCACACACAAACATTATTGAATCAACAGTATGCAGTGGTGTTTGTAAGGACAGCTCTGACTGTTTTACATGCACTCCACAGTCTGGTCTCTCCCAGCGGTGGCTGTGTGTGCTTTCTCCTGCAGATAGCTTGATGGGTTTCCTACCAGCATCTGTTGCACTGGTCCTCCTCCTGAGCTTGGATAGGCACACTGCCCTGAACGAACACACGCAGAGCCAGGGACTAGGACAGCAGGATAGCAGGCACTTCAAAAAGAAGTGGGAGGCTTCATGGCTGGAGACTTAACAGAGAAAGTGCACCATGAAGCCAGCTGGAAAAGTCATTAAAAACATGGAAACAATATTTTCACATGAGAACCTGCGCTACTGTAAATGCACATGTGCTGGTTGTACATGTGCTGGTTGCAGTTTTGCATACATTTACAGTAACACACATTTTAGTTTCTAAAATATGCACAATTTCCTTTTTAGTTTTTGCAGGGAGGCTTGCAGGTGCTCGCTAATCAATGGGAAAGAATTCATAAAAGTATGGTCCGTTTCAGAGAAAGACCCTCTCATCTGTAGAAACTAAGCCAGATGAGGATTAACACTGACTTGTGATTTATGCAGATCCTCCCAATGAATATCTGGGGAGCACTGTCTGGCTAATTATAGCATCCGAGAGATAGCACTGGAGACACTGAAAACCTGCCTGAAAGTGAACAGTTCATCCATGGAGCTTCATCTCTTCCATGTTTACCCAGATACACAGGAGCATCATGCATGGAAACATGCCTCTCGGGTACGGTGACCGCAAGTGTAGGCAGCCCTTCCCTCTCAAGTTGGAATTGTTATTGAGGTGTAAAACGTGGGCAGGCAAACCTTTTAGCCTTTAGTGGATATAGGTGATGTGGGATTGTAGAGTCCTTGCAGAGGAGTGCATTATGGAGCTGGAGTGACGAGCTTGTCTGTGTGGGCAGAGGCTCGATTACCTTGCTGAGAACAGTGTGATGCCAGGCACATCTCCCCGAGGCTCCTCACATTTGCCGACATTCACGGACAACCTGACTTGGTGAGAGCGACCCGTCAGTAGTCTTCTCTGGACTGAAAGTGCTATGTCAAACCTCTACTTTCACAAGACATTTTTAAATGTGCACATAAAAAAACAATTCATCGCGGCTCCGAGGGCAGTTTATAAAAGTAAGGGGGGAAAGGTGGGAGCATACATGCTGTGTATCAGCATTGTTAACAATAACAAGAAAACATGTCGGAATAAAATTGGCTGAGCATGAATTACTCCTTCCCCATTTCATTAAAAATAATTTCCAATGCTGGTGAAGCTGGGAAAACCATTACAGTAGCAATAAGTCTTTTCCTATTATTTTGCATCCATACAACATCCCACAGTGTGTTTGAAAGGTCACAACAGTGGGAGAAAAGGAGTGTGCCTATACCTGAATAAACTACAGCACATTAGCATAAGAGCTATTGTATTCCACAGAGCTGAAGTTCATTCACGTTTATCTTTTTTGTCTTTTTCTGTTTTTAAAATGATAGTTTCCTAAGGTGTGCTTTAAACGGCCCATGAACTGTTTGCAGTGACGTCTTTCAAACAGAGCTCCGATTCTCTAAAGCCCCGCAGGCTGTTGTTGTTGTTGCCTTTGGCAGCTGCAGTAAATAGAGGAATGCAAGGTTGAGTGAAAAGACACATTTTCCTTTTTATCCTCCAGGTTCCTTCAGGAGCAAAAATAAGTTAAGAGTAGTAATAATAATAATACAGCCTGAGCCGCTGTGCTCTGGCTGTAACACTGTAACACTATTCCTGCAGCAATAACAGCAGTTACTCACCGAATCAATTTGCCTCCGTCAAGGGTTCATGATTAAGTTTATTAGTTACAGGTTTAAAATCATCACTCTGTCAGTCTGTGTAAGTCCACTTCATTCAGTTAATGAAACACCTCTGATTGCACTGAAATTAAATAAAAACCAAGCGTCACTGTCATTTTCCAGACTTTGATACATCCATACAATATTTAGAGCAGAGGCTCTCAATTCCTTTCTCAGTCCAGGACCCTCTACCACTTGTAATTACACATCTTCATAGTTATGTGAAAGAACAATATAAGAGAAATGCCTTAAAAAGATTTGAGACTATTTTCGCCACGTTAAAACTGAAAACCCAAATATCACCTTTTCACATACCCCCTCATTTGAGAACCACTGGTTTACAGTAAATATGTCAAACACATCAGTTTAAATATTTGCCCTAAACTCAGCTGGTGACGATCTGGAGATATGTGCTGTGATGCACTGAGCTGGAGAGTTTGGGTTGTTTTATCAGGCATGAATGAAATACAGTGAACGCTCTGATAAGGGAGGAAGACAAACAACAATCACTGATCTGTCTGAAAATCAGCTGCAACAGCTCTGCTGCTTATCCTAAATGCTACAAGTTTAACTGCACAGCAAATATAGAGCAGCCAATATGGTTAACAAGAAAATCTAAAAACCTGAGAGTATGTTTGGGAAAATATGAGTTAAAATATCACAGGAGGTGCTCTGTGGCGCAGGGATGGTAATATTTGATGCAAAAAAGGAAATCAACCAAAGCGCTGTTGATGTGGAAACATTTAAAAGCCTTTATTGATGTGGCTACTGCAAGGAAAAGATCAAAACAAATCGATGAGATGTTGTCTGCGACATGAATTAGCCCCACACTTTTTCTTTTTGCACAGCAAGAGTGTCTTGATTTATTTCCTGCTTTTTAGTTTCAAAATATATGTTCAGCTTAGTTTGTATTTAATCAACACCATTTATTACATTACGGCGGCACTCTGAGAATTTTTTGTTCGGGGTCTTGAAAAATTTTTTTGTTTAAAACAGTAAACCACATTTTCAAAAGTTTACTCAATAGCCTCTTTAGTTAGACCTTTCCTACCTGAAAAGTGCACCAAAGATAAAGTAAGTACAACAAAAATGGCAAGACAGGGATAAAAAATATGCACACAAAAAAATAAAAACTACCAGAAGTGGCAATGCTAGTGGACGTAGCCACACAAATCCTTGGGGCGAGAGTGTGTGCAGTGTCCGAGATGCCCGAGGGGATGTGAATGTGCCTCAGAGGATATCAGAGGCTAAAAACATGGTGTAAATGCAAATGTTAACCCCAGAGACTCAAACACTTCACCTTCCTCTCTCTTGCTCTCTCTCTCTCTCTCTCTCTCTCTCTCTCTCTCTCTCTCTCTCTCTCTCTCTCTCTCTCTCTCTCTCTCTCTCTCTCAGGTTTACTGTGTCTAGTACACTTCTGACCATAGCTTGTATTTCTATAAAGATTCTGCACCTTTGTTTAAGAGTAAAATTATTGCACAAGTCTTTTGAGGCTACAATTAATAATTAATTGTCCTATCCACTTAAATTGAATTGCTGTTGGTTGACTACAATCACAGTTATTCACCACTCTTCAGCTCATTTTCTGTGTTGGACACTCAACAGTTTACTCTGGAGTAGCATTTAAATCGAGATTTCTTGTAAGGCAGCAGGTGTGGAAACAAAACCAGTGGGTTTTAGTGGCACAGTGGTAATTTTCACTTCAGTAACGGCAAAGCAAGTTGATTTTCTGTGGCTCTTGAAGGTGGAGGGCTTTACATTAGATACACTTTACTGTTACCTACTCTTGTGAGAAATGAGTTATTATTAAATTCAATAAAAGGCCCTGGCAAACTTCAAAGTCTTCTGCCTTCATTTAAAAACGCTGACAGTTGCAGCAGACGTGCAGTTCTCTAGGAGTTTGTAGTAAATTAATATGAATACTGCCACATGTTTTTACAAATCCTGCTGAGACAAAAGTCTCTTAATCTTCAAAATGCCACCTCAAAAAACCGCTACTTCACTTTTACCTGTGTTTAACAACATTAAATACTGACACATGCAATTTTTGATTTGTTCAATCCACTAACAGAAAGCTTGCATGAGATTATAGTCCCCTGATTATGTGGGTATGTACATTTTATCATGTGCGTAGCCTAGTAGTCATAAGAAATATTTATGTTTTCCATAATCTGAGTAAGTGGGAGCATCTAGATGTTGAACAGAAGAGGCCCTAAAGGGCAGCCTTGGGGAACTCCACATCTCAGAAGGGAAATTAGCGGTAAGGACAAAGTAGTTCCAGTCCTGTAAGTAGGACTTAAGCCACTTTAGTGCTGTGCTAGAAATAACCATCTAGTTTTCCAGTAATAAGTTGTGGCTGACTGTGTCTAAGACAGCATTGAGATCCAGTGATACTAACACTGAGCTCCTGCCTCTGTGTTTAACTGGATGTCATTCACCTTAACACGAGCAACGTGGTTTCATTAAACAATAGTACATGCATACAATCATACACATGCCATGAACACTATTTTTCTTTTGTCAGTCTGCATGGAAATTGTTGAATGCGCTTTATTGTGAAAAAGCTCCCTGTTTATAATTCTGACACATGGAATAGCTGGTTCTAAATATAATGCATTGTCTTGCAAGAAGAGGGAGGCTTGAGACACAATCCTTGTCTTGTTGTTTCGACAAAACTGACCCTTTGACGATACCCACACAATCTTACAGCGGAACCTGCTCAGAGAGCGGTACGATGGAAAATTGAGGGAATACAGACTGGGAGACAGGTGCACACGCTGGCTGCAGAGAGCCTGGGACAGATTTCAATTTGTAACTGAAGCTTTTAACATTTATGAAATGCAAACAAACAAGGGGTTTGCCCCTGGAAACAGATGGATAGAATACATCAATATTTTTCTGATCGCTGACAACCCATCCCAGATGAAACTGCAGCCACTGTAATTTATAACTAATTCATTCGCTTGTCGTTTCAGTGACAAAAGATTTTCAGCTTTGGGGTTTGGTGCCAGAATCCCTCCAAATTATGAGGTGAGTATTTCTGTTCGTATCTTTCCTGCATTTCATTCATTCTCTCTTTTTCTTGCTCTTTCTTCAGTCACATGAGAAGAATTAAACACACTATATATTCATGTGCTCTTATCTTATCCTGGTATTTCCCGCTTCTCTGGGAATTTATGTTAAGCGAGTGGATTTTTGACCTATTTCATGACGCACTTTTGTCATTCTGTCAAATTTTCACATTTAAAACTAATTAGAGGGCTCTTTCTTATTCATAAGCCGCTTGTCTTAAAATATCAACTTGTCTTGAGAAAATAACACATTACAATGAAATAATAGCCCTGTAGTGTTGTTGCTTAATTTACATAAGAATTCAAGAGTGTGAGAGCGTTTGTTTAAGCCAATTGGACACTGAGAACCGAAAGCCTTCAATGATTCTGTATAAAGCCCTGGGGAGACATCTGACATGTAAAAAGTGTATGTGTGCATGCGTGACACACAAACTCACTCTCACACACACACACACACACACACACGCACGCACACACACACGCACACCCAATGCTGTTTGATAATCTATCAAACCAGATGAATCTATGTTCAATGAGCTATGTGCCAGTCTGAAACACTCATAATTATAATTTTAATCATGCAAAGATTTGCAGCTCAGTAAATACAAACTATTAATTTTTTAATTTACCATGACAGTGACTGCCTGCAGGAGTCGGAATTATTTTACTGCATGCTGTTGGCACATTGTGGTTGGTGGTGTGGATGAATCTTAATAACTGTTGAGTCATTAGACAATGATTTGCATCTATAAACTCCGGTTACACCTGTGTGGAACTTTGACGGACCTTGGTGTGCTCGTGCACTCTAGTCCTGTACTGTATATAATGTATATAATCTGTGAATAGAAAACAAGAATAAGGAAAAGCTCCAGTATGTGAGTTTGCAAGCCAAGGATGCATCACATAGTGAGTGAGATTGAATTAAGAAGTGAATTCATGGGAATCCTTAAAGTTTATTGCAGTAAATGTTGCTTATTGGATTCAGTGAAGTTTAAAGCTCACAGAAAATTAGTTTTACATTCTCGGGGAGTTGGAGGAAGCTCTCGCACAGAACTTGTTCTGGTGTGTTTGCCCTGGTTTAGTTTGTTTGTTGCTGTCAATCAAACTCCGGCAGAAATGTTTTTTGTCCATGTCGGACCATTTGCTGATAGACAGATGATGACTGACGAAGCTTATACACCTTGATTTGATCCAGATCTTTTCAGGTTTGTCGTCCATGGTCCAAACCAACTGACAGATTAAGTCAGATCAAAAGAGTTGGATGGTTTGGACTTTTGGATCAGCTGCAGGAAGTTGAGAAAACGTGGAAGCGTCTTGCAGGATTCTTCACATCAGTTGATATATTGTTTTACGACAAGGATGTTCATGTGGTGCATTCTGGTGTGGACTACTGTGTCTGATGCACTGGTGACAAAATTAATTGAATGAACCAGCTCATTGATCTTATTAATTCATATGGAAACACTACCACCCGTTGAAATGAAAGGACAAAGAAATGCTTGTCGACGCAGCTTAGAAGTTGATGACAACAAGACGTACGTGTGTCATAGATTAGTCTTTAGTTTGATCCATGGATTACAATGGGAAACCAAAACTGACCAGATCAAATGTAAACCGGTAACAAAAACATGAACCTCGGTTCAGGCTTTCAGGTGAGAAAACACCCTGAGCCAAGTGGTTTTCAGTATGTTTTTAGAGTTTTATTTTGGCAAAAAATGTCATGATATAAAAGGTACTCTTGTGGCTAATGATGCTACTGATGTTTAATAATACTGTGCTCCAGGTAAGAGTCTCTGTAAACGAGTGAACAAGCCTGCCCCTGGAACACATCCATTATTCCTGTTATAACACAGCTGTGTGTGGTCTGCTATTTCATGTGCACAAAACAAAATTCCCTCAACTGCAGAGGCTCAGTGCAAAAAGACACAACAGTGGTTTGCTTGATGGAATTCTCTGGAGCTCCTCATATCTATTTGTGCACTGAGTGGATTCAGGCTGTTAATCACATTTAAGACATAAATGACTTTAAGAAAGTAGCCAGCTGGAGCGGAGTCAGTTGTCACTGATCTGGCTGACAGTTGGTGCTTGTGAAAAAAAAACAAAAAAACAGTTGCATGTGAGAGGAGGCATTGAGAGGGGGATTTTGGTTTTTGCCAGCTTTGAGATAAACAAAGTAAATCTGACATTTGGACAGAAATAATACAGCAGATGAATGGAGCTGGGTTGAAATCACTTTTCAGAAGCCAGATATTAATCATATAGTCCATGGTATATGCTCATTAGTGTGCAGGGACATGATTCAGGATATAAGCCGACCATTTGGAATGTAATAAACTCTTATTAGTACTTAACCGAGTCTCACTGTAGTAAAGTCATTTACAGTTATTATGAGGCTGAAATCGATTGGATTTGGATTTATATCCAATTTAGCTATCTTAACCTACAGCTAACACATCTTTGCTGGCTCCTGAATAATTGTTTCCCTATGAACATATTATTCGCATATCATTTTGCTGTGTTTATTAATTAACATGCATGACTAATATATCAGCCACCTTTTGGAACGACCCAGTTTTCTGCATTTATTGCTCATGAAATGTGATCTGATCTGCATCTGGGTCACATTTACAGACAAACACGATGTGCCCAACACACACACAAACCATTATCGTTTGTCTTTATTGAACACGTCCATTAAATATTCACTGTGCTGCTGGGAGAAGTAGACGTGAAGCCCTGGATTTGATTATTGGTCGAAGCTTGTTTGGCCTCAATATCCTAAACAATCTTTTCCAGTGACTCCAGATAAGACCTGCACAACATCCAGGAGGAATGTATGGAATAATAAAAAAAAAATTATGATATCAATATTTATGAAGATCATGATAAGAATAAAACTTAATTTGTATGGTTCTTATTTAAAAAAAATTACAAAGAGTGTTACCTCATATAGGGGAATGAAACAACACACCTAACAAACTAAACCACACAAAAAGAGACAAAATATTAAATAAAATATTAAAAACAAACTACATCCGTTAAAAGCAGTTAAAAGTCAGTCATTAAAAGACTTTCCTTTAAAATATGTTTCAAATAATATTTTAAAAACAGATACCGAGCCGGCAAATTGAATCTCCTAAGGGAAGGAGTTCCAGAGCCTCTGGGTCGTGAAGGTCGCCATTTATTTACCCGTTTTTGATTTTGGAACTACTGGTTAGTGTTGGTTGGAAGATCTTAGATTGGTGCATAGGGAGTTATTATCGCCATAATATAATCAATCAATCAAATTTTATTTGTATAGCCCATATTCACAAATTACAATTCATCTCATAGGGCTTTAACAGGGTGTGACATCCTCTGTCCCTAACCCTCAGCAAGAGTAAGGAAAAACTACTAAAAACCCTTTTAACAGGGTAAAAATATGTAGAAACCTCAGAGAGAGCCACATGTGAGGGATCCCTCTCCCAGGACGGACAGAAGTGCAATAGATGCCACGTGCAGGAGAACATCATCAATAATCAAAGTCTCTAGCAGCATTTGATGGGGGTAGACATCCCGAAGGACAACCCCAACATGACAGCAGTCCCGCTGCAAGCACAGTCCATGCTCAGCAACCATCTAGACCACGATCCACCAGCCAGACCAGACGCCACTCCAGTCCTCAGTCACCGTCCACCGCCGCCCACCAGGACCCATCACAAGCCACCACCGCGGTCCTGGTCCACCGCCCGTGCCCAATGCCTACGCGACACAGGGTCCGCCACCAGCACCACGATCAGCCCACATGACTCAGAATCCGCCACACTGGATCCAACACCGCGACCCCCGGTGCGCGATCCACAAACCGCAATCCATGGTGCGGCCACAGAGGCCCTCGATCTGCGGGTGATAAAGCAAAAGGAATCCGGGGAAGGGGGATAGGGATGGAGAAGAGGAAGAAGAAGCTGGAAAGAGAAGCTCCGTGTGTCATGTGTCATAAAATAGAACAAGTAACGTTCTGGCGCACTAATTAGCTCTAACTATAAGCTTTATCAAAAAGGAAGGTTTTGAGCCTACGTTTAAACGAAAAGATGGTGACTGCCTCCTGAACTGAAAGTGGTAGATTATTCCACAGCCGAGGGGCTTGACGGCTAAAAGCTCTGGCTCCTACTCTACTTTTAGAGAATTTAGGGACGACAAGTAGGCTTGAATTCTGGGAGCGGAGTGCTCTAGCGGGTTTATAAGGTACTAACAGCTCTTTAAGGTAAAAAGGCGCTATATTATTAAGGGCCTTGAAGGTGAGGAGGAGAATTTTAAATTCTATTCTAGATTTAACTGGAAGCCAGTGTAGCGATGCTAATATTGGAGAAATGTGCTCTCTTCTCTTTGTTCTCGTCAGGACACGTGCTGCGGCATTTTGGACAAGCTGTAGAGTCTTTAACGACTTCCTGCTGGAGCCTGATAATAATGAATTACAATAGTCCAGTCTCGATGTAACAAAGGCGTGGACTAGTTTTTCTGCATCTTTTTGTGAAAGGACATGTCTAATTTTTGAAATATTACGCAAGTGGAAAAAAGCGGTCCTAGAAATTTGTTTTAAGTGACTATTAAAGGATAAAATAAGGATCGAAGATCACTCCCAAGTTCCTGACTGTTTCATTGAAAGCAAGGGCAATGTCGTCTAGCGTAGCTATATCATTAGATAGTGCATCTCTTAGGTGATATAACTGGTGAAAATGCTCAGTTTGAGGTTAACATGTATTAAGTGAATTCTAAATTGAATTGGCAGCGGAGGCAGGCGCTAATTGGAGAAACATGGGCCCTACAGATTGGTGTTGGTTATAATGTGAGCAGCAGCATAAACATCTGGTACAATATGGATATAGCGGATAAGCTCGGCCCTCTCAGAGGTGATTCACAATTTTCTTCTTCATCCACAGGTGTCGCATGACTTTGCCATTAATTTCAACCCCGAGGATGATGAATGTGAAGGTAAGGACAGGCTCAGTGAGAAGTGCACCGCCAAGGATACAAGAATTAACATCTGTAATCTGACCACACAGCTGCTAAAATATTGATATTGCTCAACGGATCACAGAAATTAATAGAGAACAGATCCAACAGTACAGAAGAAAAAAGCTCACCGTAACAGTTTCCGGGAGAATTCCTGTGTTTGTTAAAATGTTCCACCTTTCAGGAGGATTTAACTTTAACTGTGTGAGGCAGAAAACATATTCACACCACTACTGATCCTTTTTTAGACTGCTGTGAATTGTTGGCTGTCTTTATAGAGCCTTGATTCCTTGATTGAAGTGTATACACTCATATTGACGTCTCCTTTTTCCCCCTCAACAGAGATCCAGGGGGTGGTTGAAGCCTACCAGAACTGTCTCCCCAAGATCCAGTTGTACGGCCCAACCAATGTCTCTCCCATCATTAACAGGATAGCCAAGCTGGCAGCAGGCGACGGCAACATTAAAGATGCCTCTGTGAGTGTCCCTTCATACTCCATTAGACATCTGTGGATGTAACACAGGCTTTGTAGATGTGCCTCCTGCTGAGAATCCCAAGTGAGTAGCCTCTGGTTCACCTCACTGTTTAAAGTGATGATGCCTTACGGCACAGAAGAAAAAGGAGGCTCCCATTATATAATCAATTAGTCTTCCCTATATTACACATTGTTGGTGTAATTTTTATATAATGTACCTATTTTTGAGTCATGGCTGCTGCAAACTAAAGCATTTTGAAATCGTACCTGATTTAAAAAATGTGGTCGACAGACATAACAACATTGTGAGACCACACACATTAGATGATCCAGTTGAGACTCACACTTAACTCCCGTGATTACAGAGACTTGGGAACTCGCAGAAACTCACGTGATCAAACGTGACCTCAGAATAGAAAACAAACGTGCGGACTGTCGGCGTCGTCAGCTGGTCCCGCTTGCCTGTGTTCACAATCGAAGACACTTCAAACAAGACCTAGTGTTTTCTTGTTTTTACCAAAAATGAATGAGTCTTATTTATGCAGTTAGCAGCCATGACTCAGTTCTCAACACAAGTTCCCATCAACTAGTTGGGGATGCTTCCCTGTCAGCTCGCTCTCATTGGCTCTGGCTTGTGGGTTTCTGCCAACTCACGCTAGTGGCTTACCTGCATGAGTCAGCAGTATCAGTCTTCTTAGACATTTGTTTGGATTTCACTGTTTCTTTATTTTCATGTTGTGCACTCTGGTGTGCAGAGAACCTTGAAAATTATCCCATGAACTGCAGCAATTTTTTTAAATTAAAGACAACATCTAATCTAGTCAGTGTTTTACATTGTTTCCTGAACATTCCTTTGGGAGGGAAAAGCCTTTATCTTTTTACAATCTTAAATGACCCACCGGGCACACGGCCATTTGGTTCTAAACTATCACACTACTGTAATTGCATCGACCAGTTGCAATTATTTACTCATTTTCCCCTTAAATGATTTAATGAGCTGCAGCAAACAATAAGGCTATCAGGAGCCACATTAGACATTAAAAGCACAATTATAAGACATTTAGTGAAACAATCAGTATTCCGGCAAACTAATCACTACACATGGGACCAATAAAAAAATGCCACGTTAATATATTTGTAACCTGCACACATCATAATTCATTTTGCACATACACACATGCATGTACACGTTCTGTCTGAGGTGTAGTTGCTCTGTCCTTTGTTTCTGAAGCTCTCTTTTTTAATATGTTCCTAATCTTTACCACTCAATGGATGATGAAAGGCCTGCCTCTGTCCCCAGAACACACACACACACTAACACACGCACACACACACACACACACACACACACACACACATACACAGAGGACCATAGGTATCAACGCACGCTGGTGTTAACATGGGTTAATGTAACCGTGGATTAATTCACACTGAAAGCTCTTATCTTCTTCCAGCGATACCACATCCTGCTCATCCTCACGGATGGTGTGGTGACAGACATGGCCGACACGCGTGAAGCCATTGTGCGAGCCTCCTACCAGCCTCTCTCCATAATCATTGTCGGTGTGGGCAACGCAGACTTCACAGACATGCAGATTTTGGACGGCGATGATGGGGTCCTCCGCTCACCAAAGGGAGAGCCAGTCCTCCGGGACATTGTGCAGTTTGTGCCCTTCAGAGACTTCAAAACGGTCAGATTTCTGAGAATTCCCCCCACTGTTGTTATTTAGAGAAGTTGTGAATTCTTCATGTAGCTTCATGTAACCAGTGACATTTCACCTTCACAATTTGTCTGTTCTGGGCGAGATGTCAAAAACTTTCGACTGAATGTTTGTGTTGCTGCATATATTTACCATAATAACCAATGATACTGGGTAAAACCAGCAAATGCAGCTGCTGTAATTCAGGACATGAAGAAATGGGAGGATGAGGATGAATTTTAATTTGTGAAATATATGCTGTGGAGTTCACAGTTAGCCAATTTCAATCCAGCTGAACATCAATGGAAGATTTTGAGCCAATTCTCTGCACATGCATAACAAAACACTAAAAACAAAAAACAAAAAATGCTGAAATTCTAATATTGCAAGACAAATTATATATTTTGACCAAACTCTTAGGATCGATTTAGTAGATTTTTCAAGAGTCACAAACAGAACAGGACATGTCTGTTTTCATTTGTCCTAACACTCTAGTCCCCTTCAATGGAGACTGTTGTGTATTAGCTCGCAGATTAAAAACAACATTTAACAGTTCTGTCTCCGTTGCAGGCTTCTCCCGCAGCCCTGGCCAAATGTGTTCTGGCAGAGGTTCCCAAGCAAGTCGTGGAGTACTACAGCCATAAGGCCATCTCCCCCATGTGCCCGATAAGGGAAACACTTACACCAATCCTCAGCCTGGTCGCCACCACCCCGACAGAATAACCACGCCCCCCTGTTCCATGGGACCCAGCTTTGACCACAGCTCCAGTCTGACAAACGGAGAGGGAGAGAGGGCACGTGCCTCACCGCTTTGGACGAGAAGTGAAGAGAAAAATCTTTCTACATGTGTTGTTGCTCATTTATTTCACTTTCACTCCTAACAAAGTGTTTATACAAGAACAGTGTGTCAGCGACTGTAGGTTATGTTTCTCTGCTCCCGCACTTCTCCCGTGCTGTGTATACTGACCCTCCAAGCTGTTTCACGATCAAGAATCCTTAATTAGGATTTGCTTTCCCCCTTTTTATGCATGCAAGCCAATCCCTCAGTGCTGATCCATACGTTGGACGCAGGCTTATTATTCCTTACTGCTGATGGAATTCTTCACCTCAACTATGTGTATTATGTTACTTTTTTATTATCTTTTAACGATGTACTGTACAGAAAATTGCAGAAGTGAATCACAGGAAGTATAAAGAAGAAGTGTTGCCTTTCTAACTTTGGACATCCACCTTCTAAAGTGTCTCTGGCTGTAGAATTGGTGTTATTTTGGAATACAGACACTATTTCCAGACATGCAAAGATCACAATTTCAAATTTCAGCATGTCACGATTTGACACTGGAGCAGAGTGAATGCAAATTCAAAAATGAACTGATTACCCTTAATGTATTCAGGTGAGAAAACAGCAGCTATGGAACTATGGAAATATGGTAATACGACTCAGTTCTTATGCGTCCCCCACCTCAGACCTGTTCATCTTGTGCGTCTGTGACACCGTGTGCGACATAATTACGTTAACAATGTGTGCAATTTGCTTCAGCTCGCGTTCTTCATACGCTTTTTAGGTACGTCTAACAAGTGACAGGCAGACAGAGGACACAGTCAGGTCATCAGCGTGCAGGATGAAGTGGAAGATGTCTTTGGGTCGCGCTGCAGTGACAAAAGGTTGCGAGCAGCTCTTTTCACTGAGGTTAGCTGAGAAAAGAAGATGATTGATCAAACACTATTTCTGGTCTTTTGTCTAGTGGCCAAGATGAAAGTCGTGAAAATCAAGAACCCTTTGTTCTTTATTGTCGTCATCCCTAAGCCACTCATCTTGCACGTAGCATTCTGCAGTATATTTCATTATTTTCTGCCATTTCTACTGCTTTGTACACAGCTTCATACATGTAATATAACTCATACTCAGTATTTTGTAAGAAATTTGACTGGCGAGCATACAAATTCAATCATATGAACAGACAAAACCACCACAGTAAGAGCCTTAACACATTATTTATAGTGGTTATTTTCATAAGAAAGTATAAAATATTTGCTCTTCGGTGCAAATGTGCATCTTCAGAACAAACTGTTCTGTGAATCTATTATTTTAACGCGAGCCTGAAGGATCGTTGTTTACTGAAAAGTCAGCATGAGTTATTTTTCTGCTGTTCTATATGCTTTACAACGCTCCTCATATTTAAATTCTATAACCTTCACTCCTACTTACCTCGTCAGATTGTCTCCACAGTGTTCAGAGTGTAGTCTGTAACGAGTCAGAATTTGGCCTCTGTTAATGAGAAACAGAAGCTCTCACTGAAACCAGAAAGTCCATTTGCAGTCTAAGACGCTGTTTTCATTCTAAATACCTGCATGAAAAACTAGCATCTAATTATTATGATTATGAAAGAAGATGTGATGTGTCCAAGTCACATGTAATTACATTGTCCTGAAAGACAAAAGAGTTGGATGGATGAAATGTGTTTTCTGTTTGTAAAAGCCACCCTTCTGGCATTTAAACCATTTATCACTTACGGAAGGACCCACCCCCCAAAGCACAGATTTTTCACTGCGCGTTCAAACTAGAAGGCCATTTGTTGAGTATATACCTCTGCCAATGCTGATTGGATATACATGTAACGAGATCAGATACATCCAGACCATTACCTGGATCTGCTCGAAATCTGTTCATATATGTTAGCATTATACACATGACTGTTTTTTTTATTATTTATTAAGATCTGTCCTTGATCCGCCCCCTTTATCGAATCCACTCCAAAGGTTACTGGGGTCCCATACCAACCGAAATTGCTCTACTCCTTTCACCAGATATGACATAAACACAATGTATTGTGGTTCATTATTTAATAGTTCTTTATGTGCAGTGTGTTCCAGTAACAAATCTACACTTTGAATATTTGCTTAGTGTAATCGCATTTATCTTAAATGGTGTGAGTCATCTCTGAGTGACGCTGAACAATGACTAATCCACTCAGCCCTAGACCAAGCTGTCTCTGCCATTGAATGCATCGGGAGAGTTAGTCTTTACATCTACTCTACACTTCCAGCCACCTCCTAGCTACATATATTAATCTGACCTTGATTTGTCCTCTGGAGCTTCAGCAGCCCTCCCCAGATACTCACTATTGACTACACTCATGAATGCAATGAAACACAGCTCTTTTAAAACATCACAGCTATTGAGGTTTTCTCTGTCTCTGTGGATCACAGAATGAGGTCTATTGATTGTGCAGGCCTTGAATCAGAGTCACACTCCATCCTTACTTGCAAGTAATGGAAGGAGTTTGGTCTCAGGGCTGAAGCTCGGCTCCATGTGATTGGTTTACAAGGAGGAAAAAACAAGGAAATACTGTTGTAAAAGTAAATGGTCTGTATTTATATAGAGCTATTCTAGTCTTGATGACCACTTAAAGCGCTTTACTGTACAGTTTATTGCCACCCAGACATTCTCAGACATTCATATTGTGCATCCATGGGCAGCACTTTTTTCTATGATGGGCAATTCGGGGTTCAATATTTGCCCAGGGACACTTTGGCACGCAGATGGGGAAGACTGTGATCAAACTACTGACCTTCTGGTTAGAGGACAACTGGTCTACCCCCTCAGCTCTGTTAGGATATATAGCATTTGACATTACAGGTTATTTAATGTGAAAACAGGTCTTTTCTGTGCAAAGACATATTTGTTTATATATTTAAACATTTTAATACAGTCATTTTAATACAATATTTTATTTCCTTCAGTGGCGATCCATGGGTTGGACGCAGGCTTATCATATCTTAATCTCATGTAGTTCTGCACCTCAACTATAAACATTATGTTACTGTTTTCTTATCTTCAGACAATTTTAAAGATGTTCTGTACAGTATATTGAAGAAATGAATCACAGGAAGTATAAGGAAGAGGTGCCGCCTTTCTAACTTTGGACATTGACCTTCTAAAGTGCATGTGACTTGTTGCAAAAAGAGGGAAACACTCTGTGTGGATAGAGAACATCTGAAATTATTGGCTATTTAGTGAGAAAACTGGTCTTTTCTGTGCAGACACTTATTTGTTTTTTGTATTAACACATTAAGTAAAACCTTCATACATTCACTTGTAAAACACATATATTATTATGTCATTCTAAGGATTCCTTATTCTCTTAAGTTTTACAACACAAGAAATGTGACCAAAACATTTCTCAGATAATTATCACAAAAAAGTTTTTCTGAAAGCCGTTAAAACCAACTTCGTGCTTTTCAATAAAGCTTTAGCGGCCACTCATTCTGACTAAATAATGTGCGGATATCAACCAGGAAATATCTTCCTTGAGGGCAAACCGGCACATATTGAAATCGAAAAAGTGACTGGCACTTCTTCAGTGATTCATGCCTTGGTAATTCACGATTTGTCCCCCGTCAACTTATTGCTACTTTGCCTCTGGTTATGAGCTGCACCAGCTCGATGGTTCATTACCCTCTTACTCTATGAAATTTAATTCTACAACAGACAGATGACTGACCTCAGAACCTACATAGTTCTATTCCTTTATCTAGAAGTACGTTTTGAGAATTGTTTTATTATCTAAAAAAAACACACTGATCTGCCAAATAGATTTTTTCTTGGTTCAAACACTGATGTAGTATGGGGCACACCGATCTGTCATGCCTTTTGGGGTTACCTGAATTACAAAACATGTTCAATGTCTAGTGCTAATAAATGTTAATAAGTGATGCATGGTTCTCTAACGCCTCGCCAGACGTGCTCCGAACAAACCTCCACCAAGACCTTCGCTGAAACTTCTTTTTGATTATTGTCTTTTTCATAGCAATCAGCCATGTACAAAATGCTAACGGTGTTCAACGAATATCATTGTGTGCCTGTGTGCAAGAAACAACTGAACCCAAGTGCTCAGCCATGTGGTGTCATCACTTCAAAAATATGAACTATATTCTGTGTCTTAATGGAAACTCATCATTTTGTGCCGCTGTGGTGCAAACGACAATAAGTGGAAACACTGGAAACAGACCACGATCTGTGTGGTCTTCTTCCACTGTGGGTTTTAAAAAAACTGACCAATCCACCAAGCTGTTTATTTTCCCTTATCTATACTTGCACCATTGTATGACAAAATTAACAGGTTAAGGTTTCACAATGACGTTATTTTCACTCTCTCTCTCTCTCTCTCTCTCTCTCTCTCTCTCTCTCTCTCTCTCTCTCTCTCTCTCTCTCTCTCACCTATCCACTGTTAATCAGAACAAGGTTTACAGCCCTTGGCCCCAGCATGCAACTGGTGCACCTGAGGGCCGTGCGGGCGAGTATTAAGCAGCACCTTGCATCATGAGTAAATATTTGATTTTGTCAAAGGGAATAAAGGGATTTATTGCATGCTTACTTTTACTGTTAAGCTGTGCTGTGCAGTCATTCCTTTGGATTGTATGATATGCTAATATGCAAACCTGCATTTGCACAAACCTCTGTTCTTGTAGTTTACCCTCTCTGTCTTGCGGTTAGGAAAATAAATCTCTTCATTTAACTGAAGCTGTCGCTGTCATTTGTCATTTGTACTGAATTCAGCCTTATTTTGTCAAATTAAGATTCACAATATTGAATTCATAACTGCTTCTTCATCTTCTCCAGTAGTTTCCTCTGATCACTGTTCACTGTTTTAAGTGCATTAGCTGCACATTGTACTCCAGGGAAAGAATAGAAATGAGACAATGGCGTTGATGTGCTGGATGAACTGTAGGTTATGTGCCTGGGCACGCATTTTGGCCCGTGTGGTTTGGCTGCTGGTGCTGTGTGAGTACCTAATGCGTAGAGAGAGGGACCGAGTCTACTCTTTAATTCCATCAGACAGCTCCTTTCATTTAGCAGCTATTGTTGAGGGCATTGAATAACCGTTGTTTCCATGGTGACACCTACTTGTGGGGAGACACAGACCTTCATTTTTTTTTTGGTCAGATTCATGGACAGAGGAGGCCATCTGCACATTGCTATGAAAAAAAAAGGGGCTTTGATTGTGGCGGCTGCCGTCCTTCGCGAGGCCACTGAACGTCCAGCAGGGCCGTGAGCCGCAGGTGAGCTCTTTGTATAATACAGCCCCCCCAGACCCCCAACCCCCCCTGTTTATCGCACTCTCTTTCCCTTTCTCCCGTCCTGTGCCTGGCAGACTGATTTATAGTCACAATTAAAAAACACTCACCACCACTTAACATTCACTGGTAATAAAATCAACAGCATCAGGCGCGCATCCTCGGACAAGGTGCTATTGTTTTGTGGAATCAGCTCATTACCTCCATGTAATCAGATTAACTTTAGTGCCTTTAAACTCAGCTGGGCTTCCCCTGCACTGGTGGGGCCGGGGGGGGGGGGGGGGGGGGGATCTTGCTGGAGGTGCTGTATGAACAGGAACAGCAGAGGACTCATTGGTTTTTATTCCCAGTGGCTGGTTGCCTAACACACGGCTGTAATGAGGAAATGACTAATAAGAGATGGAGAATGGGAAATCTCAGCAGTAATTAGCTGTCGCCTCCTTCCCCCGAGGGAACAGAACACACCTTTGAAATGCCTCGAGCTAGATCCTCTGATGTCGTCGCTCACATGCTTTCTATACCCCAGACACCCAGAACATACATGTGTGTATGTATATATATATACACACACACACACACACACAGACGCACTTTGAAGAACTAAGTTGAGAATGCATTCTCGATACTCCTTTTTATATGTGCAGCACTTTGCAAGAAGCAAACGTGTTCCTCACCTTCACGTTACTGTCCTTCTGAAAAATCGGTTTTTCAAATGATGCAGTGCTCTGAGTCACCAGCAGCGTTCCCATCGTCCTTGGTTAGTCGTGCAGAAAGCTTGACTGAAGTGAGTTTATTGAGATATGTCAATGGATGAGTCATCTGGAATTAAGACTCACACACGTTGAAAAGAGGGAAGAGGAGACGCAGCTCGACAGAGACCGATATTGTGTTTTTTTTTTGTTTACTTTAATTGACCCCACATTGCAATTTCAACATTCATTTTGTGATTCAACTTGTGGCTGTTGTTGCTGCTTGTGGGGGGGTGGTCAGCCCACGCTACAAGCATTCATTATGAGTTTTCCCAAAAGGTTAATTTAAGTAAATCATAATGTTGGAGTAAATGAAAAAAAGCTTGTGGCTTGGTGAGGCTGTGTGCTCTGTTCAGTCCGTTCAAAAATAAAAAATCTTGCACTTTCCTCTGGATGTGAGTGCACCTAGTGTCGTCTGCAGAATAATAGAAGACTGCAAGACATTCAGATGTGACACAGACCCAGGCTCCTCTGTCTCTGCCTCTGACACCTGCAGATAGAGTAATTTAATTAGACTCTAGGGTTTCTCGTTGACCTGCCGGACTGCCCTCAGCTCGCTACAGCAGGAACAGCACTCCTCAGATCCGAGTCCTCAGAGATTTCACATCCCTGCGAAATCTCCTTTCATAACTTCACACTCTTCATTCTTAACATTGTGTGAGTCAAGGGAGTCAAGGCGGGTCTGGGACTCGGACACCAAACCTTTCGACAAGATTTTCTGTGTGGCATTAATGTAACCAGGGCTTTTCTCCCAACTCTGATATAACAAACCAGCCAAAGAAACGGTCATAAGTGAATTGATGTTTTTGTACGAGGGGAGATGCTCACCATCAAACTTGGTAAGAATATTATTCGGAGGGGTATCTCCAGATGAGGACTTTTTGAGCTGATCGAATGGGGGTGGTGTTGTGGGGGACCCCCTGCAGGAGAGAGCTGTATGCTTCCTGTGTGAACACATGCAGTGGAAGCTTCTCTTAAGCTTTTGCAGTTTTCTATCAAGCTTGTGCAGACTCCTGACTGCCTGCCGAAGACAGTAAAATCATTATGGATGGTCACCAACCACTGGCTACCGACCCGGATAGGATTTGTCCTGATGCTGCTCATGGTCACCCAACTGTGACAGATGGTCAGTGTGATTGTGTGGGAGAGAGACATTCTAACTTGTAAAAAATTAACTGTGGATCCCGGATAGCAGCATTAATTACAGGATTCTCACCTGCAAACACAAATCTTCTATGTGCACATGCAGCCCTCTCTCTCACAGGAGATGGGGGCTGCTGAGAGGTGATGACAGATTTGTTTTGGAAGGGGATGGCATCCCCCTTAAAGTTACCTTCTGGTTGTAATGATACTCTACAGATGTCTGTTGAAGATAAAATTCACAACCATATGTTTAATTTTACTTTCCTATTTTGTATTTAATCTGAGTTTTGTTACACTTTACTGACTTGTACATGTGTTGCCTACTATTAAGTCTCAGTGCTTTGGGCCGCAGCTTGTTAAATCCCTGGCCGACATTACCAAGGAAAGCAGTTCAAAACAAAGCCACACACAGTCATGTTGACAAATTCAATATTCACTCTTTTTCAACTCTGGTTTTGGTCTCTACCAACACCAGGGGAAAATATCCGCTCTTTAATAACGGAAGGCTCCACAATATTCAGCAGCCAGTCTGTAGCAGTGATTATCTTTGTTTTGGTGCCGAGCAATAGTGTGTACAGACAAAACAACACTAGGAGAGCGGTGAGAGGGAATGTTATCGGTCTGACAGCCAAACAATGAAGCAGGAGTAACTCTAGAACTCTGGACCTTCAGGTTTTTAATTCTGACGGTTCATCAATGTCAGCCCTCTCCGACTCTCACTTGATACTTTGTCACTATGAAAACCATTGATTTTTGCTGTTTTAAAGAAAATCAAATTACTCACGTAATATCTCAGACAGGGTCGTGATGAGGTATTGGTATCCTCCTGTCATGACTCAAATATGTTGAGAACTGCTATGGATAAAGATGTCGCCCAAAATGTGTAGGCAGCAACATAGGAGCCATGATGATGTGGGACCAACTAAACTATTTGGTTTACGTTAGTTTAGGGAAGATACAATATATATATATATATATATTTATATGTAGTCAATATGAAAAGGCAGACATTACTGTACAGAAAGGGAAGGAGGCCTAAAATAATTTTTCAGATTCTGCTCCTTATTCAGAAAAATATAGATGATAGTGGCTGTGGCTCGGGATGTAGAGCGGGTCATCCACTAACCAGAAGGAAGAGAGTTCAGGCGCTGGCTTCTCCAGTCTCCACTGGGCAAGTAAACTGAACCCCAGGTCACTCTTGTCAGTTGTGTCAGCAGTGTGTGTATGTTATTAATCACTATGTACAGATTTTAAATGTGAATGTGCTGAATCCCTGGGCGAAGGATAACATTTCTTTTTTGTAGTTTGTACGAATTAGCCTGTGCCCCCACAGGCTAATTTGTCATCAGATGATAGCCGATGGGCTCCAAGATTGATGTGGGGTTTGACAGAACAGCTTGTTGTGATATTGGTGTGTAAAACCTCTATGCAGTGTGATGGCTGCTCTGGGCTGGTTAGAGGATGTAGCCAATACAAGGCGATAATGACTCTTTAGAGACGCTGTTGCTGATTTTCAGGTCCATCATTATGATTTGCAATTATGTGTTAACCAGGTTAAATGAGTGTGTGTGCACACACTCATGCTAATTAAAGGAGTCAGTAGCAGGACTGAACACACAGCGTGCACATTTCCACCATGATCGTGATACATTAAATCAAACAGAGTTGATGTTGCAGTTTCAAATGCTTCATGAGTAGAGTGCACTGAATAAAGTATCATGTGTAATTTTTATGTGACCTGATATTTAAGTACATTTTGGTTTAAATGTTGCTGATATTACACAAACTATTTAGCGCCACTGGTTATATCTGCTATCGTCGAGACCTTAGTCGGGTATTAATTTGTCTCATTTTCACAGATAAGCTGCCGACAGCGTGACCTCATGTTCAGACAGATGCTCTGGAAAATGTCACCAGAGACACGTCCTTTGAATAAAGGAGAAATAGCTTTTCCCGACACACAATTAAAAGTCACACAGGGACATATCTTCTACAGAAAAGAAATGCTGCAGTTTCTCCACTGACTTGCTATGGTGACAACTTGTAGCTGAAGCACACTATGCATGTTAAGATAAAGCAGATTTACGAAATTAAGTAAGTAACAAAAGAGGTCTTGTGTTAATTGACACACACAAACAAAATGCAATACCATGTTAAACATAATAAGTTGAAGATATTAAACAGACTGTTTTGTGAATGTGTGATTCTTTGTTCGGTCTTGTGTTTATTTTATGGACTAGTAATCACTTTGTATTTGGACTTTGTTTCCTTTTTGCACATTCGAATTTTTGGATTTTTCTTAGTTTGCACCTTAAGTTAAGTTAGGTGTCTCTGTTCTGTAAATGTTTAGCCATTTCCTGTTTTGTTTCATACTTACCATTGAGCGCTTCACTTTCTGTCTTTGTCTGTTTTTCCGCTCCTTGATGATTGCATGCTCCGCCCTCATTAGTTTCCCCTGTGTGTTGTTAGATTTGCGTAGTTAGTTTTTGTGTTGACCTTTCCTCTGTGCTTATATTGTTTATTTTGTTTGTTTCCATGGCAGCGCAGCAGCATTACTTTGTGTGTCTTCCCTGTGAGTTATTTACCAATTTTTTAATTTGTAAGCTCACCTGAGTGTTTTTGCAATCCTTTGAATTTACTGTGGTTCTCTGAAAATTGTCCTTGATGTGTTTGAACATAATCACCTGTTTCAGCTCAGGGCCCCCAGGTAATTGCTTTGTTCACCTGCCCTATGGCGACACCTCTGTATCAAACACATCGTCACTTACCTCAACATGCATTCATCACATCCGATACATCACTTTCCATTAAAACATTTAACCTCTTGTGGTGAGCTCCTTGCCAGTGAAAATAACTTAAGTTTAAGGTGAGAGAAAGGGTTGTAATCAAAGTTTGACACAGAGAGATTTCCGTGACGTTAGACATGTATAATCAAAATTTAACTACGATTTCTCCGCAACATTTTAATAAAACTGCTTTTGCTCACGATGTGATCTCTGGACTCCCCAAAACATTGTTAAGCCGTACAGATAGGGATTTATCTGAACGTCCTTGCTGTGAAACCAATCTAGTAATTTATGAAATAATTCCAGAGATTGTGGTGATGTTTTTTTTTTTAAAGGAAGAGACACATTTGCACAAGTACAAAAGTAATGTTGTGAGTCAATTCACAGTACCCCCCTCACAGTGGTCATAACTGTGCTCTGCTATCAGAAAATGACATCTCTGCTACAGTGTTGCAGTGTTGAATCTGTGATTCAGCCCAAACCAGCCACGGTCAATGAGAAAAACTTTAAATTCTCATGGATGACTAATGATATAATAATAACAATAATTTATCCAGAAATAAAATAAGAATAATACATTTAGACTGTTTCCTTTATTTTCTCAGTCCATGCAAATATTTTGAGGTTTTCTGCTGGGGTTTAATGTTTTAGCTCGTTCTTGTCCTGCTGAGCTTTATTGACCAAACAGGTCACATTGCATTGGGAGATCCTCCACATTTATGGATCTTAAGTTGTATATATAGGAGAAAAATCCAGTTGTTATAATGTGAAGAGTAACAAAACAACACTAGGATGCGGAAAAAAAATCGTCTCGCCTCTCTCTGATTTGCTTTTTAATCAGATTGTGTGTTTGTGTTTTTCCTGATGTTGAGTTGAAATGTTGTTTATCTCACTGGACTCATGAGGTGGTTTCTATTGATCAGAAATATGTTTTTAGATCCCAACTCCCTAAATTGAGTCAGCACACGGTGGCTTGCTTAACTCCTGCTTTTAGCTATGTATTGAACAGTCATGTCTTTAAAAGGCCTTATCCCTACCTCCTTCTCTGCTGGGTTGTCATTGCAATCTTAATTGTAATCTCTTGTCTGTAATCTCAAGTTTGCCTTGAACAGATGAGTGTTATAAGTGATCGATTCAAGGACCCAAATGCAAATGCAGGTAGACACATTGAGGATACTTTAATAAGCAAAACAATGTCTGACAGGTTGATGCTGGAGTTCAGGTGGGAAACCAAAAAATCTGAAAACCCCAAGGAGAAACTTTACTTACACAGGAAACTGGATGAAAGCTAACTGTAACTCAAACAGACTTAGATTATTAATAACTAATTTCAATTCAAGTTGTAATAAATCATAATGATCATTTTCACCTTTTATATTTGATCTGATTTAACCAAAGAGGAGGAAATATCTGGACTATAACATTGACTGAATGAATGGATTTTTGCAGCTTGTTAACTAACACCTGTCACTTACACATTAATGTGTCCGGCTTTGGGAGAATTATAGACGGCTCGAGAATCAATCACTCAATCAGCCTAATCAATACGTGAACCCTGACTTAAAGAGACACTTCAATACTCTTAATGAACTGATCCGTCTAAAGAGGATTTAACCTCTCACTCATTTCTGACCTTGTCACTGGTTACACTGCATTGATGTGTATGCTGCATCTGTTGTTTTTTTAACATATATACAATAGTTTATTGTCTGATGCTACTGTAAACCATTTTAGGTGGTTGCTTTCTTCGTTTGCAAAAGCTTGTTATTTTTCCTTCCATTTTACACCCAGGGCAGTGTCATCAAGCAGTTTTCATATTTCGCTGTTGCAATATGTTTTGGAAACTCAAATCGGACGTTATAATGAAACTAAGACACACCCATGTCTATAGAATCTGACTAATGTCAGAATATTTCACATGTTTTAATTCAATTATTGTTTATTCTAAGTATGACCATACTCAGGTTAAGTTCATCAGAAAGTCTAATTTACATTCAGACCATTTCCTTAATCAGATTAATATCAGAATATTTGTTTCCATGCTAAAATGGTCACAGACAAAGAAAAGCAAGCCTGTGGGTTCCTCTGTTTGCTGTTCCCTACTTTTTACCAGTGAGATAAATTAATTGACCAAAAAAACTAATGTGTTGTAACCCATTCCCACTGTTTTTGAAGAAGTGAACAATCTACACCCTCCAGTGGCATACTGTCTCTCTCTGAGATAAATGGACTTAATTTTGTCCTGTACTGAGCCTGCGTCATCGCCCAACAACAGAACAAAAGCATGGAGCAAATACCACGAAAGAGACACTGATATCTGTACTTCTGCTTAAAATGTACAAATGGAGATCCAGGGCTCGCGCTTTACAAACAGTCTTATTCACAATATAACGTAGACTCAGAATCCCTGCACAGAATCTTATTTTATAATTAACTCCTGCTAAAGTCAAATGTGTATTGCACATTGATTTTAAACCCTTTCTTCCTCCAAGGCAATGGAAGATGTAAAGACATTTATAGAGTGACCTCCAACCTGTAATATGTAGTATAGTCACTTTGATTCAGTATAACTTATATTCATCAATCCATTCATGTCTGGTCTTTGCAAGATTGTTTAATTGTAATAAACAACAACAGTTCACAAAATACTTTACATTCATGAAAAATTCACTTTAAAAATTGACATTTTTAAATGGCAATCGAAACAAACAGCCCAGAGCTGATGGGTTAAATGAGTTGAAGTCGCAGCAACAGCAAATATATCGGGACAGAGACCCATAAACAGGATACAGACGTTCCAAACACAGACGAGAAAATAAGCCGATAAAAAGCAATAAATAAAACGCAGCAGCTATTCACACAACCAACCAAAAGCCTGTCTGAATAAAACGCTTTCAGCCGCTTCGTAAAGATGTCACTACAGTGTAGGGATTTTCAGCGGGAAGAGCGTTCCATAAATATGGTTGAAAAGCACAGTCACCTCGGGTTTCATAGCGAGTTTGAGAGACGGCTAGTAAACAAGCAAACACGCCTGGAGTCTTCTACAGTATGTGACCTGGACTCTGTGACCAGATAGGTACATTCATAAATGCTTCTGGTTAGATGATCACAGGCTATGAAGTAAATAGTAATTTTCTTAATTTTACCACTTATTTGGTGCCAACGAAAAAAAAGATTGGCTTATTCACTCAGTCAAACAGAGGAGCTTAAAACGCAGGTATTGTAATGTAATAAAGTGGGGAAATTAACTTTAGCCAGTCTGAGCAGCCGAGACTCGAGCTTGGTCACGACAATGAGAGTGTAATTGAACATAGTTATGAGCCCAGGCAGAGGTTCTCTATTGTTCCACTGACCTTTTCTGATTAAAATTACGACCAAATCCGCTCGTACCGGCAGCTTTTGTGAAGCAGTTATCAATCATTTGTCCAATTATCATTTATTGTATGAGGCAAGTTTTGACTCAGTTAACAAAAACAAATGCACAGGACATTCTGTCCAACCATGTCTCAATACTTTAGGTATTCAAGACTCTGATCCGCACTGAGAAATGCATGTGAAAGCAGCACAGAGACAGACAATGACTTGTTTACGAACAGAAACCAACAAATCCTGCATCGTATGTACATTTAAAGTAAATAGACTAATGTGTAATATGACAATGCATAACATATACAGTGGGATGGAGAAGTCTGAGAATATGGGCAAGAGGTCTAGAATACGAAGAAAATATATAGCATGAAGCATATTAATATAAATATAACATTGAAGTATAGCAGTAAAATATGAATATACATTGAGTAATAAAACATAATGTCAAGTAAAGTAGGGTCGCAAAATCAATCTATGAAATATTTACAGTTCAGTCAAGGATTCAAGATCAACACTCAAGCTTCAATTATTAAGTACAAATAAATATTATAGACATTCAATGGTCTTATTTAGACAAAGATGGAAAAAATTATAAAAAAACATATTAAAATAACTCTTTGTTGCTGTGCTAAAGTGTCCAAGCAGCAGTCAGGTTTTCTCGTGGTCTGTTACTTGTTGTTTTTTTCAGCGCATGTGAGAAAAGGGCATCGAGATTCTTTCAAATTCATTGACTTTCCCCTTCAAAGTAAATTCGATTTTTTTTTTCACGGAGGAAAAACATAATCTCTCTAAGCCGTCTCCTATAAGATGATCGTACCAATCTCCTAGAGTTGAGGAGGATGAGATTTCACAGATCATTAAAGTCAACAACATTACACTTTTCAGTTGGCCATGCTGCCTCCTTGGGCCCTAATTCAAGCACAGCAATAATTGGTGCTGGTTAGATTGCCACATTACACACGTCAAGACAGGATTTAAAGACCTTCTTCCAAACTGCACCTATAGTGGTAATGGCCTATTGCAGCCTCATGCATACCTAATGCGATAGTTCATACTGACCAGGGCTGTACAGGGAAGCTCTGTGTCAGACATTAAAAGAGATTTGTCCCAGGCTGTGTTACAGCCGGCCCTCAACAAAGTCGATAATCATTAAATGGCATCAGACTTTTAGGTCTTAGAGTAGAAAGGCTGGAGGCTACAAAACACAGACATGTATGAATTTATGAGGTACATTTCTTGTTTGTGTTTATTGGTTTGTCTGCAGAACAATGGGCAGGTGTTGTCAGACGTGCCAGTTATATTTATTATGTGCTTTCCACAAGACAGAGCACTGAGTCCTGACCAAGCACATCCATTGTGGGAGTAATGCATCGCTAACATTTTTCCCTTAATGTCCCAGAGCGACGTCTGCGGGGAATTTCAAAACAACACATTTGCTTTTAATG
This sequence comes from Platichthys flesus, assembly GCF_949316205.1. Classification (NCBI taxonomy): domain Eukaryota; kingdom Metazoa; phylum Chordata; class Actinopteri; order Pleuronectiformes; family Pleuronectidae; genus Platichthys; species Platichthys flesus. The sequence continues at coordinate 14,192,359 of NC_084945.1, read as the reverse complement.
GCCACTGACGGTATCTGCCTCTAACTGCACACCCAAGGCAGCGGTGCCATTGATCAAAACTGAAAGTGGTTAAATACATCTGTCACCATTTTTCTTTGTAATAAACCACACGATAGTGTCTCACATTTCCTCTCTACCAGCAGTTATTGCATCTATAAAAGATTATTGAGAATGAAAAGTTTGTCAAAATCAGTTATTGTTTTCCTGCAGTCTGAAATTAACCACCAGAGCATTAAGGTAACAATTTTAGTAACTTTATTAACATTCCTTGGATAAAATATGTCAATGATTAGCCATAATTTAACATAGTTAGACTCATCATTGGATAAAAGGTCGATTCTGTATTTTTTTTTAAATCTCATCTTCATGTTCAGTTGCTGGAGCCTTCTATCAAATCACATTATCTTCATCAGCGGATGGATTATAATAAAAACATCAAAACATTTGTTGAACATGTTTCGTGTTTCCTGAGCATTTTTGAAAGACTCCATGTCATCATCTTAGGTTAATTTAATTGCTGTTGTGGATCTTTGGATTAATGACAACTGATCTGTCGCAACCGATTGTTTGGTCAGTTGCTGTTTCTAAGGTCCAGAACAAACTTAGGGACACAAGTAAATTCACTTTTAGCAGATGAGGTGGAATTTATGTTTAATCTTTTTGAATGGAATTTTAAATGTTTCTTCTATAGTCAACCTGAGTTGTTTTTTCATCTGCAAAATATTAACGCTGGATGAATGGACTTTTTTACATCTAATTTCTCAACTCTCCTATTCTTCAGTCCTCAATGTGTATTTGTGTGGGTGACGATTAACTTAAACTGAGTATTAATATAGTATCACGATTAACCTTGAATAAATTAATGACAACTGTAACATCTATGCATTTTATGATTCTAATTATGCATTTAATGATCTAAATATTGAATGTCTTTGGCTCAGACCCATGCCACATTTGCATATATGTGTGAATAGGGTTTGTGTTTCAGGGGTGGAGGGATCTGATATGTACATCTGCCGACGGTATCATGTGGTGTGATTGACTGAAACTACAGAAGCAATATCTTCGGTCGTGCAGCATGTGCTGTGGGGCTCGTGTCCTTTCGATTTTTTTCTATGAGGGCCGGAAATAGCTCAATAAATTTCCCCCTATAGTTTATTCATGTGACCTTATAATATATAAACCCAATATAAACCCACGCTGTTTTAAATTAAGAAATAAAAGGGGGTTAGATAATGGAACTATGCTTTACTTTTATGTCTCTCTGTTAATCTCACTGTGAAAATGTAAACTGTTTTGTAAAACTCCACCGCTGTATAGAGATGAGACTCCAGCTATTAAGGTGTTTGTTTAATTAATCCCTGCAGCATGTCTTTCATTAAAGTGGGCCACCTCTTCAACATAAGGTTAACCCTATCTTTTCATCACGAACACTCATATGGATTTATAATGCTAACAGCCATAAACTGTCAGGGGACGAGTGGGTGATGCACATAAACAGTTCACAGTCCATTAAGAGTTTGATAATGGCTCAGTTGGCGCATTAAATGTTAACCCATGTGTCTGTGCTGAAAAAGAGAGAAAGATCCATCTGGGACTGTCTTTTGTGATTTAATTCAATTGTCCCTTGTCCCATTTCCCGCATCGGCACTTATTGATACGACATCATTGTTTACGCAATCAAAATGTCCTGATTTGAATGAAGGGGTCTAAGTCACCTTTTAATTATAGATTAATCTGGAGAACAGATGGAAAAGAGAGCATCCTTTGTGTCAACAAATACAACTCATTTCACTCAACCCACGCTGGTTTGTAAGCTGTAAATGTCAATGTGCAGATATAACTTTGACTGCACAAACAAGCGGTACGATAATGCACAATACTGCAATGGCCAAGAAATACACAGAGTTGAGGAACAGAGATAAATGGTTAAGTGTAGTTGGCTGAGTAGAGTTGTTGGCAGGTGAGTTAAACCCCTGAAAATCTGTTTTTGAACAGCTGGCAGTGGCAGATATTGGCCCTTGGTCATCGGTGTGTGTCAGTCAGCACCAACGATGGATTACAACTCAGAGATCATCAGCACATTGTATTCTCAGCTGACCTTCTTCTTCTAGGGTGGTGCCAGAGAAACGTGATTAGACTAAACTTTTTTTTAATTAACTTTTTAGCCATCGCCACAGCTGAAAGCTGAACAGTGGTTGGTCCAAAAGATTAGTCAAGGCTGAAGAAATTGTAATGTAATTTTGATGCTTTTAAAGTTTGTAAAAATATCCATGGTTGATGAATTATAAAACATTTTTGCTTGTGTTAAAATAGTTTGTGTTACAAATAGGCATACCTCCGATGACATTCCAATCAGTTTTACTGATTGTAGTTGACTAGTAAATGTTACCATGCCAAACTAGGATGGAGAAAACATACTAAACATCAACATATTAGCATGTTATTGTGAGCACAGTATAGCATACAGATGCTAGCATTTTTGTGAAAGGCCAAAGTAGACTCTCAATTAGCTGCTAGTATAGCTCTAGACTTGTGTTGCTAATGGCAGCAGGCAGCACAAAGTTTTTAACACAGTATTCTTAAGAAATGTATGACTCAGGATAACAAGTCCAGCGAGAGGGCAACAAGAAAGCTAACAAGCCCCTGAGTTGTACATTGAATGAGGTTTGCTTTCTGTGTGTCTTTTTCAGCTGCCTGAAACAGTTCAACTAGCACTCTCATGCCTCCAGTCACTGCTACTTGACTGTGTTTCACTTGGGACAACAGATCAAATGATCCGCTTGCTCTGGACAATCAATCAGAATCAGATGTGAGGGATTCCTTCTTATCTCATTGAGCCTGAAGAAGAAACACACAAAGTCAGAGCACTGAACTGCTGATGCAGTAGGTTTGTGACTCCTGCAGGTCTATGTCCTTTATAACTGTGTGTGCTTTTACTCCCTGACTGACTGCATGGATGACAACTAGCTTTACAAGCCTTTGACTTCCCACCATATCCCCACTTTTATTTAATTATTAAAGTACCATCCCAAAGAAAGGTTATGTGCAATCTGAGATTTTAGACATTTACCAACTATGATTCCCTGCAAAGATAGAGCAAGGTTATGTATTTGGAATGACTGTGTTGGGATTTGAGCTTCACTGCTACCTTTATTTTGGTAGCTGGTCAGGGCGCTAATAGTACTATCCATGATAACTATAAAATAGTATTTTTAAATTTGTATCTGATAGGTTTGATGAAAATTGATTCATAATTTGTATCAAAATTAGTGTTTCTTTACTACTTTACTTTCTGTGATATCTCTACGTCATGACGTCATACAAATGAAAATCGATGTATGAATATAGACGATCCCGCACAAAGAGAGACCCAAAGAAAAAAAATGTCACGAGATGGTATGTTATTGTCATTAACAGTGTTGTGCTGCAAAGCAATCATTCAACAGATTATCTTATAAAAGGCCTGAAGGCCGTTCTCCCTCCGAAACCTTTTGTTTACAACTTCCAAATAGTTGACCAATGGTTGCTTACTGAATAATTGATTGCTTAATGATTATATGCTAATTGAAGTATAGCTGTTTAGTGGGATCATGCATTTGCATACCCTCCGACACATCATTTATTATCATATTAATAATTGAAGGATTGATTAATTATTTACTACAAAGTAGTTGCCACGGATACAGGTGCTGGTGATAGCGGTCGAGAACAACATATGTGTTTACGGTAAGGCCAGCTACTAAATGCTTAGAGGGGAAAGTAAAATTGGAGGGAACCATGATTGGTTTCTTCCCATGATGAAACAGAACAATAGAATTACGAGTGCTTCACTTCTTTATAGATCTTTTGATTTACAGCAATGTGGGGCTGATTCTTTCACACCCAGGCACTGTGTCTTTTAAAAAGCATCTTTTTAGAGCTAAAACTATGTTTCTTGGCAGTAAAGCACTGTATTTGTCCCGTTGTTAATTTGTCCCCATACTTCACAACAATGCAGTGATCGATGCCATTGACCGAAGAAAAGGTGTGGAGTGAGCTCAATAGCCCTTGTCCTGTCAGTCCCTTTTATCACTATTCCCCAGCTTCACAGTCTGTTTGGCAGATTTGGTGTCAGTTGTAGTGGACAGAAAGGTAAATCTCTGCAAGTGGGAAGGTGTAAAAGCCACATTCTTAGTGTACCATCAAACACACTGAGAAAGTATTAAACACAGTAGAAGTGCATCGCAGTGTCAGCCTCCTGTTCAATCAGCTTCATGATGTATGTAAGCAGGTGACTTAGTGCTGGAGTGCTGTGGTTTCGTCCACCAGGAGTATCAATGACCTCCACAGTTCATTCCCTCAAAAAGAATCCTCTCTCATCAAGTAGCTACCAGGTATAGAATAATTAGTCAACGACTCCAGTGTGTGAGACATTTCTAATTGCCTAGAAAGATTTGTTTTTTTATTGTTCGATTTTCTGAGCTGCAGAAGTTACACGGTTCAAAGATGTTTAACCAGCATACACCTTGACAGCAAAACTCTTGTGTCGTCTGCCTGAAAACTGCAGAAGTGATTCATATTAAAAAATGTCTTGAACATTTGTTCAGTGTTTTATTGTATAACACACTGCTGTATCCTCATTCTTAACCCATTTAATATTGATTCCCCTCTAAATGTAGAGATTAATAAGTGAAAAAGAATGATCATCCATTTTTCACCTTGGCATATATATATGTGTCAAATGTCTGCTGATTTAGTTTATGTTATAAAATGCTCACACTGAGATACATATTAAGACCAATACAACATCAAAAGAAAGATATTGTGAAAATCATTTTGCACTTTCTCCCTTAGGCTTTATTGTACAAATATAGTATGATATTCAGGATTTGAGTTTAAAATAATACTTTAAACTTTAACGATGTCTTTCTGCAAGGCATGTGGGCAATGCAATTGAAAACATTGCTTTCAAAGCTCACAACTGCATTACTGCACAATGGTAGTGTAACAAAAGACTAAAAGCGAAAAATTTGTGAGATGGATTACATACTGAATCTCCGGCAAGGTTCATGTCTCGGCAAATTGGTTTAGCACAATGGTGTTCTGAAATGGATAATAGCTCTGTGGAAAATATGAAATCAATGAGAGCCTAAAAACTTGGTAATATGTGGTGGTGTATACTCAGAATTTGGACAGCAGTAAAAAAGACTACATCTGAATTAAAGCCTTGGTATATGATCAGTAAAGGATCATATCTTTCACTTTGACTCGGTGCAGCAGAGGATATATCATTCAGCAATGCTGTATATATCTTTTCTAATTGTTTGACAGGCAGGTTATTTGTGGTCAGGGAGGAGTCACACCGATAAAGCAGAATCCAGCTGGGACAAGGCTGACCCCCGGTCAGAAAGATCACCAGCGTAAACACTCTGCAACCAGTGGTGAATAATAAAACTTCAGTGGAAAGTTTCCCTGAGACCAATTTGTATTCTGAGGTGGGGTTCATTGCTTATTATGAGGCATTTATGAGTTTCAGTATTCAGAGTGATTATATCAACATGATTTTATCAACATGACGGCTAAATAGAGACTGTGCTTTGGCTGACAGGTGAGGGAGGAAGGTAGTTGCGATTTTGTGTTCATGTGTGTGTCAATACAAGACAAAAGCTTTTATTTTCACTAACAATAATTTGACAAACACACAATAGACCTATTTGCCAACAACAGCAGCAGTTGAAAAATCCATCCCTGAAATTCTCTCTACTCTCTTGCTCTCAGGGCAAAAACAGACTTGCCTCATATTGATGTGCCTGACATTCTGAAATCTTTACCTGACATATTATCACTGCTACAGATTTTGTCTGAAGAGATGACGTCAAGATTATGCCAATTCCCCATCTTGTGTCAGGACACTGAGAATATGTTGTATTTGGACCCTAGAAAGTATTCTTTATTTAATAGAAAAAGACAAGTTTACAACTGTTTTAAACTATTTTATTTACAGATGTAAATATTTTCCAAAATGTTTGCTCAGAAACACCACAGTCCTTCTTTCATACACACACTTATTCATTAGTGATTTGTAGAATAAAAGCTTTAATGATCTAATGTTGGATGAGCAACAAGAATTTGCTAAAACTTTTGCCCAACTTGTGAACTCAGTTATAACCTAACTAAGCCTTCAGGACGAGACATTTTTTGGCCTTCTATCCTGAGCTATAATTTTTTTTTTTTTTATAATTCTAAAGACTATTTGATTTAGTAGCCACAGTAGGTCCCTCAGGTATATAAAAAGTAATGGTGTTTTAGAATGTATTGTAATTTAGACAGTAGCAGACCCATTTGATAAATGCCATAGGTCATAACAACAAAACGCCAAAGTCAAATCTTGTAAAGACCTAAAGTCTTTGATAGATTAAAGGTATTTGCATTCATCACTGCTGGTGCTACAACTATGCTTTGAAAATTAGCATAATGGAGCAGCAATAAGCTGAATATTTTTCTTCCCAACTTTAAAAATGTAATTTGTTTGTGTTTTGACTATAGTGAACCAACTGAACATTTCAAGAAAGTTTCCTTTACATATTTTCCACAACAAAATACAACAGTTACATAAAATGTTCTATCAGACGTCATCCATTCTTTCTCACATCCTTCGTACCTCCCTTCAGAACCACCTCCAACCTTCTTGAGTGCCCTCTGAGTAGCTTCCGTATCCTAATTTTAGCTCAGTCTTGTTGCATATCTGTTCCAAGTCTACCACACGGCTTGGATGTCTGCCATGTACGGCCTTCTTCAAATCTATCCGACGGTTTTCTGTTATTGTCAAGTCTGGAGAATGGGATGGCCTTGGCAAAACGTTCACCTTATTCTTCTTTCAAACCATACATGAAGTAACTTTGCTTTGTGCTTTGGTCCATTAACTTGTGCAGGGGTCTACTCTTAATTGTTTTTGCTTTTAAACTCATGATTAGAGGCTTTGATTTAAACTCTGTTAATATTGAGCTCTGGGAGTTGTTGTTTTCAACAGTCACTCAATAGTTCAAATCAAAACGCCACCATGTTGGCAGGAAACATAGTAGCTTGTGGCTTTTTATTTCTTACCTTGTTAAGGTGAACCTAGACATAGAACACTTTATGCAAAACACTTGATCCAGACATACACCCTCAAAACATCAGTGAGCCTCCTTCCTGTTTTTACTGTGGAAATGTTGTCCCCTTACTTGAAGGCAGACCTGTGCAAACCATGACCAGATAATTATTTTGAATTGGCTGTCATCAGATCACGGTTTGAGCACATGATATTCAGCATACTATACATATGTGCTGCCTTATGTGTAGAAGTAAGAAGCAGCTTCCTCTCTTCTTTATTCCCATTTCCATATGTGTGCAGACTATTCTTGACTACAGAGATGTGGACTTTAATTCCATTTTTCTCCAAGGACTTTTTCAGGCCCCCTGCTGTTTGTTTTGGATTCATCCGTGGCACACATGCAAATTCCTCAGCAGCTCTTTGAGTTATTTTTTAGTCTCTCACTCCTTGAGTTCTAGAATGTCCATTTACATTTCTGCATGAGGATCTTTACAGTTGACACATATCCCAAAGGCTTTGAAATACTTTTATATCCCTCTCCAGCTTTAAGAAAGTTACTTCCTGGATCCCATTGTTTCTGTTTCCCTCAACAAACTGAGATCTACCCACATGCAAATATAAAATGCAACCATAATTTAATAGACCCAGTACCACTCATCAATAAGTAAGTGCCGACTAGTTATTTTTTTAAGATCTTTTACTTGGTTTTTAATATTAAAGTTTATTTTCTATAGGGTTAATGTAAACTTTTGAGCTTTCTAGTTTTGGACTAGGACTGAATAATTTCTACAGTGAGAACGTACCATAAAATGTTTCAGCGGGGAAACATATAGGGATTATGATGCATTTTATTTAGTTAATTAGTTGCACATAAAACAAAGCTAATCCGGTCTCCACCAGGCTCCAGTGTAGGAAAGTACGAATAAAGTAAACGGAATTTTGTGAGCTCAACTTCTTTCTAGTTCTGCTCTTATACCAACAACCTAACATATCGATCATTAAAGTGGCAGTTTCTGACAAAGTGCTCTTTGTGTGTGTTTGTGTGTGTGTGTTTCACTTTGGATGCGGCGGATATGTTTCCAGTGGCTGTGAATCATTCTGTCAGGATAAATGAGTTATCTGATAATTAGGGTTACTGCATCATCATGCACTCATTGGTCAGTGGTAGACAGCTCATTTTCTCACATTGCTGTGTGATTCCTCTCTCATTCAACGTCTCCTGTCAAAGTTATTCATTATTTAAATTTTGTTTCCTCTATTTAATTTATTTCTGCCTTTGTTTCCATGGATTATTTTCTGCATTTTATGTGTTGATATATTTGACTAGAACCTGTTTTCCAATATATGATTTAGTGATTAGTAATTTAGAAAGGTGACAAATTCTTGCTGCTCAATACTTTCTTAGATTGTATTTTATATGTGAAAATGTTTCATGTCATTATGCTGAATGGAGGAATATTGTGCTCATATTCAGATTCTTGAAATTGTATTTGGGCTTTTGGTTTAAAAGGTTAAGATCACGTCACGTGACTCACAAGCTCCCGTCTGCGGAGAGGAAAACATGGCGGATATTCCTTGTTTTTTCAGATAAAAATATAATTTTGTAACTTAGTTTGGGCATAAAAATACATTCTGACACCATTTCTAGCGAGAAATGTGCTCTTTGCGTCCACAGTCTTCAGCCAGTTTGTGCTTATGATAAATATTTGAATAGTTATCACGAATGTTTTTATCGTTGCTATGAGGGTTGCTATGACGCTGCCATGCAGAAGACCAGGCCACAACGTGCTGTTAAAATCACCGTCCCTGCGTGGCGTCGCTCAGTGATCGTGAATGTTATTCACGTTATATAATATTAATATTTGAGGCTAGATTACACCTCTAATGCTAAGGATCCTGCGAGACCGTTCGTCCCGAAGGAGGACCGACTGCGCCACGGACGGACTGGGCGAGCGGAACTGACGTGTGGCTTTTAGTAAACATCCGGACCTTTAACTCGGGGCTGCGTAATAACCACAGAGCGCTTGGAAGACAAACAATGTCATCTTCCTTCTGTCAGGTGAGTAGTTTATTGTTTTTAAAGATCGTTACGATCTAGGTTTACAGTCCGAGTGCTGAGACAGCGGATGCGGAGTCCGTTGATACAGACAATCGATGATATTCTTCAGCTAATACGCCATTGATAGCCACATGACACAGCCCACATTAGCCTGTGCTACCTGGGAGGTGAATACATGGTTGTTGAAACCAGTTCAAGACGCTTAGCTCATCATTGAGGGACGCTCCAATATAAATATAAACATGAATTTGATTTATGATTGCTTTAGATTAATAAGGAGTGTATTTCTCTACCATTACTCCACAATATCAGGTCAATTTAGTTTAATGTATAGTATGCACTATGACAATAATGTTTCCATGTTATTGAATTGCGATTCATTTTATAAAACAATTGCTATGTTCTGTTTTTTAATCAAGGAGGATCCAAGTGAAGCTACAGGAGTTTCATTAACGTCAATAACTTGGACCGAACACTTTGTTTTGCTTGATGAAGAGCAGGAAGGGCAGCCTGGAGAGAAAGAGAAGCCGGGTTGAGCCCACTACCATCATCCACGTACCACGAGGAAGATGAGGGAGAGAAATTATCCTACCATTAAAGAGGTACTTTTAAGTTACATACTAGAAACACCATTTTATATAATGTGCCAACTATACATTTTTATTAAATCCCCAAAGTACGCTTGCTGACATACAAGTTAATATCACACTGAAAGAATTTTGATCAATCATGCTAACTGGGAAAACAACTTTTTCCACAGGAAGGCAAGTTATTTTAAGGAATACATTTGCAAAGTTTTCCTCTGTTATGTATGATGATGACCCCCATCAAACATAATGTAAGCAATCTTTACACCTTTTAATTTATACTGATTATTTCTGTCTATATGTGTGAATTTGCCTTCATTAGTTTCAGAAAATAGCGATGATGTATCGGTCAGTGGGCGGCAGCACGAGACTCCGCAAACTAGTCTGTAAGCAAAGTAGTCAAAGGTATCGAGGTTGCGGCCTGCCATCATTGTTATTTTGCTTAAGGGAGTGAATATGTTTCATGTAGAAATATTAGCATTTCCCTTATATCTACCAAAACTGCTGGTTTCACAGACTGCAGGTTTGTTTTGATCCGATGTGGTGTGCAAATACAATCGTATCGGCAATGGGTTGTGGGGCATTAACATTTGTAACTCTAATTTTGTTTTGACAGACTGTGAAAAGAACGTTGCGAACATCACCACTCTACAGGAAGACACAGTCCAGTAATGGGTGTCAGAAGTTCAGTAGTGAACGACAGGTACTGTGGAAAAATGTGTGTCATTGTTGTACAATGTCCTTTGACTCTGTTTACACAAGGTTAACACAAAAAGGCTTGATTGTAAACTGATATTGGTATGAATTCATGTTATTCTCCTCTTCACAAGAAACAAACAATCCAAATTACCTGCAGAACGCCCTTGATGGACGCTTCAGGAGCATTGTCAGACTGGCCAGACAGCAAGATGCCAACTTTAATGCCAATTTATTTGTGTAACATTCTGTGACCAAATGTATAGATAACTTTTTGTAGATTGTAAAAAAAGATAACGCATTTATTAAAAAAAAACTACACTAGAATTACCGCACTGCGTTGTATGACTCCGCTAACCAGTGCAGTGTCCGTCTACATATTTCTACATATTTTCTCTGGTATAAATGACACTGTGTCTCTTGACAACTGAAACCATAAGATGAGGTCAGTGTGGCCTTGACCTTTTGACTTTAACACAAATACACAGTTAGACAATCCAAAAACATGCAGTTATTAGTGTAGTAGATTGGACCGATACATCATCGCTCTTTTCTGAAACTAATGAAGGCAAATTCACACATATAGACAGAAATAATCAGTATAAATTAAAAGGTGTAAAGATTGCTTACATTATGTTTGATGGGGGTCATCATTATACATAACAGAGGAAAACTTTGCAAATGTATTCCTTAAATTGACTTGCCTTCCTGTGGAAAAAGTTGTTTTCCCAGTTAAACAATCACAGCAGGGAAGCATGATTGATCAAAATTCTTTCAGTGTGATATTAACTTGTATGTCAGCAAGCGTACTTTGGGGATTTAATAAAAATGTATAGTTGGCACATTATATAAAATGGTGTTTCTAGTATGTAACTTAAAAGTACCTCTTTAATGGTAGGATAATTTCTCTCCCTCATCTTCCTCGTGGTACGTGGATGATGGTAGTGGGCTCAACCCGGCTTCTCTTTCTCTCCAGGCTGCCCTTCCTGCTCTTCATCAAGCAAAACAAAGTGTTCGGTCCAAGTTATTGACGTTAATGAAACTCCTGTAGCTTCACTTGGATCCTCCTTGATTAAAAAACAGAACATAGCAATTGTTTTATAAAATGAATCGCAATTCCATAACATGGAAACATTATTGTCATAGTGCATACTATACATTAAACTAAATTGACCTGATATTGTGGAGTAATGGTAGAGAAATACACTCCTTATTAATCTAAAGCAATCATAAATCAAATTCATGTTTATATTTATATTGGAGCGTCCCTCAATGATGAGCTAAGCGTTTTGAACTGGTTTCAACAACCATGTATTCACCTCCCAGGTAGCACAGGCTAATGTGGGCTGTGTCATGTGGCTATCAATGGCGTATTAGCTGAAGAATATCATCGATTGTCTGTATCAACGGACTCCGCATCCGCTGTCTCAGCACTCGGACTGTAAACCTAGATCGTAACGATCTTTAAAAACAATAAACTACTCACCTGACAGAAGGAAGATGACATTGTTTGTCTTCCAAGCGCTCTGTGGTTATTACGCAGCCCCGAGTTAAAGGTCCGGATGTTTACTAAAAGCCACACGTCAGTTCCGCTCGCCCAGTCCGTCCGTGGCGCAGTCGGTCCTCCTTCGGGACGAACGGTCTCGCAGGATCCTTAGCATTAGAGGTGTAATCTAGCCTCAAATATTAATATTATATAACGTGAATAACATTCACGATCACTGAGCGACGCCACGCAGGGACGGTGATTTTAACAGCACGTTGTGGCCTGGTCTTCTGCATGGCAGCGTCATAGCAACCCTCATAGCAACGATAAAAACATTCGTGATAACTATTCAAATATTTATCATAAGCAGGAACTGGCTGAAGACTGTGGACGCAAAGAGCACATTTCTCGCTAGAAATGGTGTCAGAATGTATTTTTATGCCCAAACGTCGTTCCAAGTGGTCCAACGTTGCCATTGAACGTTTTCTGATGAGACTGGGTTGTCACACTCAGTTGATGTGAAGACCCTGAAGAGCTCACAGCTGGGGGACTTTCACCGGCTCCATCAGGAGCTGTGTCATTTCCAGCGCTACCTGACTCTGCCCACTGACCGCTTCGTTCACACTCTAGCTCGGGTCAGGTTTTGTGTCCATTATGTAAATGTGTGGTGTTGTGATGTCACATGCCGTCCCCATGATGCAGAAGTACCGGCCAGACTATTGATGAGGCTTTTCAGGACTTCGCACTTCACTTTGTCCTCATTAGAACTTTTACATACAGAAAAAAAAAACCTTACAACATACCAGAACAAAGGCAAAAGCGGAAACAGTATAATATGTCTCCTTCAGAATATTTATATTTGTGCTTGTCAGATAATCCTTAAAACACATCAACAATTTGCCGTGTGAGTAAAGTCATTGCAATGATTACTGTGGTTAGTGGGTGCGTATAACATTATTTTGTGGTTGTGAAGTTGTTGCATAGTAATTGACAGAAGCATATTTGCATTCATACTGTGAAAGAAAGAAGTGACATTAAACTTTTCACAGAACCTTCAAATAGCAACAACGCACACATTAAGTCAATGTACCAATCTTTCATTTTTGTAAAACAAAATGAAAGCCAAGGAAACAGCCGATTCTGTTTCTAAACACACTATTAGCACTGTTTTGCAGTACAGGCGACTTAAGGAGGCCAGTTGACACGTCTGTACGGGACGGAGTACATTAGGATCCAGTTGCTCTGCCCCTAGCTTCAAGGGGAAGACATCCCAACTCATAGATTGATTGTATGAAACACTGAAAAGGCTTTTAGGAAGAAATGAAGGGTTGGGCCTCAGGGTATTCCCAGGTCCATTAGAGTTCCAACGTAAACAGTACCTGGCAGCGCACAGAGCATGAAGCTCACTGACGCAGCAGCCAACCTGCCAGCCAACTACAGTCAGTCTGGTACACGAGCTTAAGAAATCTATGAAGACACCTACAACATCCATGCAATAACTGCGCAATTATGTTTTGAAATAAATGTGCTGTGTTCGAAATACCATGCAGGAAATAAATAAAATGTTTTCAACTCTACTTTCTGCATGTTTTTTTCGTGGCTCCAATCCTCTTCACACCTCTCAAACTAATCTGGCCATGAATGTCAATTACCTCATTCATTTTTTTCTATTTAATCTTATATTCTTTTTGGCCATACCGCAGCTCTGATGAATCACAGGTGGCGAGGAAGTGGAAATGACATTAAATGGATGGGATGAAAGAGAGTTGTCAAGTCTGTGACACATGGGACTCAGCATCCGCCAAAAATAAAAAAAAAAAATCTCGCCCTGTGCCAGTTTGACAGATATGACATTGCCAACAGCCATATTCAATAACACCATGGCTGCCACAGTATTGTTTATGATTCATTAATGGACCCTATTAGATTTCTATATGAGATATGTACGTTGCAGTGTCTCAATATGAGAGACCGCAGAACCACATTAGAACAAAAGGTGTAGCAATGTACGATGTGTGTCGCAGCAAAATATGTTTGCAAAGGTGATTTTACAGTAGAATAAAAGAATAATCATAAGAAGCTGTCCATGCAGCAGAGCTGTATAGGCACAGCATTGCAGACATTCAAGTGACGGCAGATAAAGAGTCTGCCAATCCTTGAGTTTTATTGCTTTATGCCTGAATGTCTGGAAAATGAAAAAGGATAAATAATTTTAAACGTCTGCAATCACACTTCCCTGTAAATGACTGTGCTTAATGGGTTTGAGGCCCAAACATTCCCATACTGCTTAATTTGCCAAAATTCATATTTATTCTGAACGGCTCTCTTGAGGCTGCACCACTATTTTGTCCTGATTTCGTGTAACCTCGGAAGAGAGTTGTGCACACAAGAAAATTTCAAACAGCCGTGGATACAAATATTCCATAAATCAAATGTACAACAACCTATGTAAAGTCAGAGACTGAGAAACAGAAATCTATTCAATCTCTCTAAACAGTGAAATTAATTTCTTTACCGCTGTATCCTCTGGGTGGAACAAAAAGACCTCCCATGTTTTGTGACTCACCAGGGTCCAACAATCGCAGGACAGTTCTCTACACAGGTCAGACAGCCTGAAAGTAAAAGATAGTGTTTGTAAAAAAAAACAGTATATCAGGTAATTTATCAAGCAGAAAAGTAGCTTAAGCACCCAATTTATTACACTGACAAACAACCGCTCAATAATGGACTGACGACTCCATAATATAAATGTAACTGTCAACCACATGATAATGAGCCTGGTTAAGTCTCCTATTCAGTTTTCAGTGATAGAGTATGCTGTGATTCATATATTATTTTTCTTCTTCACACACCTAGACAGCAGCTACATGCTGATACAGGACGTCAATATGTGAATGGTAAACAAGCTGCATGTGAAGATGAAATCCCACCAAGCACCTGCACGTACTCAGATAAAACATAGTGAATCCAGAACAGGAGGGGATGTTGACTGAGGAGGAGGAGAGGACAGATGGGTAGGGCTCATATCATTCAGCAATGAGAGTTTTTAAAATGTCCAATGTAAAATAGAATATTAATATCTTTAAGGTGACCTGATTGGTTGCAGTGTGGAGCCAATGGACAATCAACAAGCACAGCATGGAACTTCACTAGGGTTGCTAACCACTGACAGGAAACAGCAGCATAAGTCTAGATGTGTCAAACGTTTCTTAATCTTCCAATCTTTTGAAGGACTGCAATGGAATTTGGTAAACATGGCATCCCGGGTCATTTTAAATACATTTCATCCAGTAACCCTAAACCATCCAGTGAATCAAATTTCAATTGTCCAGTACTTCTATTTATGTTTGGAGCATTTAATCAACACGGTGACACCTCTGTCAAATATTTGCATTGTAACAATGAGGCAATAAAAAGGATCAGGTGTGAAAAACAAATAAAAAATGTTCTATATACATGCACGTTTATCATAAAAACATCTGTATTGACTACACATTAAGAGCTGTGTTAAGAACCAACATTTTAGTTGGATCTGCATGAAATTGCATTCTTTCTTTTCATCAAGATCCATGAATTCAGTTATTTTTTGAACACAAACAGAATTGCAATTTAGAAAAAACAGGCCATCCTTCATTTTTATGTTTACCATCTTTTACCATTGAACTTATATGAAATACATTTCAATATTTGATTAAAATATATTAAAATCTTTCACTACTCTCTAGGTGTCATCTGGCAAGAGATGACCTCTTTTCGCCAGTCTTCCCGTCAACATCTCTGATTAAAAAAGGTGGAAAATCTTTGAGACACTTTTTTATGTTCAATAAAATCTATATTGAGTGACAATACAGAGACTTTACAATGAACCATAACATCAAGTATTACATCAAACACTATTTCTCCATCTGAGCCTGCAGATGAAGCCTGAAGATTTCACATACCACAGTCTGGTGCTGTAGACAATTTTTCCAGCAAGATTTCTTCTGTGGCAAATACAATCAAATTATTTTCTGTTACAGAGGTACTAAACAAGTGTTCATTATTAAGTTTGACAGCAGTTCTTTAGCAAGAGATAATAAGTAGATTGCATTGATTTTTTTTTTGTATCTTTACATTGGATGTGAGTGTGTGTGTGTGTGTGTGTGTGTGTGTGTGTGTGTGTGTGTGTGTGTAAATTAAAAACATGAGGTTGCTTCTATATTTGTTCTTGTACAGGTTTTTTCTTCAAATTTTAACTTGTCAAATTTGTCAGTGCACTTAATTCATATGGGAAACATTAATTAATGTTAATGCTGTCACACTCACACTATAGCTTTCCTACTTCAGTTTTTCCTGAAACCTTTTGCCATCGGTCGCCAACAACTCCTGCATACTTCAAATGCTCTTATTCAACCATCAAAACTTTCTGCTAGCTGACATGGGTTCTCTCCTTTTCTATCACAACCTACTTTTTCTGGTCTTAATTTTAAAACATTTTCATAATTGGCTCTAGGAAGCCTTTAAAGTGGTGAACCATTGTAGGCATCTGGTATCTTCAATGCCTTTGATCTGGTCCTTAGGACATCATGACATACTTCGATCTTGCCTGTGAGATCAAGTGAGGTCGTGTCATTTTGGCAAGATATTTGATTTGGTTGCAAGGAAGGAGGGATATGCAGTGTATCCAAACCAACAAACCATATCAATTGTGAAAATCAGCTTGCCATTAAAAGCTTAAAAAACCAACTCCTGTCATTTGATTATTTTATTCCTATATTCAAAATGGCATGGCAAGGCGACGGACTTCATAATGATGAAAATCGTATGTACTTGGTTCAATATTTTGCACAGACCTCTCATGAACAGTATTTCAATAACTATTAAAGGATACCTCAGCTCAGCTCAATGAATTCACAGCTCAGCTCAATGAATCATAATGGTAACATGATTCTCTTGCTCATCCTGCAGGTCCACAATTTATAGTGGAATTACCAGAGGGTCCAGAACGCGTTGCCCAGGCTGAGTTGATGCAGTTGCTACACGAAAATGATCTAGAAGGAAATGAGTTAAATGAGATCATGTGGATCTGGGGAAATGAAGACGATGATGAGTTCAACATTGAGGTCAACGTTGAGATCAACAATGAGGTCAATGATGAGGTCAACGATGACGATGACAATGATGAGGATGACAATGTTGTCAATGATGAGGACAACGATGAGAGTGACAATGATGAGGATGACAATGTTGTCCATGATGAGGACAACGATGAGAATGACAATGTGGCCAATGATGAGGACAACGATGAGAATGGCGAGGATGAGGATGACAATGTGGCCAATGATGAGGACAACGATGAGGTCAATCATGATGATGACAATGAGGGCAACAATGAGGTCAACGGTGAGGCTGACAAGAAGGTCAACAATTAGGCCAACAATGAGGTCCATGATGTAATGGTAACATGATTCTCTTTCTCATCCTGCAGGTCCACAATTTATTGTGGAATTAACAGATGGTCCAGAACATGCTCATGCTGAGTTGTTGCAGATGCTACATGAACATAATCTAGAAGAAAATGAGTTAAATGCGATCATTTGGATCCTGGACAGTGAAGAAGAAAATGAGTTCAACATTGGGGTCAACAATGAGGTCAACGATGAGGTCAACGATGAGGAACACAATGTGGTCAATGATGAGAATGACAATGTGGTCAATGATGAGGCCAACAATAAGGTCAATCATGATGATGACAATGAGGACAACAATGAGGTCAACGGTGAGGCTGACAATGAGGCCAACAATGAGGCCAACAATGAGGCCCATGATGAGATGATAACATGATTCTCTTTCTCATCCTGCAGGTCCACAATTTATAGTAGAATTAACAGATGGTCCAGAACATGCTCAGGCTGAGTTGTTGCAGATGCTACAAGAACATAATCTTGAAGACAATGAGTTAAATGCGATAATTTGGATTCTTGACAATGAAGACGAAAATTAGTTCAACATTGGGGTCAACAATGAGGTCAACATTGAGGCCAACAATGAGGTCAATGATGATGATGACAATGAGGCCAACAATGAGCTAAATGTTGAGGGTGACAATGAGGGCATCAATGAGGGCATCAATGAGGTCAACGATGAGGAGGAGAATGAGGACAATAATGAGGGAGTTGACAATGAAAATGATAACAACAATGGCAACCATGACAATAACAGTGTCAAAGATCTAAAGAAGAGAACTTGACACAGATAAATAATTGGGCTGCGGTACGACTTTGCAACTATGTCATTGATACTGCCAGAACTGGCCTCACTGTAGTACTGGTAGTGCTAATCTGGCTCAAAATGCAGGCACTGTGGAGGACACAAGTAAAACAGTCGATCAGCAGATGGAGGAGGAAATCCCACAACCAGGACTATTGAGGAAGAGGTCAATGGAGAGACCAGGGGAAGAAGATAATGAGGAGGAAGAGAACAGAGGAAGCAGCAAACCTTTCAAACAAGGAATGGAGAACGTTGATAACCCAGACTGTGCCTGGCTTTTAACGTGAGCTCGATTTTATAATGAACCCCTCTCCAAACAGTATCCAATCTACGGATACATGGGTCAACCATCAAAACGTTTAGGGTGTTCATTTGGATCCTGAATACAAATGAGTGTACAAATTAAATTGACTGCACTTGAAAACCCGCCTGAGTTTATGATAATCAAAATGATATTCCACATGCATTATAATTATAACAGTTTTCTTAAAGAAGGGTTGTTACCATTGTAGTTTCAGGGAAGAACAGCTCATTGAGCTGCTAATAAAATCTTAATTTTCTGAGGTTAGCAGAGCTGCACTGGAGGGAAATATTGCTATAACAAAACCCTTTCAGGTACAAATTTCACTCAGTGGATCATTGACATTCACTGCATGTCTTCTCAGCATCAAGGTTTGACGCACACAGGAACGACGTCACATCATTTCACATTGCTCTGCACAATCAACAGGAACTAACTGATGAAAAGAGAAAAGCGAGAAGCCGGGTATGCAGAGATAGGTGGATGTCATAAAAGAGACTTTTACAGGTCATAATATATCAGGGAATTGTGGAGTGTTCCTCACCTATCATTACTGGAGAAATGTGGGGAAAAAAAAGAAAAAAAAAATCCTCTCCTCTCCGACCTCTCAACTGCATCCTGTCACTGGTCTGGTTGTTGACTTGTGCTTTTATTATTTTGGAAAATAAAACAATTTAAAGAAGGTAAATAGTCCTCCTGAGTTTCAACAAGACTACTACAACCTCCACATGCATAACTTATAATGTTTTGGCCTCTTCAACCTCTCACAAGGAAATGTATCATCTGTGAATGACAATCTTTACCAAAACAAATTTGAGGCATATTCTTTTTACTTAAGATGTGGCCAACTTTCAGCAACTTGAGCTTTAATTAACACAGGGGGTTGTTATTGCAGCTACACAGTACATTTCATGTATAATGTTCTCTGAATTGGAGTGAAACAGGCCAGGATTGGTTTGGGAGATGTTTTAGTATTAGGTAATTTGTCAAATACGATTAAAATGTTGAAATGACAAATGTTTTGCAATGAGTCTCCTACCCAGTATTAACCTGCTGAAATTGTCAATGAGACTCTAATGGAAAGTTACAATGTGAAGCAATGCCATTCAAATCTGCAGAATGAAAATAAACTTGAAATACCTTGAAATCTGGACACGACAGATTGCATTCATTTCACTTCACTGAGCAGAAACTGGCTTCAAAATAAAGCTGCATGTGCTGCTGACCAACTAGGTTACCAGTGGATTCTGTGGTTGTGTGTTCCTTTCAAACACTGGCAAGAAATTAAAGGCCAAGCCAATGGGTCCAGCTTTTCTGGCAGTTACACAGTTTAAAGTTGTTGCATTGTAGAAGGTTTAATGTATGTAAACAAATTGTCGAGCACAAAATCACAGTGAAATTCTTTGAACACCATTTATAGATGGAGTATTTAACAGGGATAAATGAGACTGACTCACACACTTTTATTAATTGAATCTAGTAAAATGCTGGATGCACTGCACTGAAAAAACAGCGTTTCACTTATCCAATTTATAACAACTATCATTTATAGACATGTTTGAGAATTTGGCATGTTACAATAACATTGACTACAGACATTAGCTAAATTCAATTTCGATTCGCGGAGCAGGACTAAAAGTGCAAAGATGAAATCCAATACACAGGCCTTTCAAATGAAAAGGAAATAGCTCTTATGCAATGCTGACATTTTCGCCTCAGTCGTATTTTTGTACTAGGGAGAGAAACACAGGCACTATGACATATAAACGTTGTGTAACAGGGTCAGTATGTGGTGCTTAAATTACCCATGGATTTTTGGAGGAATTATGGAACACCAGATTGCTATCATTTGGGCCACACAGTATATTCCTCACACATGTTATCTCCCTTTTCAGTAAAAAATACCAAAGTTTTTGCTGAAGTGACTTTTTAAATTGACATCTATTCCAACAATGGGAGGATTATGCAGCAGCAGAGTCGAATGTTATGCATTGAACTGTTCAGGTAAATGTGAATATGATTCATCAATAGTTATTTTGTCTTTGATATGCATGCTTGTACGTCCATATAATGTATTTCTCTATTCCTGCACTTATCGCCACACACAGCATGCGATGCTCTCTCTTATTTAAGTCCACAAGGAGTACACATTGGTGTGTAGGCACAAACAGCATACGTCTCAGACACCACTTTAATAACATCCAACCTGGCAGGTTGGTTTTGTCTGTGCAGGCAGAGCCGTGTTATCTGTTTGACAGACTGTCAAGACAGACATCAAGTTTTCACACAATCGCCCATTAAACCTCCCTGCTATACTATCTCTCCTAAACATCATGGATCAGCCCTCACTGGTAGAATTAGATAGTGTTGCTTCCTACACAAATACTGACATACACACACAGACACGCACCCACACACACACAAGCACACATGCACAGACAGATCAAATCAATGGTTTGCCTTCCCCCACATCAGGAAATTGTTGTACAGTAGGTGGCCAATGGAGGAGTCCACCCACTCACAGGATATTCAGTTGCAAGCATGTTCAAATTCATCCTCTCTGTATCTCACTCATCCACTACATTTACACACACACACCTTCAAGCACAGCTTGTTCGTGTACACCCACACATGAATACCAAACAGAAACACAAAAACACCCTCTCTGTCACATAGAAACATCGAGTGGTTTGAGACACAAAGAAATTCCACAAAACCACCTGGATTTATGAATGAACAAAAACAAATACGAAAATCAGTGCAATTTGTTCCCCATTTCTCACAATATCAATCAGTTACTCGTTATGAATACAATACATCAAACCTGTGAGCTACGTTTGATTTAAATCTGCGGTCAAACCGTGTAATTGGTTGCGAGTTAGCGTTGTAGTGTACAGGACAAGCAGCGAAACGTTATACCATTTTATATTACTTTATAATTCAATTCAACATAATTGAGAGGCAAATATTGTATTTTTTACTCTTCTACATTTATATGATGGCTGTAGTTGCAAGTAACTTTGCAGGATCAGATTATTAGAGCCAAATCATCAAAGAAATGATAATGTATTAATATATACATTGGTGTACACATTCGTCTTTACCAGCTTAAAAATGAAAGTGATGTACATATTCATTCATCATCAATTATAATCCAATAATATATTTTTTTTAAATGGTCCATTTCACATTATGACTCCTTTTATTTTTAAAAGCAAGCTTCTGCTGATGGACATTCTCTTCATGCTCCTGCCCTGACGTCAGTGATTGTCTCTTTTCTGCAGTCCAAGTCAACGCTACTCCAAACTTCCCTCACTCGCCATATTCCGCTCTTGCTGTCCCATCTGTCCGTTCACCCACCTCCCTGATGTCCCCAATTGGTCTCGGATTTAGTGGCTAAGCAAGCTCCCCTGTCTGGCCTCGACACAAACTGGCACTGTGCAGGACAGTTAGCTGAAAGAAGGGGGAGCGAGCTCCACCGCTCCTGTATGGACCTGGTTGGTGCAACATCACAGGTCTACACACTGTAAAGATGATGGAATGGTTTTCACCAGACCTTGTGCTTGGCACATCCAGGGGCTGGGCAAGGGGGGCACAGCTGAAATCTGACTGGACCCTGAATTACTCCTGTCCCCTCAGGGGTAAAAAAAAGTGATTTACTGATAATACAAACATGACAATTTTCTAAATGTTTTCAATGATGTGCATCTTTGCTCAAATCTATAGTGCTAAGAGTAAACACAAAATGACTTAAATGTGCATCTTCCTGAATCAGGAATTGTGCATAGATGTTGGAAATGTAATTGTCTGTGTAAATGTTGGCCCCTTTATGGCCCCTGATTTGGAAAAACCCTTGATGGTTGACACGTTTTATCACTGACCAATCACCATTAGCATGTACTGGTGAGTTTTATCAAGCTAGAGGCTGCAATTCTTTACCTGTGGTTGGCCATGCAACACTCAGAAAACAGTCGGCCTCTCTTCTGATTTGCTTATAGAGCTATTCTTGTTCGACCTTCAGAGAGAGATGTGAGAAATCAGATGTAAAACTACACTGAGCTGGTTTTTGGTTCTTAAAACCCCAAATCTATCTTCTTATGGATATCAAAACTTAAAATAAAACACAGCAAGGGTGTAACATATGAGACCGAGGATGTGTACCGCCACTGGGTATTTGCCTCTTGTTAGGAGAAGAAGTAAGCTACCATATACCATTTGTGCGTGACTGTCTGGTGCCTCCAGATCCTTTCAATATGAAAAAGATTTGGATAAGGAGCATGCAATTGACTGTGCAATGAACATGAAGGAGTGCAACTGGGGGAGGGGGACTGAGAATATTAACCCAAGAGTCTGAGTCCATCCCTTCCTCCAGGCTTCGTGTTAGACATCACCGAGAGAAATCTGCTCATTAGGACAGCGAGAAACACATATATCAAACACAGATAGCTGTCAGTTCTCCTCTGGGGGATCCGGCTGTGGTAGCAGAACAGACAACCTGCGTGTCTTCGGGCAATACTGTATATACGTGTATATTTACAGTTTCTCCTATCTTCGTGTGAGAGAAACCTTTGTATAGGAAAAGTTTCTCCCATTAAACATAGTAACAAGTGCTACACTGCTATTAAAACGTTAATATTATAAGCAGTGGATTCCTAAGATAGAAATAAGATTGCTAACTTTGAGGCCAAAGTGTTGGGAAAGGTAATAATTGAGTTAAAGATTTCTTGCATTACCCAAATTTTGTGTTCAATGACCCATTTCTGCACAATTTAAATCCATGTGTTTTCATTCTGGTGATTTACATACATAATTATGTTTGATTCATCTCCACAACATATGCTCAAGTGCAATTGACAACAAACTCTTGAATCTTAAACAAAAACTATTTTTCAAGGTCGTAGGTTGACTTTACAGTAACATCCAGGGGTAAAATGTTCCTTCTCATGTAATAAATGCAATGTGTAGGACACTTTGATTTTCTGCTCGGAATACAACAAATCATAGGTGGTATTAGTGTCCCTGTGGATGCAGGAGGTGGGTGACTGTCCCCAGGAGGAGTGTTTGTTTGTGCTCTTTAATGGGCTGACTGTCACACAGAAGAATACCTCTGAAACAGATGCTTACCTGACTAGAAAAGGTCAGTGACAATCTTCCCTGCAATTTTCTTCCAACTTGTGCCATGTCGTTTTCACAGAATGGGAGTGGGGGGGTTGGCAGCTATCACTCAGTCGTGCAGAAAGAAACACTTAAGCTTGTCACCAAAACAGGAGGACGCAGGAAAAGCCTGACACTGATGGTGTGAGATTGTGGAAATTGGAGCGTGATTGGCTGCAGTAGGTTGGACTGACAGGGCGTACATCTTCAGTGGGACCCTCTTGGTAGTGATGAATCGTTGACTGACTCGTTGTTATTGCTGGTGGTGAAACCTGCCAAGGTGGGGTATAGCCTGTAAACTTGTTCAATGGAGTGGGCGGTTGTGAATGGAATACAGTCGCATGTGGTGTTTGCATTGGCTTTCGACCTTCTTTTGCATGAATTGGAAACATTTTAAATAAAACGTTAACAGGCTACACATGACATTCGGTCCTACAATGTCCCGGTCAGGTTAATTATATTCATGGGGGATACTGCACTGTAGAGGCCACAAGTAACATTCACGTGGCACCTTTATTAATATAAATTAGTCAGATAACAGTACTGCATTCCATGACAGCCCTGGAAGACTGAAACTGTCTCGATAATTACAATTAATAAAGAGATAGTCCCACAGGAAGCATACAGGCCAGCTTCTACATATTCTAACTGAGGTGTAGATTACCCAACCCCTACTTAATGTGTCTTTAAAGGTCACTATATAGATTTTGTGAAAACACATAATAAAATCCTGACCCCCACAATGTGATATAATGACACAGAAACACAATCCAAGTGTCTCGTTACAAACCTAAAGTGCAGGTTCATATTCTTCTGTGTATTTTGTCTATTAAATACAATACTCACAAGCTAGCAGTGCATTGAAGGAGAAATTGATCGATTTATTGGGTAAACTCAAACTGATGAAATCTCATATATACTTTGGAGTAACTTAATGAGCACGGAATACGTCACTTTCCTTTTTAGCCAACCAAACTTCACACTGATCCTTTCTGCACCTACCAGTAAGACCAGTATCATCATATTAAGATAAAATGAACATAATTAGTGACTTTTATAGATGGAATGTATGCCTAAACAATGTGATGTGTTGTGTCTTTTTGCACTGCAGGTGTCGTCAAAGTCATGAAGTTGGTATCTTGTTGTTTTCTTAATTTGTGTTTTTTTCTATTTGCATGTTTTCTTGAGTTGTTTTCTTAAGTTGAAGTTTCTCTTTCGGCCATCATAGTCTGTTGACTTTTGCCAAGAGTCTAGCGCCATAGCAACTCATGTATCCAATTGTTTGGGAGGGCTCGTGAACGCGCAGTGATTGCAGCAGGTGTGTGTTGCAGGTGAGGTGGTGCGTTCAGAGGTTACAAGTATCCGCAGCTCTGCTCTCCAGAAGAACCTCCGCTCATGTGCTGCGCGTCAGCCGGCCCTCAGCCATGTTCTCCTCGTGGGACCTCTGATCCGGTCGCACCCATGAAACATGTGGACAACGCTGAACCTCTCCGCCGCTGATGACTCCAACCTGACCGGCGCGGACCCCCGGAGGCCGCAGGAGCTGGACCACCGCTCCCTCAAGGTGAGCATCATCGTGGCGCTGGGGGTCATGATCACGCTGGGGAACGTCGCGGTTCTCCTGGTCATCACCTCCTCCGTGGCCGGGTGGTCGAGGAACTCCCGGTACCTGCTGCTCTCCCTCACCGCGGCGGACTCTGCGTTCGCCCTGCTGATCATGCCCCTGAACCTGTGGGTGAGTCTGCTGAAGGACTACACCGAGGGGCCCGACGTGCTCTGTCACCTCGTGGCCTTCTGCAACGCCACCGTGTACTCCACCTGCATGTACACCCTGGCCACCATCAGCCTGGAGCGCTATGTGGCGGTGCTGTACCCGCTGCAGTACTCGACCCTGCTGACCCGGAGAAGGACGCTGCTCCTGATCGCCTTCGCCTGGGGCTTCCCTCCCTGCCTCCTGTCCCCCATCACCTTCCCCGACAGCATCATCGAGGTGCACTTCTCCGCCGCCTCGCTCGTCTGCAACCCGTCCTACTCCACCAACATGGGCTACTCCCTCAGCTTGACCTGCTTCATATTCTTCCCCTGCTCCGTCGTCATGACGTACGCCAACCTGAGAGTGTGGTGCGCCGCAAAGATGCAGCGACTCCGGCTGCGCCAGTACGACTGTGCGCGTCGCGGCAGACACAACGTGGCCTCCAGGGTGCTCGTGCCCGTGATGGCAGCTTACTACGCCTGTTGGACACCGTGCATGGCGGTTATGATCTACAATGGTGAGCACCAGCAATGAGACTACACCTGTGATCACAGTGATGTGAGTGACAGCTGGAAGCACATGGATAGATCCCTTTTTCTGTTGATGAGATGCGATAAGGCAATGTAAGAACAGTCAGGGTAAGACCAGAGAAGACAATACAAGTCAAAATAAGACCAGATTTTCTAGTCAAGCTGATCAAGATATGTCAAGATAAGACACGTCAAGATTGGACTAGATAAGTCAAGATAAAACAATATATTCTAGTCAAGACGAGTCAAGATATAACAAGTCAATGTAAGAGATTCTAGTCAAGCTGATCAAGATAAGACTAGTCAAGTTTACACAAGATAATACAAGACATAAGATGAGTCAAGACAGGTTTAGACAAGTTAAGTCAAGATACGAAAATATGGGACAAGTCAATAAGGTAATTTAAGATGAGATATGATAAGACAAAAATGAAATAAGATGACACAATATCAGACAAGATAAGATCATCCTTAATTCGTTGAGGAAAATCTGCAGCAGAAGAGGGAAGTCAAAATCGACATCAGCAAAAGTAAACGTGCATTATGAACGTAAGGAAATGGATACATAGAAATGGATAGAAATAAAATATACAGTGTAAACCGAATATATACAATGTGAGAGTATATAGATTGAAAACGGATCACTCATAAGTCACTGTGCTGCACTGACAGAACAGTTAAGTGTTAAACATGATGACAGTGTTGCTTGGAAAACATAGATGATGCATGCATTGAGGTTAAATCCATAAAGATGGCTTTTAGCATTTTGTTAAAGGTTTTTAATTTACCTGTTTAGTTCAATTAGATCCTTTTTGTTTATCTGTAGTTTTCACATTTTGGCTCATCTCTATATATTTACCCTAATGGCCAAGCTTCACTGAGAAAACAAAGACAAAGGTTCAATATAGGACTGGGCAATAAAACAATATCAACTATAAATGGCACACAAAGGAGCACATACCTCCGCCAAGGCCCAACACAGCCCCCTTAGATTCAATCTATCTACGCCAAATTGCACACATTTATACATTTCGGTTCCCTAAACATAACTGACATTAATTATTTCTTAAGAAATCAGTGAAAATGTTAAAGAAAATGATAAACAAATTCCTTTCCGATTTCCACTGAAGTAGCGTTTGATTTGCAGTAGCTGACAAACCAACCAACCAGCAAACAAACAAACAGAGGCCAACCCTCATGGCAGAGGTAATAATTACACAATATCATTTTCATCAAAATAGGAATACAACAAAAGTCCAGTATATAGTGATATAGTGTTTATGTATAGTGTGCCAGGACGTCCAGGAGGTATAACACATAATCTTTATACATCACATTTGCTGTTAATCAAGCTATTGTCAATCTCCGCTCACTAAGAAGGGTTTTAAAACCACGACCATCACTATGGAGCAATAAGTCAACTATGCTGAAATGATAATGTGACATTTATCTTGAAGTTCTTTTTGGCCATATTGCCTAGCTCTAGTTCAACTTTCATTAAGTGCATATTACGACCCAGAAATTCAACCTCAACATTTCATTATAATTAATTCAAAAGGATGAAAGTGGATGTAATATATGTATGTTGCATCTCCTACATCAACCAGCTCAGACCCATCTGGAGAAAGTCGTATATTATTGCCGGTAAACCAGAAGATACAATTTTGCTAATTCCTCCTGTTTATGTATATTTAGACTAAATGGCACTGACTTCTTATGTGGCCATGCTTTTTAATTATACAGGGTAGTTAAAGTTTCTAGCCTCAAAGCTCCTGATCTGGACCCACTGAATGAATTGAATATAAAACAACTGTGCATGGCTACTTGGGTACATATAGGGAATTACATGTCATCACAATTTAGCTTTAATCTGTTTTGAGACATGTTTTTAAATATTTGCTTTAGTGGTTTTAAGGGTTGGAAGAGAACCTAAAATAATAATGGGTGTTTTATTTACATTTAATATATAACTAATATATAACCGTGGATTTCAGCTTGGCCTTTTCTGAGAGAAAATTATGTTAAAGTTATTTATGCACTGTCAGCCATTACCATCCTGATTCACGATGGTGTTTATGAGTCAGACCTTTGACTTTTTCTCATTTACACCAGCCATGAGCGGTCCTGCAGTAATCGAGACCGAGAGCGGAGTCACAGCCGAATATTTTTCGGAGTTGAGACCTCTTTTTTTTCGAGAAGCGCTGTAATTCATCTGATATGGATGAAAATCCCTGAATGAAGCTGATGTTCTTAATTATAACGTCACAGTGTGCTGCCTTCCAAACGACACGATGAAGTGGCTGCTTCCAATCCATAATTTTCTCCTTTTAGATCGAGACTATAAATTTTAAATTGATGGTTTCTTCATGTCATTGCCCTCAGGGGAAAGACTCACATCTCGTTTTTTTCGTGTGTTTGCGTGAGTGCTGATGACCTTTTCATCTTTGGTTTTATAGATGTATTAAACTATATGTGTGATCATATACTGCACCCTTGGTTGTTCTGTGTTTACCTCTGCCAGGGAGGATGTGTTTACATCCCTTTCTGGATGCATGTTGCTTGGTTGGTTCTTTGTAAGATTACGCAACAACCACTGGAC
The DNA here is from genome assembly GCF_949316205.1 of Platichthys flesus. NCBI lineage: Eukaryota > Metazoa > Chordata > Actinopteri > Pleuronectiformes > Pleuronectidae > Platichthys > Platichthys flesus. Next base: position 14,163,870 of record NC_084945.1, on the reverse strand, counting down.
GGATTACCACAAAATCTGCTAAGATTTTGGTGCAGATCCAGGATTTTTTTTTTGTCACGTTATTGAACATTGCAACATCTCTGTTGACTTCTCAGAAAATAAGGAATGGCTCTTGATGGGAAGAAATCAGGCACATTTAGTGAACTGATATCTGAGTGTGTGTAATTTGCTGCAGCTTGATTGGATTTAAGGGGACTGTGCGGTGATTGGCGCTCTTCTGAGTGCCGTCCTAGTTTTTCTTGAGACTTGTTAAATAAATAGGTCAACAAAAGGTGAACCACATCATTGTTCTGCTGTTTTGTGTTGCCATGTTGTAGATACTCACCTTACCTCACCCCTCATGTTTTCTAACCCCGCAGCAGTCACAGGTAGCACTGTACCGGAGTGGGTCGAGTTTGTGGTTGTCTGGCTGCCAACCTCCAACGGCTTCCTCAACTGCATCTTTTACTTCTGGATAAACCGAAGCTTCCGCAGGAAATTCCACCTCGTCCTCCAGAGGCTGACTCTGGCCCTATGCCCCAAACTGGCTGACACTCTGGGATGCTGCAGCGCCGCTGAGACACAGTTTGTGTCAGGGATTATGGATAATAACAACTCTGTCCATGAACGCTCTGCCAGTGTGTCCTCCACCTGCACCCTCTTGTCATTAGCCTAGGATGGCCGCACCACTGGTATGGTAAATGATGCAGATGATCGTCTTATCATGTCTGGCTGGTCAACTTACACCAAGTTATTGATATAGTCTTACAGAAGGTATCATGGGTAATTGCAATGTCAATGGATTGATACAATGGCTATGATTGGAAGTATTTGAAATAATCACTGTATAGTCTCATTTGATAAATATAGATATTTGTATAATTGTTAAATGTTATAACTGTTTTTTTTATTTTTTATAAGTTTTCAGTCTAAGAACAGTGTTCATTTGACGGGAACATTTAATTTAAAAACTACTAAGTTTATAAGTTTATTGGATTTTTTTCTTTTACTCATGCCCACAGTGTTGCCAAGATTTGATTTACTATCAGAGATGGCCTCTTAAACCACCTTTTACTTGTTTTAGCCACAAACCTTGTCTTTGCCCCAGAAATACCTCCCCATGTTCTGCGTACAGATAAATATGAATTATTTTTTATAGTTGTCCGCGTCTTTTGACTTGTTGCTGAGATCAACATATTTCACTTCAAACATTTGAGGTCGGTCTATTAGCTCATTACCATAAACTGATATTTAGACTTCCATTCATACGAGATATTTGTGAACTAACATCAGCGTCTGATTACAGCACTTTGAAGGATTGAGGCCTTCTACCTCCCCTTTAATTCAAACTGTGCTGAAGACCTTGGCATATTACAGCTGGGAGAAGTTAACCTTTAAGTCATGTCCTTTCAGTGTATGCAAGGAGAAAAGTAATTAAGCAGCTACACTGTAGAAAGGTCACCATATTTGTGCTGACAAGAGACGACTTGGATAAGTTCTGAGGTTATGGTTGTTTATTTAGAGCTAATATCCCTGTCATCCTCCTGGCATTGTCTACCACAATATGGATTCAGCTTGGCAGTGCCCATGTCGTTCTTGTCTGGACCGAGTTTACTGAAGTGGTGCAGGTTGATATGGATGTGAAGTTGATAGAGAGTTGATAATTTTCTAGGAATTTTCACAAGGAACAGAAATTCCAAACCATTTTATAGAAGTTATTTTAGCCTTTAGGTTGCAGCTCGGTGTCCTGATCATGAAAAGTATGCCTTCTGTATGAGTTATGAAAATATGTTGAGCACCAGATAATATGTTACTGAATTACAAGAGGAAAATGATGATCTTTGTATGTATATATTTTGTTAATTTTCTAAATTCCTAATATAATGAATGAAAAAATAATGTATCAGTTTATGTATTTATAAAATAAAGCATTGTGCCTGTGAATTGTCGTCATGTTGTTAGTTAAAGAAGCAAAAGTAAAATTACTGGATGGATTAACACCAACTTGGTAGAAGAATGTGCAATCGGTTAGGGAAGAATTAAAAAAAAAAAAAAATTCAGCGGGCGGGTACGGGAATATATATATTTTTTTAAACTAGCTGTACACTATATGGTATTTTTCAATGCTTTTGTTGATTTCTCAATCAATTGTGGATCTTGATGGAAAATCTGCTATTCTTAATGGACTGCTTTTTATGCGCGTGTGCAATTTGCTACAGATCCAGATGAAACTTGATCTGGTGAATTAAAATGTGGATTCATAAGTGGGCTGTGTGGATTCTACAGTGAGCTATTCTATTGTAGATTGTATCATTAGTGATTGCAGAGCAATTAAAGAATCATTATTTTCTGCCGGCCTTCAATGCTCTGCTGCAAACCTCATGTATAATAAATCTGACCGATCTTTCCCCAGTCTCATCAAGCTGCTCACTGACTTTCACTGAATTTTGGACAAAATCATAGGGTTTGCTTCTGATGAACATGCCTGCCTCTGGATGCTGCACATTTATCACCAAAAGCTGGGGCTGGATGTAAAGTAGAACCACAGATACTTCCTCTGGCACCAGTAGATGCTTGTGCTGATTTTGTTTCCCACTTATTAATAAATTATTTTGTTTCCATTGCTGGAAATGGAAGTGGACAGCACACACAATGGGATTGTAGGTTTTATGATTGCCTAATGAAGAAATAGCAGTTCAGTTTGTTTCATATGTTGATTAATAGTAGACGATGTGTCTGTGTGGGGTATAGAGAACAATTTAAAGTTAATTTTTTGCCCATGTATTATTCAAATGGCTCAGAGATTATATGACCAAAAAACTTAGCCAGAAGTTTCTTGGTGCAGTTTATAATTTAATGTTGCAAAACTCTTTAAAAAAATGCTGTATGTTCACAATTGTTTTATCTGCAGGAGTAATATTTTCTTGTGTCTTATATGGAGTGTAACCAAGTAAAATAAAATAAGATGTATTAGTCATTGCACAACAGTCTGTTTCTTGAATCTTAAATCTCATGAAACATCTTATCATGAATAATTTGAATCAGATTATGCTAATCACCACCTACCAGTGCCATGTTGGATAACAGATATATTAAGTCAAAAAAACCTAACTGAAAATAATCAGAGCTTTTGAATAATGGATGTGTATACATTTTATTGATTGTGTGCCTGGTATTCTTGCTGCCGAGGGATTCACAATAGCAGGACATCAGGGTCTATGTAGCCTACTGCACAGGTTAGGTTTGTGTTGTGTTTAGCAAAGAATGAGGTCCGACAGAAACAAAAACCTACGCCCTTTCTTCATACATGTGAGGTCATTCCACCACGGTTTGCTAACTAAAAAAGATTCTGATAACAAGCCCATTAAACGCATCCCACATTGAGAATTGTTTTGGCCCAGATTTGGCCCACAAATCGAATGTTGGCCCTCTCTAAGGTGCCAAAGATTGCCTGAATTTATGCCATTTGGGGCATATTCACCAATTACACTTCAAAAAAGGTTTATTTAGCTAGTGTGCCACTTAAGGCTCAAATCCATTTTCTCCAGGCCACAAGGAGGCCGGAAGTGACGCATCATTCCCATGGCCCATATTCGTATGCTGTCTGTGCTTGACGATTCATTAACAGTACAGTTATTTTTAGGATATTTTATTCATTCATATTGATGTAGTATGATGCGAAGACCACTGATGGTGTACAAGACTTATAAATTGTGACAACATTTCTTGAGTGGATTTAAATTTGTCATGGGTCCCTCTCTGTCAGAATAAAGGAAAGCTGGGGAAGGTTTTGTTGTGAAAGTTGGGTGGGGGGGGGGGGGGGTCTAAAGTGAACCTTTAGGCTGTTGTCAAAGCTGAAAAAATCCATTTAGGATTCCCTCTGCAGGGTGTTCTGTGGATCTTTTCCGATATCGCCAACCGCTACTCAGAGATCATGTTTATTCCCGTTGCATCCACAAGCGTTTCCCCCACCCCCCCAGATGTTTGCGATTTTTGCCGAGCAGGTCTCCCAGGACACAAGAGTGTTGTGCATTAGCAGTCCCAGCTCTCCTTGAGGATGACTGCTGCTAGAAATAAGTGAATCAGTCATGGTGAACGATGTCTATCTGATGGCTTCATATACTCCCACAGATACAATATGCTCTCTCATAAGAGCTTATTACTCTGTCTGGTCATAATTGCTGCCACAACAGGCTGACATTAATGTAAAATGGCCAGTGGCAATACAATGCTCCTTAGTTGAAAAACTCAGAAAAGAAAATATTCCTGACTTTTGTACAATACTTTCCGAAACCAGTGGGAGTGGGAGAAGAAAACAATGTTTGCTGATCTACAGTTTGTTCAGTAAATTGTCTTTATATTATTTAAGACCATCTCATTGCACACTGTCTTCATCAGCATCCCACTAACAATGTTGCAGGTTTTTGTTTTTTTCATGGTTGCATAATGTCTTTCCACCGCATGTGTGGCAGCATTGTGTTTATTGTGTTTACTGCTGTTCTGAGCCCATGAAAACCAGGAGATAAACTCTACTGAATGCTGTGATGATTATATTAGAGTGGGTGCAGCCGTCAGATTAGTCATTTAAATATGGCCTATATTCTCCCTTTTCACCGGCCAACAACTGCCATGGTAACTTGTTGAGGTTGTAGTGCCACCTTGTGTTTAAACTTAATATAACAAAGAAGGACCAGACCTTGTCAACAGCAATACATGTATAATCATTTCTGTCTGATTGTGCAGTCATTTGTATTTACTGCTTTTCTCACTGCCTCCAGCTTTCCTGGTCAAGGTTGCTCCATGTTGTTTATCGGTTGCTAAAACTGTGGTTCTGGGACATTTACCAAACCAATTCAAGTAGCATGGGAGTCTTTATTCCTTTTCAACAATTCATCAATTTATGTAACAAGAGTGCATCTGGTTCTTGAAATGTCCCACCTGATCAAAAAGGATGAATCAATGGGTGTTGATTTGGGCTTTCTGCTGTTCTCTTGTCACAGGCACTTTGCAGTGTGAGGGCTCTTGTGGAGGTTGCAGATGGAAAGGCTTTAATTTCAATCACAGCTTCCTGCTCCTCTCCACAGGAAAAAAAGCTGAGTACAGCAGGCACACGCAGGATTCAAGTATTATTCAGTTTGTGCCAGTATTGCACTATGCTAAGGTTACCTAAGAAAAACAAATCACAGTACAAGTACATAAATGCATTATCGGCTACTCCAGTGCAATTTTTTCCATCGAATCACAATGGCACAATGATTACATTTACGACAAAAGGATGCCAGAGTATTGGGATTATTCCATCATGATGCCCCGTGCCACTCACCTCCCTGTAAAGCATGAAAAGTGGATGACTCACTTCTACATTAGTTGCCTACCATTACAGGGTTGCAGTGTTAGATAGTTAGAGTTTTAGTGTCATTTCAAATGAGCTCATGTTGTTTGGTCCCTAACATGTGAATAAACACCTCACCTCAGCTGCTGTGACAGAGCAGGACTGCAGAGGGAAGTTGAACCCAGCTGTTACATTGTTCATATCTGTATTCCTTTAAAATTAGCACCACACCAGCCATTATTGAGTTCATGAATTTCATGAATTTTTAAAAGAAACGGAGGATGTTACTGTACACACTGGTTGATATTTGCTAGAACAAATGCCTCGTCATTTTTTCTGTACTTATTATCTGAGACAAATGCAGCCAGATCTTGAAAGAATAATTTACAAACCCAACAGTGGTGAACACACCGGATACAAGTCTGTAACAGTAATAGCAGCTCCGTTCACTACTAGTAATGAGTGTGAGTGCTGTAGTCTTCGGGGCTGTTGACATCTGAGGCGTCAGTACTCAGTGGCGGTTTTAGCCTGAAATTTCTGGTGGGGCAATTTTACATGATGTCATGTCACCGTCACAAAAATAGAGGTAGCTGATTATTATAAGCAGTAAGCCTATATAGACCAGTACGATATACTATGGGCTGCATTTTGAGTGCCAGCAGGGAGCAGAAATCCTATTTCATATACATTTCACATCCTTTGCATTAACATCCTATGCATTAACGTAAAATGATTCCAACAAAGTAAAACGATTAGACAGACACGTAGCTTAACATCAACATCAATACTCTGAATAAAGAGCTTTAGGAGATGTAACTGCTCTTAAAATGCAGATTTAAATACTCACGTTTCAGTTGATCACAGTAAATCTGTTTCTGCGGTTAATAATTTGTGTTACGTAGCCAAGTCAAATGGGTTGGCGAGTGAAACAACTTTAAACACCATTAGATATCTTACGTGGTGGAGCCACATACTCATCAACTCTAACACTTTTCCCGAAGATCAAACCGTGTTATTCATCCGATATGTGAGTGAAGCCTCTCCACAGCCTCGGGGAGTGTTCACAGGGATTAGCCTGTTAGCCTGTTAGCTCATGTGGAGCCGAGCAGGCAACAGGCTCGGAGCTGGAGTCGAGCTGCTAGGCAGATTTCGTGGGCGGAGTTGGGGCACTTTCAGATGTGCCCCAACTCCGCCCACCTCTCAATGTTAACTTCGGCCTGTGTGGTTCACGCTCATTGGTGTTTCCATGGCAACGGTCTTAAGCTTGGGCCTTTGCACCAGTGCAGAGACAAGAGAGAAGCCTTTCACAGAGCAAGCACACAGACAGAAACACACACAAATCAAATGAATCCAAAACAAGACTTTAATGCTTGTGAGTCAAGTTTATTCACACACACTTTCACACTACTTTGCATGTAAAATAAATTAAAATATATTTTGCCACAAAGTACAGATGTATTGAGCTTTCTGCACAACAGCGCCATCTGGTGGGGCAGTGCCCCTAATGTAGAAACGCCACTGTCAGTACTCGACTCCTGGAGCTGTTGACTTAACTTACTGCATGCACTTGTGTTAAGTCACTTTAAAGATGTGAATGATTGACTTTCATAATTGACAGAACCTGCTGCTCTGTTCAGAAGACTCGGTTGTATGAAGTGCAGAGACTAGTCTTTTTTTTCTAGATTATGTTGTCCATCACTTCAGACCTTGTTTTACCACCATCTCTCATATTTAAATTATTTTATTTATGAACAAACAAATGAATTTTAACCCTGTTTTTGATTCATCAGGAATTCTTCAATCAAAATATTCAACAGATATATGTATTCCTTTAATTCCGGCACTGAAATTACAAAGGTTTCCACCTTGACTGTAAAGGTTGATGCTATACCTTTATCTTTCTGCCTAGGGCCTATAACGGCTGTTTGTATAGAATAAATAGTTTTAGCTTCACACAAACAGGTTTTCTTGCTCTCTACCCACTATCACTCATCTTTACTGTCTCAACAATGTATTTGACCAACGTACAAACGGATCAGGACAGTGAACTCAGCAAACACTTCATATATATATATATTCTCTCAGTATATTAGTCACTTGTACTTACTGAACTAATGGTTTTATTCAAAGGAGACTTTTAATGACATGAAATGATGGCAAATATTTAAAAACCAACACATTACATCTGCAGGTAATGAAGTCACACGTAGAAATAGCAGCATGTTATATTCAGAAATTGTAAGCTGAATGGATGTCATATTGTTATTGTCTTTGTAGCTGAAAAAATGATGTCGACAAACTGAGAAATGCTATGCAATGGTTACCCAAACCAAAACCTATAACAATGCCACAATTTGAGCAGTAACCTGGAAAATGGAGAAAGGCAGAGTAACTAAAATAGTTAAACATGTGTTGCAACTGTGGCCTCAAAGACACGTATATGGCTTCAATGACAACTAGCAAGTCCCCACTGAACCAACAGGCAGTCTAACAAGTAACACACTGGGACCTCGTTCAATATAATTCAACCCCCCCCAGTGGCTAGGAGTCAAGTCCATTCCCCCAAGACAGTAAATTGAGATGCATTAAAAGGAAACAAACTTCTGGAGAAAAAAGCATTTAAATAACATATAGCATAGTGAGAAAAAAAAAAACTAATTTAAAAACAGGACAATCAAACACACTTCTTTTGTCATTATTTACTCAAGTCAGTCACTGCCAGCTATTATATCTGTATAGTAAAATATTATTATTATTATTAGTACATACTACAGAAATTTATAGATCAGGTATTTTCCACATTTAAACAAAATCCTTGTAAAAGCTGTAGAAAATAAATGGTCAGAAAAGATTTTACCATAAATTATCACGGATACATTATAATTTATAGCGTTTTTCAAAAAGAAACAAACACACAGATTTGACATTGCCTTTACATAGTTGGAAAGAATGCATTTACAACCAGTTGACAAATGCAATCGAGCAGAGCTGTGAATGAATAAAGAAGTGAATGGAATAAATTCACCAATCTTCTTGAGCGTCAGGTAGCTGTCATATTTCTCACTTTATTAAAACTTAGAAAATGCATGTGAAGTTACAATTCAGTGTAAAAAACAAAAAGTAGAAAGTTAACTGTGAGCTTTTATCCTGACTTCATAATTTTGCATACTTAACATTACCTGAAACGTTATTCCAGGTCGTGTCTCTGTAGTGATGAGCACGTTGAGGGAAACCTTTCTCTGAGGAGACAAACGGCTGATGACCGTACACTAACCAAACTGAGTGGGATGCATATGAAGTTAACCTCAAAGACAACATTTAACATGAATGACAACAGGCATAGTGACACTGAAATACAAAGAGAGACTGAAGGCAGACAATTCAATAAAGCCTCTGCCCAACTGTCTACTTCGTGCACTCTATGTCGACGGACAAGGACAAAGGAACTTTATCAAACTGCCCCCTCCGCCTCCTTTTCTTGTTGCAGAGGATGCAGACAGTCCTAATTGTTTGCGTTTGGTGTGAGGAGGATTTGGTCAAACATTTCAAGGCCTCCAGATGATAAGAAGAATGCCAGCACTTAGGACTTGTGCTCAACCATGTAGAAGCGATACATGACACCAACAACAGTTGCAGCAATGGCAGGTATCAACCACGTGGTCCAGGAGCTGCTGAGCAAAGATATTAAATATTATTGTTTTTTTTGTTGTTATGATATATATTTACAGTTCATCACCTTTTTTTAAATTTGTCTATTTTTCAATGTATTCTTTGTTCAAAGTTTAAATAATTTAAAAGAAAAAAGGTAAATAATACTGAAATCTGTGAAAATCGTATAAAACACTTTCAGTTTTGTGTGTGATTTTGTCATGTGTCATACACTTACAACAAATAATTCGCACTTTAACCCAGATATAATCTTTTCTGAGCGGTCAACATTGCAGGAGAACCTTGTTCACAATTAGGTGCGTATCATCACAAATATGAAAACTGAAAACAATGAGTGTGACATGTTGTTCATGATGATGTCTCACCTGGACTCTCCTGGATTTGTGAAATTGTCCACCTGAAGCAGAAAAGAATCAATGAAAAAATGAACAAAACCATGAACTTTATATCGTTGTTACAAATCTGTTCTAGGGATTTTTCTGCATTTAGAACGAGACAGTTAAAAAGACAAAGGGTCTTACCTTAGCCGCCTCCTTTTTCCTGTCGTCCTACAAATACATTTATCAAATTAGTATTAATTTTTTCATGTGATGTCGAACACTCATCCACAGGAAAAGAAATGAAGTCCGTTTCTCAGATAGTCCACAGCAAAAATGAATTTGGGTGAATTACCACGTGAACAAGGCTATAACAACCACACCTCTTGCTGATAGTGACGTAATCATAATCAGTGTCACATGAATATCCCAAGTGTGACAATCCAAATTGAAAAAGGTTGGCAGGTAAAAGCAACAGGAAACCAAACCATGAATTCCTTTGTGGAAGTTATTTCCAAAGAATGAATAATGATGATTTGGATGTTTTGTGGTTTTATGTTTTGCCAATTCCTAACAAAGGCATTTATTTTTGTCATTTATAAATAGAAAAGAAAACATCAGCATAACACTTTGAGGGTGTTTCAAAAATAGACAACCAAGTAAGATGAGAAGATACTGCATGAATATGACAATTTTCTGTTTTCTTATCTGTCTTTCTGTAGGATGGTTCCCTTTATGTTAACTGGAAGTGAACAAAAAGGTTCAAGATTTTACAAATGCTCTGCACAGTAATAACATCACTTGGGTTGGTGGGCAGTGTTAAAGTCTGTCTTAAATTCCCCCTTGTGTTTCCTTGCTTAACTGCAGTAGAGATATAGGGACACAAAGAGTACGTATTATACCAAAAAATGACTTCAGAAAACATCATCATTTAAGGCTATGAGGATGTCTGTCTGTATTATATGTGTATGTAAGTGTGAGTGTGTGCGAGAGGGCATGTATGTTCGTCTGACCATAAAGATATTAGCTAGGGGCGTGTCTTTGTGATATGCAACGTGACGCTAATGATATCCAACGCTTTTCTTTAGTGTGCAAAAGTTCAGTTATTGTTTCATCACTAAACAGAATTGGCCCCCATTCTCTTACATGCTGGTTATGAGTCCTCTGAAAGGAAAAAACTAAAAGTATCAAAAACTTGAGGGACCTATGAGAGGCATTTCCTAAAAGTTTATTTGAAAATGGCTACAGTTTTTAGCAGTTAGGCAACAAAAATGTGGGTTCAGAACTAATGGCCACATGACGACTTTGTCTGAATAGTGATACAAACCAGTTTTCTGTTTGGTTTGACGTCAACCCCACAATTTGCTAATGACCATTTAAAAACCAAATTATTCCATGGAACCATCTTGTGACCCCAAGCAACTTTTCCCTGTTAGGAATGGTCACCGTTTTCTCTGAGAGGTCTGGTGAAACGGATGCATCTGCTTGATTAGCGTAGATTTTAGCAACGACAAAGACGTGTACTCATTGTTTTTACAGTTATGTTGACTTCATTTAATAGATACTTGAGACAGGAAACAAAGTTATTTATTCTTACCAAATGAACCTCCCCGACCAAGTACTGCTCAAGCATCTCTCTTGCATCTGTGGAATGACCCACATCCTCGAAGCTTTCTGTGGCGTCTGAACCGGCCTGTTCCAGTAAGACCTCCTCACCTCCTGGATGCTGAAATAGAGTTGGTTACAGTTGAGCTAATTCATTCTCCTTTTTGTCCCACACTCACAGTCATACAGTTCATGTTTATGCTTGATTAAGTTTAAAAGCAGTAAACACTTCAGACTTGAAATCACATGCTCAGCAAACCAACTAACAAATTGTCTTCGGTTTACTCAGGTACTGTCGCTATACACTTTTTAGGTATCGTACAGTCAATGAGCATCAATAACTGTAGAATATTGTACTACAGCTGAGCAATATGGCCAAAAAGTTATATATAGATTAAAGTTTTCAGTACTTATCACAAATTCTCTTCTCTCATTCATTTTAAGTTTAAAGACAGACTTTTGCTCCGGAGTGAAAGTTGTGTTTTTCACTCTTCTTTATGAACAGAGAATGACAACTACTTGTTATATAGCTAAATGTTCTATATATCTGAGGTAGATCAGTTATGTATTATACATCCCCACTGTGCATAATGCATAATATTGATACACATTTATAGTTTTCCTATTGATAATGTTTATACAACTACTAATATTATCCTGTATAGCACTGTTTTATATCCACAGCATTTTACAACTAAAGTTAATGTTTGCTTTGGAGATAGGGATCCTACATGCAGAGCATCTACAATACAGCACGTGTTCTTTGGTCAAAACATCAGCTGGAAAAGATTCAAGCTGCATTACAACATCACAACTAAACATGTGCCAATCCGATTATATGTAATGCTGTTGATACTCTGAGAGGGGCAATACATTGAGCATTACACGTCTATAAACGTACTTTTAAAAGTTTAAAATGCAAAAATTCAAATTAGTATAGATTTGGTAACATTTCATCCAATAAAATTTAAACAGACCAGACTTCTTACTTATTAAATCAATGTTACCAGGGTTAGCTTAAGTAGGTTTGATCCATGAAACAGGATCACCAACATGCAACGTTCACGGCTGGTTTAATTTGCAGGTAAAAGCTATTATCTCGTTAAATCCTGCGTATGAATATGATGAATAATTATGTTGCTACCTAGTTATTATCTAACGTTGACTAACTTCACGAGAGCTAGTGTGTGGTCGCTATGCGTTTCAGACGTGTGACGCTTTACGTAACCTCAATTCACCCCGGGATAAGTGGCGAACAGGACTTTTTCACAGACGAACTTTAAATGCTGGACAGTGGCTGTCAGTCTGTAAACGTGTGACGCTAACGATTACGTCTCATCTCCAGGCAATAGTCAAATGACGCAGTAATGAGGTAGAATCGTGTGAACTGCTGACATTACTGGTTGAGTTGCTAGGAGGGGGTCTTACCTCTTCAAGGAAACCGGTGATGTCGTATACTTTATCGTGGATGATGAGCCACGAGTCACTGCTCATGTTGTGCTCCCTTATTTCCTCTAACGTGTAATATTTGACATCGCTTTCTACTGTTTCGCCTATGACTTCCGCGTTGCTGATACATGCGGACCCGTTGGTCTCGTTGATGGAGTTGTCGTCCATTTCTTCACCCATTCTCACTTGGATTCGAATAACCTAGGACCGCAGAGCAGCTGCTAGCTACCTTGCGCTTCTGTTAGCCGGGGACGGATCGGATGGATACGGCGCTAGCTAGCTTCGTTTCCAGTTGCACCGTGCGTGAGTAAGAGCTGTCCGTGGTTACAAAACCCCTAATGACCGGCCGGCAGTAAGGAAGTGACATAAACAGCCTGCACACGCTGCGGTGTTGCGAAAGAAATATTTGCCTAAAACCCGGCACATCGGCAGACATGTGAAACCGACCAATGACGTACTTGTTTTGCAACCATAAAGCACACACAAGACAATTGACCAATGAGAATCGGACCTTCAAGACAGTGGCCAATCAGAAACAGCCACTTGATGATCACGAGACGTTTGTGAACTGTGAGCTGTCAGTGCGCTTACGAGTTCTTCATCTGGGCTTCCGGCAGACTGGATGCCCCGTGGCTCGTTACTGCCGCCTACAGGTTGGAAATAGACTGCATTCTGTGTGGTTCTATTTCCACTGGTGTAAAATCCTGTGAATTCAAGGAATGTTCGTAATCAGTGGCTCGTTCTCACTGGGATTCAACAGGCTCTTGACTGAATGACTGATAACCCTAAGCCCAAGTCTATCCAAAACTAAATGTAACCCTAAAACCAAGTCTTTACCCTCAAACAGCCAAAATGTCCTCACTTTCCAAAAAATGTCCTCACTGTGTAGGGTCCATGCTGAAAATGATCCTCACGAAGGTATATGAACAGAAACACACACACACCTTATTTTCTGTTACCATATTACATTGTTGTTGTGTACCAAATTTCTTGTGGAAATTGATAGAGTGGAGACAAATAAACTGAATGAATAATAATAATAAAAAAAATAGTATCTGCATTGACCAATACTAATGTTTTTCTGCAAGTTTCACAAAGTTCATTTTCATGTCCTGGTCTCAGTCGTCGCAACAACTGAGTTACTTCTCCCTCTTCCTTTTATTAACAGATCATTCTTATCAGTGATGAAGTTGTGATGATGATTCTATTACTTTGCCAATTCCCTTACACACAGCTGGTATAATTGGCATACAAGATTTTTATTTTAAATTACATAATGCCTCTATTATGTCGGCCTGATGGGGCCATACACGTTTGTTCTGGAAATATATATTTTTTAAACCATCCCAAACATTTTAATTAAATGCAATAAAATTGAGTGTAGAATTTCTTCATTTATACAAACAAGTGTTGTAGAATTGAATTAAAAAATGTACAGGCATATGTAAATGTATTGTATTATATAGCAAATTCTGGATCAGTAGAGTCATAGGTGAAGTAAGCAAGTACTCCAAGAAATTCCAAAAGTACCTCTACAACAGGAGATTGCATTGGTTGTAGCTTTACAGTCCTGGGCACTTTTTAAAAATATAATTGCAGTGATGCTTCAATGTAAAATCTTGATTGATTTAGTGACAGAAATACTATATACGTTGTTAACAATACTTTAAAGTGATTTTACACTTTTACTCATGGCAGCAAGTTGAGGTGATGCCTTTTCATGCTGTGCTGCAAAGTTTTTATGTGCTTCTTCCTATGGTTCACAAACACATGCACTGCCGCATTCTGGTATATTTAGCAAATTATTTAAGGAACACTCAAAAAGATAAGAAGCTTCCTCCAGTCAGCAGCATAACCTTGGCCAAAGTGACCGACCAGATAAAATATATCTACTCGTGAAGCAGTAGCAGGAGAACTGGCAGAATAAGATATAAACCTCATCACCAAACCCACCCCCATCCCAACACAGAACATTAATACGTCTGTACAGAACACTTAGTTCATTATTTGTCTCACTATAGCTTCACATGTGATACTCTTCATTACTGTGCAAGGGAGAAGCAGGTAACTTTATTCATAATTTATGAATTAACAAGTTCTTGCCGATTATATTTTCAACTTTATGTACCACACAACATTTCAAGTTTAAAATCACAGATCCTAATATTTTAATACATATCTAATATCTTTTCTCTTGCTTATTTTAATCATTTATTATTATGATATTATGAAATATATTTTTATTAATTGTAAGATTTGCGTATCCATTGCGTTTCGCTGCCCTTTATATCTCGATTCGGACGACAAACCCGCGAACCTTTTCCTGACACGTGGTAGGGCCGGCTCGCAAGGCTATTAACGTCACCACACAAGCCTCAATATGCGCGTCACAGAAATCTCCCTGCATTACTAGACACACGCTTCGAAGCCTCTACACGGAAGGACTCACTAATCACTTACAATAAAATTTGAATACACAATTTTTTCTTTTCTGTTACATATTTTTATTTATTTTTTAAGTTTGTTGTCATTATTTTATAAGATTGTTGTTGTAATAGTTCAATTACAATCAAGTTCAATTACAAACCATTTTTTTTGGGTTTATTTACAGTTTTTTCTCTCCACTTCATCAAACTCACACTGCTTAAATAAAGCTTTGACTCGATTTTTTTTTTTTTTGACGCGGTGAATTCTGGGATAGCAATGGCGGGCGTCTTGCTTGTTGTAAACACATACGTCGTGTTTTCGAAAGCCGCGTTTTGAATACTAATCAGTGACAGACGCAGGTCCTGCATATCCTGGACCACGTTTCCTCCATTACCTGAACTGAAATCTTTGTTTTGTTCGGATATTTTCTGGATTTCCGACCCAGAGAAGCAGGCGACAGTTCCCTCAGGTTAGCAGCCGGCCTCGGCTCAGCTAACGCTAGCTGCTCCCTTAGGTACGTAAGTGATTCATTTCGTTTAACAATACTCACATTAAACCGGTGGAAATATATGGAATTTACTGACACGTTCTTCTATCCACTTTCTTCGTGTTCCTTCTCTCGTAAAACATCAGCAATAAACCAGCTCTCGTGGAAAAGTCTTTACATTAAACTGTGAGATCGTTCCTGTTGACACTGAACGATTCAATGTAGCCGAGTCCCCATTTGTGATATTTTATGTATTGACTTAAAAATGAGGCTGCAGGTGAAATAAGATTGAATGGGATACGACCTATTAGCAGAGTTATCGCCATTTCTATGTATATTTCTGTAATGTAATACGTCGCCCCTTTGAGCTGACTGTAAACATTAGATGTCAAATAATAGTTCTGATGGTAGGTTAAGACAAAAGCCTACATACTTAGGTTGGGACTAGGAGAATATTGTGTGGAAATTAATGGTATTGAGAAAGAACACTTACTGTATATTCATGAATTGGCGACAATAACTGAGAAATTACTGTCAATTTCAGTGATTGTCCTGAACAGTTGGCCGCATTACATGTTTTCACCTCCTCAACACGTCAGTATTTCTCCACAGATTATGGATGACGATGTGTCGGTCCATAGGCTGGAAGGGACTGATCCAACGGCTGAAGTTGGGGGTCTTATAGTAAAGCAGAAGAGTAATGCAGAAGAGCCCCATGTTTTTCGGGCACCCACTCCACGCACGTCTTTGCTGGGCTTGGATCTGCTGGCAGCCCAGAAACGGAAGGAGCGCGAAAGCAAGGAACAGGCAGATGCAAGTGAAGACAGTAATAGAAAGAAGTCAAAGGTTACCTCCTACCAGGACTGGGAGGAAGGTAGAAGTGACTCTGGGTCTGATGAAGAAGACGATGATAAGGACACAGGTTCTAAGAAGGAGAGGTAAGTGTCAGAGTAAATACTATCCTGTGTGTTGAAACTGATGGATCTATTGTTTTCAGACACTCAGCCCTCCAGTCTATCGCTACTGGCAGTTTTGTCAGACGTCATTGCCAAAGCAAATATTAAACCAGGACTTTGTTCCTTTTTTAACTCATTGATTGTTTCAGTGCCTGTAGTAAGCTACAAAAACAGTGACTAATGTATAAAATGTTATTTTCAACTCCCCAGCAGGAAGTATCGTGCGACTGGCTCTGAGACACCCTCAAGCCCTGGAGGGGTCAGTGAAGAATTCAAACGCAGACACCAGCAGAGAGAGAAAGACAAACGTGAGCATGGAGTCTACGCCTCCTCTAAAGAAGACAAGAACAAAGAAAGAGACCGAGAAAGGAGCCGAGATAAGGGCAGAGACCGAAGGAATGAAAGAGGTGAGGCTATTAATGAAGTCATGTAACAGTGCTTTAATGACATTTTTTTGGATTATACAATTAAAATAACTGATAAAATGAAAGATTAACAAACCAATACAATAAAAAAATCACATTTTGATGATTATTTGATTTCTTTATTGGTTTTAAAATGGGTTGAGTATTTGAAAACATAATTGGTAGGCCAGTCAACATTGAAAGCACATGTTATTTTCAGCCCTGTTAAGCAGGCAACTTTTTTGAGAATAACCGATAACCATGTGTCTGTCAGATGAGCGAGATAGTGGCCATAGCCGCGGAAGCAGCAGTAGCCGTTCAGAGAGGAGTGAGCGCTCGCAGAGAGAGGGCTGGTCCGATCGCCTCAGCCGGGGAAGTAAAAGAGACGAACCTCTGACGCCACAGAATCGCCCGAGAGGTAATTTAGCTCAATATTTCTTTTGATTTATTTATTGGACCATCATAAGTTTCTATACAAAACACCATTCTTTACTTTTTTTAATTTAATTTAAAACAGATGGTGGCACACCCTCACGCTCAAACTGGGAGGAGGATGACAGTGGTTATGCCACTTCAAGGCATTCCCAGTGGGAATCTCCTTCCCCGGCCCCGTCTAACAGAGAGTCCGATCGCTCTGAGCGAAGTCATCGTTCCGGCCGAGACAGTGAGAGGAAGGACAGGTGAAACACCCAGTATTAATTTTGTACTTACACTTTCTTTCCCTTGCCCTTACAACCTTAGCTTTATTTGGAAAAAAAATACACAAAATCACACACTTTAAGTGCTTAGCTGCTGAGAAACTAATGCTCCTTAATGCCTACATAACACCTGTCTGCTATGTGCTTAGGTCTGTCAGAGGACGTTACCCTGATGACACACCCCTGCCTACCCCATCCTATAAGTACAACGAGTGGGCCAATGACAGAAAACATTTGGGTTCTACACCTCGTTTATCACAAGGAAAAGGTACTATACTTAAAACAAGCCATTTTGTACTTGCATGTAAGATTGAGAAACTCTCTCTGATACCATTACTTAATGTGGTGATGTTTCTTCCTCAGGTAAAAAAGAAGATGGTGAAGGAGGATTTATGTTTGATAATGAGGGTGAGAAAGAACAGTGGGAGGACGAACAGAAGGTGAGTGGTATAATTGTCCCTCATTTTTGCCTCATTAAAGCTATTTGCTATTTTTTGGGGGGGGGATATTTTCTTTACATCTCCTATTCATCAAATGTCACTGTTTTGCAGCAAGCTGACAGAGATTGGTACATGATGGATGAAGGATATGATGAGTTCCACAACCCTTTCACCTCCACATCTGAAGAATATGTGAAGAAAAGAGAACAAATCCTTCAAAAGCAGACACAGAAAAGAATATCTGCCCACAGGCGACAGATCAATGAGGTACAGTGCTTCATATCAACCTATTCAGAACTGTGTGTCTGCATGCACAGGCATATACAAAATTGCGTGTACTTATTTACATTTCTTTTGTGTTTCGGTGCTTGTGTCTGTGTTTGGGAGTCTTTTTAACAAGCTGTATTTCTTGTCTCAGGATAATGAGCGGTGGGAGACCAACCGTATGCTGACCAGTGGTGTGGTGCAGAGGTTGGAGGTGGATGAAGACTTTGAGGAGGACAATGCTGCTAAGGTTCACCTGCTGGTTCACAATCTGGTCCCTCCTTTCTTGGATGGAAGAATAGTCTTCACCAAACAGGTGACCAGGACTAGAATATTTAACAATTACTCAGTGTCTTAGATGTTACATTTTTGTCAGAACTTTTTTTGATTTAAATGTTTGTGTGTGTGTTTGGTTTTGCAGCCAGAGCCTGTCATTCCTGTGAAAGATCCTACCTCTGACATGGCCATTATCTCTCGAAAAGGCAGCATGCTTGTCCGCAAGCACCGTGAGCAGAAGGAACGTAAGAAGGTTGGTTGCATTGATAATTACTATTTTACTGATTTACAGTACAATGTCTTCGTGATCCTGATCCCGAGATGCAGTCTTTATATCTGTGTTACGCTTGACATTGTTTGAGAGGGTAATAGTTATATTCACTTATTATTTAATTCTCGCAGGCTGAATACCAACACATTTTAAATCTCACAACAGTATGCATGGTATCATATGTGAAGTATGGTTCAGTAGCAAACCTGCACAGAGCTGACACTGTGAGGGAGATGACACAAGGCCTAGATAAGTTACCAGTAGTTGTTTAGTTTGGTAAAATGAAGGTTGTACAAGATTATTACTGAAAGTAATAGTATACCCGTCAAGTGTTGATAGACAGTTAATGTCACTGCTTTTGATGTGTTTAGTTAAAACCAGACTGTATTTCAAATTATTATATGCAATATGTCCATCTTTTTGCATTGATATATATAAAAAAACATGATCTTCTCCCTGCTGTAGAGAAATGTTAATAGCTCGTTGGTTAGCACCTGTTCATTTGATAAGCCAATGCTGTTTAACTTCCTCACAGCAGTGCCTAATTTATGCATGTTTCACTAAAAACGATCATCAGCAAAGTAAAACAACTTGACAAATGTGACACCAAAAGCTTTGTCATCTCTTATCGTTGTTGGCTGTGCATGAAATGCAACCTGAAGCTCCAATCTTCATAAAGGCATGATATAATTGGAACAATTTTCTTTTCAGGCACAGAACAAACACTGGGAACTGGCAGGCACCAAGTTGGGAGATATCATGGGGATCAAGAAGAAAGAGGAGGATGATGGAGGCAAAGCAGTAGGTGAAGACGGCAAAGTGGACTACAGGTGACAAGACTCTCATTTAACATTGAAAACATTAACATTAAACATTTAAATGAATGACTTTTCAAAGTAATTTTCATCGTCCATGGGCTTAATTCACAGAAGTGTAGAGTGAGATTGTCTCACCCATATTAACTTCTGCTGATTTGCTTTGTCTGTCTTACAGAACTGAGCAGAAATTTGCAGACCACATGAAAGATAAGACAGAGGCCAGCAGTGATTTTGCAAAGAAGAAGACTCTTCTGCAGCAGAGACAATACCTTCCTATCTTTGCTGTCAGACAGCAGCTTCTTAACATCATTAGGTATGGTTACCCACAGTGTTTGCATCAAAACTGATCCGTTTTTATTTGACTGGTTTATAATTTGCTGTGTTTCACTGTCCATCTGCAGGGATAACAGCATAGTGATTGTGGTTGGGGAAACAGGCAGTGGGAAGACCACCCAGTTGACCCAGTACCTGCATGAGGATGGTTACACCAGCTACGGCATGGTGGGATGTACTCAGCCCAGGAGAGTGGCAGCAATGAGTGTGGCCAAGAGAGTCAGCGAGGAGATCGGCACCAACCTTGGAGAAGAGGTGAGAGCAGCTCGAGCAAACAACCAGCTGCTTTATCTTTGATTGTCCAAACAAAATGAAGGTCAAATTAATATATATTAATTTGCGTTTGGATAGAAAGACAATGTTCTAAATATATTGAGATAAGCATTGATAGTCAATACAGGAGCTCATTGTAGTAATTTGTATAACTGTATGATTTATTGATTATGATTTGACATCTTTGTTGATGATAACATTTAACGTTCTAAAAACAGAATTTAATTGTTGAGATCTGGGACCAGACTTACACTGACTGCAACAGCTTTAATTTTGTGTCTAGACAGTTTCAATATCAAATGTCCAATCATCTAAAAAATAGAGAACATTAGGTATTTTTATGAAGTAGTTTCATAAATTTAAGCAGCTCGTCTAAATGCAGTTGCTTTCTGAGGTTCCTCCTGGCACTCACTTCATATAAAGTTATATGTGATGTAATACCACCATCTAGTGGACAAAATGAATACTCCATCCTGGCCTGGAGTTTAGTTGGGTCTTAACTGAGAAGCATCAGTGAAGGGATACACCTGTTTAAATATTGGATCGTTTTTCAATTGAATTAGTAAAAACATTTAAATGTTTTATTTTGAACCTATTTGGTATTTTTTTGTGTTATTGATTGAAACTGTTCCCTGCAGGTGGGCTATGCAATCCGATTTGAGGACTGTACATCAGAGAAAACTCTGATAAAGTACATGACGGACGGTATCCTGCTCAGAGAGTCACTGAGGGAGTCGGACCTGGACCACTACAGCGCTGTTATCATGGACGAGGCTCATGAACGCTCCCTGAATACTGATGTACTGTTTGGTTTGTTACGTGAGGTCAGTATACAACTACATAACACCAATTCAAGACCGATCTGTTTTTGTCATTTCCAAAACTTGTGTGTGGCTGTGTGATTTATTCTGTGGTACTTACTTTGTCACTCTTGTCCACTTTTCCCTGCCAGGTTGTATCTCGGCGTACTGATTTGAAACTCATAGTTACCTCTGCCACTATGGACTCCGACAAATTTGCATCCTTTTTTGGCAACGTACCGATATTTCATATTCCAGGAAGAACGTTTCCAGTAGACGTCTTGTTTAGCAAGGTATGTTTATGCTTCCATTTTACTTTTACCTACTAGCACTACAGCCTTACGTTTGTAATCTAATTCAAAGAAATGGGCTGTTTTGTTTCGTGTTGTACTGATTTGTTTGTGTTGTGCGATGTGTAGACTCCTCAGGAGGACTATGTGGAGGCATCAGTAAAACAGGCGCTGCAGATCCACCTCAGTGGGTTGGTGGGAGACATCCTCATTTTCATGCCTGGACAGGAGGATATTGAGGTGAGGGAAATGGCTGGTGTATTAAGTGGTTGTTGTGTATTAATTAATTGCACAATTAACTGTGACTTGAATATCATGTAAAAAGGATGCTGAATAAATATTTGTTACAACCACAGGCTTATAAATATAGATTTCAAATGCCTAAAGTAAATTAAATATCTTCTCTTTGTATGTAATCATTTGTTTGTAGATTTCTACTTATACAGTAATATATATATATAATCAAGTAAACTAATCCTTATCTATTCTTAACTATCTGTCTTCACGGGGAACAAGAGGTACTGTCTATTTTGTCTTCTGAATGAATGTATTTTCTTGTCCCTGCAGGTGACATCAGATCAAATTGTGGAGCGGTTGGAAGACTTGGAGAAGGCTCCAGCTCTTGCTGTGCTTCCCATTTACTCTCAGCTGCCGTCTGACCTCCAGGCCAAGATCTTCCAGAAGGTTTTTATCAGTCAATGCTAGTAATGTTTTTTTGGAGTTTCTTTTTCCACATGCATATGGATTTTCAAACCAAATTCTGCTCTTTGTATCTTTGAATAATTGTAATGAAAATAAGTGAGAGAACATAGTTGGCCCCCATCTGATTTCCTTTATTTGGTTTTGTGCTAGGCTCCTGATGGTGTGAGGAAATGCATTGTTGCAACGAACATCGCTGAGACTTCCCTCACTGTGGACGGAATTATGTTTGTGGTGGATTCAGGTTACTGCAAACTCAAGGTACTTCGATTCCTCAGTCACTTTTCAAACAAACTGTAAACTTAACACGCTGCCGTTTATCACAAACCATTTCCCTCTGTGCAATATTTAAGCAAACTGACACCTTTGATGTTTTTTCACACTTCTTCTGTCCACAGGTTTTCAATCCGCGTATTGGAATGGATGCACTGCAGGTTTATCCCATCAGCCAGGCTAATGCCAACCAGCGTTCAGGCCGAGCAGGACGTACAGGACCAGGACAGTGTTACAGGTAATAGTCAGTTGAATAAAGAAAGATAGATATTTTTTGCCATTCTTGTTATGGACTCCTGACAGCAGGAAAAGGCTTGATTTTCATACTTTTATGTTTGTATGAGTTAGCATTCTTTCCACCTCTTTATGTCAAGTAGTTACAGTTAGGGTGGTTTAGTAAATAATTATAATTATAACGTCCATAAACATTCACATTGCTCTGCAGATATTAACTATTACACCAGACAGCTGTAATTTGGGAGAATGTTTTAAATCAGTTCTTGGACTTTAACTTCCCTAAATGATTTGTGGCTTCTATTCTGAAGTTGCATCTGTTCATCTTCACCTGGTCCTCGGAATCCAACTAACATGTCTGCACATATTCTAGAACAAAATCATTTACATTAGTGGCGCTTCTCAAGACGGCCAACAGATGCACATCCTGTCCGTGTTTGTTCAAAGAATGATATACAAACATCCTGGTGGTTTAAATTTCACACTTGCGTTGTCTTTTTCTTTTTCTATCTCTGTGCCCTCTTCTCTCTCCAGGCTATATACTCAGAGTGCTTATAAGAATGAGATGCTGATCGCCACCATTCCAGAGATCCAGAGGACCAACCTGGCAAACGTTGTCCTGCTGTTGAAGTCACTGGGCGTTCAGGATTTGCTTCTCTTCCACTTCATGGATCCACCCCCGGAGGACAACATGCTCAACTCCATGTACCAGCTCTGGATCTTAGGGGCTCTGGACAACACAGGTGCGTGGTGAACAGGCATATGATGTCATCATGATACAGCTATAGTGTGTAACTGTTTATTTTGGACTCTAATCAATTACTAATTAAAATTATTATGCAAATGAGTTACAGTCCTTAAAAGTGTTAGACAAATTATGTTTTCCCATAGAATAACATTTAATACACTTTAACATTACTTGGGCTCAGATCAGATCATTTTAATGGCTTCTAAAAAGGAATCGTAAATACAGAAATTACGATACCATTTAGACCGTTCTGATACCGATTCTGATACCAGGACTCTGCCCATTTGCCAACACTGAGTATGGATCTGATACCAATGTATTAAAAAAAGAAATAAAGAAGTAAAATAGCATTTTATTTGCTTTTGATCGGATAGGTTCATTCATTAACATACTCGCCGATGCACAACCCGAAATTTTCAGTGCCGTGGGCCTTTCAACGTTCAGAGTACATTTAAGTAAAGCAAATAATAATATAATAAATTAAAATAGATACTGATAATGTGGTAAAATGTTCATAAAAACTTGTTTTGCTGTTAGTAGTAGACAGTACCTACCGATAACAGTTTTATACAGTACATACTTTACTGTTTGGCCAAACGGCTTAAGTCATCTTCCCTTTGAGATGATGATGTGATGGAGGATATCGTGGATTTGAGGCTTGTATTTGCCTCTGAGTGCCACTCTGAGCTGCTACATTGTGATGCTGGCACCACTAACACATCTTGTGTTGTGGATGCTGCAGTGATGCAGCCACTGCAAACAGGCCTGGAGGAAGTAGTTTTGAGGTTTAGCCAGTGGAGTAATTGCCTAGTTACTGATCCTGTGTTTGATTTGACTGGTCGGGTCTCATTTCTGTCTCATCCTTAGTCAGATTCCAGGGGATTTAGGGATTTGGGGATAGGGGGGACTTTTGATGATTCCCTGTATGGTGTGTTAACAGCAGATTATCTCTGATTAAGGCTTACCTGCCCCAAACTGGCGGATCTGCTTCTCTGCTTTTCCTCCTCATAAGCCTCTTATACTCTGTCGTCTAATCATTTAAATCAGAACTGGCAAAGTTTTTGATCTCACTCCCTTTTTTTATACAAGTATTCTCAACTGTCAGCAGTTCATCCTGCTCTCTCACGGCGATAGACAAATAAGTGTCACATTATACTTGCTTTACTCTCACGCCAGCAGGCTTTCGATGGGAGAAGCTTATCACTTGGCTTATGCTTGTCCTCTCAAAATGTTTCAAGTATCATGCGCCTGTGTGACCTTGTAATTGTGTTCTCTTTCGCCCTTTCAGGCTCTTTGACACCGACGGGGCGTCTGATGGTGGAGTTTCCCCTCGACCCTGCCCTCTCCAAGATGCTTATTGTGTCCTGCGACATGGCCTGCAGTGCTGACATCCTCATCATCGTCTCCATGTTGTCTGTGCCGGCCATCTTCTACAGACCAAAAGTACATCTCATTTGAGACAGTAACTTTATGACTGAAATACTGATGCACAACTGAAATACCGTTTCTCAACTTTTTGTGAAGTCCTAGTACAAAATAGATGGAAGTCTGCCAACCTTATTGTTAAAAAAACTAGAGGGTGCTCAGAGGCTGCATACCTCCGCCAAGGCTAACGCCCTATCTGTGAGAAAATAAATCCTGGATCCGTCTGTTTATCTGGATCCTCTCCAAAATTTAATGGGTTCTTCCATGGGTCACGTCCCACCTCTTTGCAAAATTTCATGGAAATAGGTTCAGTGGTTTTTGAGTAATCCTGCTGACAGACAAACAAACAAACAGCAATGAAAACATAACCTCCTCGCCTGAGGTGAAAAATTCACTTTGCTCCAGTATACACTGTTATGTTAACGTGGCTATGATCCATACTTTTATATTTATAGTGGGGTCATATGAATACGGGGGCACTTGTAGTTATAAACCCATTGAAAATAATGACCTGACTACAGTTTTCCTCAGCTCTATATCTTATAATATTTTCCAGCAGATTTTTCGGTTTCCTTGCCCAAAAGTTTACTGGTCTTGTTCAGATCAGGTTTCACTACTTCACTAACATTGTTTTTGGCTGTTTCAGCTAGAAATTCCACTTTATACCTTTTGCCCGCCATTAATTAACAGAATTAGTGCGGTTAGAGATTAGCTAATTTGTGGAACAGAGTGTGAATAATGGACTTAGATTGGCCAGGTCTGCAAGTGATGACCTCCATTTGAATGCTAAGGTTGTTCCCTCTCTGATGTGCTGAAAAAAACATTAAGTTCACAGCCTGTTTCCACCACATTGTCAAAAACTAGTGTTTGTTCAATTTTGCGTTACAGGGTCGCGAGGAGGAGAGTGACCAGGTGAGGGAGAAGTTCTCAGTCCCAGAGAGCGACCACCTCACTTACCTGAATGTATACATGCAGTGGAAGAACAACAATTACTCTGGCATCTGGTGCAATGACCACTTCATCCACACCAAGGCCATGCGCAAGGTCAGAGTCCCACTGCTCAGTGAAAACCTGTCATTCAGTTTGCTCATAAATTTCCTACATGCACATCTCAGTTTACACTTTGGGTTGATTTCCTACCTTTACTCCAATGTTTGAATACATGTATCATACAATCTAGATCCTTTGAGGCCTGATCAGTAAATATGCAAACATGGCAACTTCTGATCATTCATTTTTTGATGCTTTGTGATGCGTTTTCCCCTTAAACATTTGATTTGAGCTTGTTTCTATACTTCTAGTTAAACCTCCAGTATTGTCTGTTCTGTGCAGGTGCGTGAGGTGCGCTCTCAGTTGAAGGACATCATGGTGCAGCAGAGGATGAACCTGGTTTCCTGTGGCTCAGACTGGGACATACTCAGGAAGTGCATCTGTGCTGCTTACTTCCACCAGGCTGCCAAGCTGAAGGTACTGTCTGCTCTGTGGGTTTTTCCTCGGTTAATATTGTACGCCCAGCGGCAATTGGTTGTGGCAGTATAATTACAGAGTGGTGAAATATCCTGTCTGGCCTCACATTAATAAAGTGCAAAGATCTGAAAGGGAATTTGAAATCATGACTATATAATCAAGGTTTTCAGTTTAACTTCTGAGGAGCCGACCAACCCGAGCAATCGCTGCAGTGCTGGATATATTTATAACGTAATTTATTTTCCTGCTGCCTCAGCCAGGTGAAGAAGCAAATTAGCCCAGGTGACCTGCTTTGCTTTGACCCTAAAGTGCAACCATAGTCACAGGCACACACACACACACACACACACACACACAAACACACACACACACACAGTTGAACACCAGCACACCAAGTACACAAGCTCCTTTTTCCTCCTCCAGAAATTCTGAGTGACACATTGAATGTGTTATTTCTGCCTGTGTTTGCTCCCAGGGCATTGGTGAATATGTGAACGTGAGGACGGGCATGCCCTGCCACCTCCATCCCACCAGCTCTCTGTTTGGAATGGGCTACACCCCTGACTACATCATCTACCACGAGCTTGTCATGACCACCAAGGTACGGAATCGGTTCATTAAGTAACTTCAAGAGCATGAAAACAATTAATGATACACACCCTGTTGATGTTAAACTCGTGCTTTGTGTTATAGGAGTACATGCAGTGCGTCACCTCAGTGGATGGAGAGTGGCTGGCAGAAATGGGGCCCATGTTTTACAGCGTCAAACAGGCAGGGAAAAGCAGAACGGTAAGACGAGACGTGGCGAGAACTGCCTCAATGCATTTTAGGTCCATTTACAACGTATATAAATAGACCACGTGTGTTGTGTACTTCTGGTGTGGATCCAATTTTCTGAAGTTCAAGAAGTTGTCCCTTAGCTCTAATACAGGGAGATCTTACTGTTACAGCTCCAGTTGTTTACAACCATCTGGACTTGTGACCTCATGCAAGGAAACAGTGACCTCTTGTAACTGGTTTAATACCTGTCGCAAGAGGTTACTGGAATGAAGCCAGTGACCTCTTTTTGAATATTATTAAGGAATTACATTTTCTAAATATCTATTATTTAAAGACAATTAAATCCCCTCGCAGCCCCTCAGGTTTATCTTACAGTCTTTGGTGGGGTCTTGACGTTTTAGACTTCTGAACAATTGTGTGCTTCCAACTGTTTAAGGAAAATATTTTCCTGTGTCGTCATGATGGTGCCGCTGTGCAGGAAGCCACATCTATTAAGAAATGATTTCCCCAGTTTGATGTGGAAGAACTTTACTGGCCAGCACTTTTTGGATAAACAGGGACATTGAAGGTCTTTGCTGAAATGATGATGAAGATGAAAGTCTCCTGACAACTTCTCAAGATTGGATGGATCGAGTGTTTTCAATTTCTTGTGAGGGGACCTCAAAGTCATCCTCAATGCTCAACTTAATATTCTCCTCTACTGCGCATCAAGACAAATAGAAAAGTGAAATGCATCGGAAACAGTGTGCCAACTTTCCGTGTATGATTATTTTTATTTGATGACGGATTAAAGAACCCGTATACAAAAATGTAATGTCTTGACTTGTGCCAAAGTCTAGACTGTGACATAGACCTTAATGCCCAACATTTACACTTAACCCTGCAGCCAGGTCCTAAAATCTGGTGAATGCTGTTATCACAGCATATTAATTACGATGGTCGAGGTTTGATTGAACCTCGTGCATGTATATGTTCTGTATCAAAATAGTCAAACTAAATGTTTGTCTTATTATTTCCTTTTCTCAGGAGAACCGTCGTCGAGCCAAGGAGGAGATCACCAGCATGGAGGAGGAGATGTCCATGGCTGAGGAGCAGCTGAAAGTGCGCCGAGAGGAGCAGGATAAGAAGAGCAACACCGGCAGCGTTAAGTAAGTCTGCGACCATCTCCCCTCAATTTGGTTCCTCTCCACACACGGGCTCATCCAACAATAGTCCCCCATGGCCTCCATTTTCCATACACAGTCCAAATAGAAACGTTTAATTTACCTAGCCCGCTGCCAATCCATATCTTCTCCCCTCCCTCCTCCCACTCCCTCTCCTCCAACTCTCTCACTCTTCCTGATGAGCTTTTCTCACCTCTGGTCCCTCCAGACGAGACAAAAAGAAATAATATTGACTCCTGCCTGACCCCCATTACTGCAGCAATTTAAATTGTGCCATAGCAGAGCAGGGAACGGAGGAGAACGTTCGTTTTCAAATTAGACCAAAAAATTAATTTCACACCCGCCCACGAGCTTTACACAGAGAGAGGTAATGTTATAAAGACAGATTTTTTAAAAAGAACCTTTATAGTTAATTAATCAGCCGGTTTATCTGTCCTGAGTTTGTGTGACGACGCCTGTGACAGTTCTTTTGAAACTGATCGTATACCCGGAGTGTGATTATGAATTAGATTTAGGCAGAGGAAGCTGAGCATGTGATAATGAACACTGCCGGCTCTCCTGGGCTCTCGGCTTCCTTTGTCCTGCGGCCTCACAAGCGTTTCCTCTACGAGTTCAGTGGCACCATGATGAAACGTGTCCTTCATGTGGCGGCTGCTCATCACCTGTCTGCCTGCCCGGCAGCACAGATCAGTGGTGTGATGATGTGAAGCACCCACAGGTCTAAAGCACAACTTTTCACTCATTTCATTTACATAGAGCTATAGAGCATAACGTATTAAACCTCCCTGAACCTGTCAAACTTATTTTTATGTGTTTTTCTTTGTCTTACATAACTTTCAACTAATTATCTGTAGGGTTGGGACAAATTCAACATTTTAAATTAAATGTTATTTGCATAGAGCAAATCACAACAAACCTTATCTCAAGGCACGTACGGACATTGTTCACCTTTTTCCTCACATGTTATAGACCAGTAAAACTAAAATAAATAAGTCTGGCATCAAATCCATCATCAGATTTGCACAACTCTGTTTGTTTTGAGTTTAGGATGTTTTCTTAATATAGATTATAATTCCAATTTATAATTTGTGAATCATTTAGATTTCTCATACAGCTGGGGATAAAACGTATTCCTATTTTTATCTAGTAACACTTTCCCACAACTTTAGGTTGACAAGTTTCTGTTCATCTCTGTCAATATGCATCACATATAACTTAATATTTATTAAAGGTTGTTTTGTGATAATCCAATGAGCACTTTGATTTAATAATATATATATGATAAAAACGAGTCCAGGTGTAAAATATGGTTATAATGTACAGAAATGAATGGAAATCAAGGGATTCCTTCCCGATATGAGCAGGTTAAAGACATGGCTTAAAGCACAGTAGCACTATTTTCTAAATGTAATTTACAAACTAGTCTTACATGCAGAATAGTAAATGGAAACCAAATCTGTGTTCAAATCGTAGACATGAACTCTATGTTCAACATTTCTATGTTAGAGCCTGACTTATAAATCATCTGGCAGATAATAGCAACATAACAGTGTTTATGTTAGCTAATAAGAAACAACATTCGTGTTTGCATTTTTACATTAAAAAAAAAATTCTGTATAATTTTTCTATAGTTCTTTAGATAATCTTTTAATTTGAAGTTATAGTCAGGATGGCTAAACTCTAAATGATCAAGCTTCAATTGTGTTTCTTTGCCATAATAAATCTTACGAATTATTGACAAATTTGTAATATAATATATTTATCGGTTTGATATATTGGTATCTAACACTGTATTTCCTAATATTGGTATCGGAATCATTTTCTAAATCTCCGTATCGGTCAGGCTCCTGTCTCCATGTGAGAATCTCTGTCATAAAACAAGTCCACTCTTGAGTATCAGGAACAACCATTTCTCCTGAAGTGAACAGAGAGAGGGACACAGTGACAGAAGGGGGTTATGGCCTGATGGTTGTAATTGCTGAAGGTGTGTGTGTGTGTGTGTGTGTGTGAGCGAGGGAGATGGAGAGACGGGGGACGTGTGGGCAGTGTGAGGGTGTCACGCCGCTGTAATTAAAGATGATAGATGGTGCTGTCAGAGGCGTCAGGCTCTACGTCCCGACTCTCTTCACAGAGACACCAGCTCCTCTTTCCACTCTTCTCCAGTCCGGCTGCACAGTCCAGTTCTTACCTGCTCACTAAACCCAACAGCCGTGTTTAGCGTGTGATTAAAATGTAAAGAATGAGTCTGAAGTGTGTATCGTCACTCAAAACTAAAACTTTCCCTCCCTCTCTAATTCAGGGCGGTGAAGATCTGCACACCAGGAAGAAAAGAGCCCACCCCCATGACTCCCAGACGCACCCCTGCACGCTTCGGACTGTAACATTCCTCCAGGACGTTAAATCCCACCAATCACCAACCACCACCGCTCCTGAGAACTCGCCATCATCCACACTTGGACGACACCGGCATGAAGAAACACTTTGCTTCTAGCAACTGTCCGTCCCTCCCAGCATGGCCATAACCACCTGCAGTTCATGTACTGACCACTAGAGTGAGAACTTGTATAAGGCACAAGACCCACAGATGCGTCTCCCTCCACCTTCGTCATTCAGCTGTTACCGTGATACAATCTTAGGAAGGCTGTATTGTTTTTATATGTGAACATGGCTCAGAAGAGTTTTTACGAACATCTTTCATGATTTTAGCTGAAGAGGAAACGTTTCATTTTCTATGTTGGGTTTGTTTTCCATCCTGATTGTATCATCAGTGATAAACAGTGATCATCTAATTTCAACGCTACCTGTCGTTTTTTGTGTTGCTGCTGCAGTTTGAACCGTGTGTGCGACGTGAAGTGCTCCTCCACGAGACTGAAGCACTATTCAAACCGCCCGAGTGTCTCCACACACTGGATCTATATACAAATACGCACACAACACACTCATGCATGTTTAGGCAGTTGACCTTTTTCTACTTCCAGCTCTGACATCGTAACGTGACGCAGTTTTGCTTCATATAAAACATCCGCACGCCGGATTAAACACATCAGCTGTTTTACTTTCATGGTCCTTGTGTTCAAAGCGGATTCCTTTGTGCGTCTCTGTTTGTCAACCTCTTTTAAACGAGTAAAGTGTGTGTTTCTGTTGATGCTTGCCGTCCTATGACGTCTCAACTGATTGGAAACTGTTTAGTGGAGGCCAGGTGTGTTTTTCTCTTCTACATGGGACTCAGACAGCTGCAGGACATCAAACGGATATTTTTTGTTTTTTCTTTGGACATTGTTTGTAAATGAAAAAAAATAAAATAAATGTTAGTTTTTTTTAAACCGACGTGATTTTATTAGGGCCTGAGCACCGAATAATAATAGTAAAAGTCCTTACAGAGCCTAGACATGCTAAAAAAAATCATGAAACTCTGCAGGAAATTCAAGACCTAGGGCTATTTTTGTGTTATGGAGTAATTTGAAATGGGCTTGGCAAAATGGTTCAACAGCGCCCCCTGGAACGCAGCCCCTAGGTTTCCCTTTGACCGATGTTCACAAAAATCAACGCCCAGGTGTATCATGACCAGTAGTTTGATTATATGCCATCAAAACACGAGGTTCTGTATCTCTGACATACAAGGTCCAATATAGTATAATATTTCAAACTAGACATGTAAGAAACTACCGGCCTGATGACATTTACCAAGAAATTATGACTTAAAATCACAGCGCCCCCTGGTGGAAACAGGAAATGTCTTCTTTTTTTTGGCAGACATGTACAAAAATCTCTTGGATAGATTTGCTAGACCAAACAGGAAGCCCGCCATTTGGCTTTAGTTGCCATTTTGGCCATATTCAACATTTTTACCTGAAAGTACTTGTCCCAGGGCTTTCATCAGATCAACTTCAAATTGAGATCAGTGTCATCACAACAAAAAAACTCAAAGATTGATTTTTCTTCACACAGTGTGACCGTGGCGTGGCCTCAAAGTTTGATACACGCCATCAAAACATGAGGTTCTGTATCTCAGACATATTTGGTCCAATCGTGTCCAAATTAGACATGTAAGACAAGACACCCGGCCTGATGACATCTACAAAGAAATTCTGACTTAAAATCACAGCGCCTCCTGCTGGCTACAGGAAGTGACTTATCTTTTACTTTGATGAACAGCTACTGGTTGCTGTCACCGTTAAACAAAACCTGCTGATTAATTATGAATTGATTGACAGGTTTCTTCTGCTCTACATGACAATACAAGCCTCAGAATACTCCTCTTACGTGCAAATAACAAAGAGAAGCTGAAATCACATGTGGTTCTTTTGTTTGACAATAAATTTGACATATTTTTGGTCAAATAATTGAAAAGTAATCGTTTCATCTCTACAGATGACAATTGCTTCTGCCAATGATCAAAAATCAAAAGTTAAGTTAACACAACTCAAAGAAGATTTTCACACGTTGAGGTGCAGTCACTTGACGTTCGGCATTTTTACTTGACAGAAACTGTTCATTGATTATAGAATACTGTTGCTGAATAACAATAAATTTAGCAAACTTGACAAGGACATGAGTATCTGGTCTAAAAAAACCTCCACACCTCCTCTCCTGTCCAAACTGCGACGACCTGGTTCTAACGACCGACCGAAGGTCACGGACCTCGGTCGCACGTGCAAACACTAGTTACACCAAACAACGTGAACACGGTGGTGTCTTGTGAGCGACGTCCTGGAATCCTCCGAATGGTTGTTTTCATTGTCAACCTCACAATCGGGAGCTGAGGCGAGTGAGAGTGATCAGAGGGAAACACGAGCCGGGGTCCGTCCCCCCCCACACGCACCCACAGATGTCACACATCTACATGAGTGATCCCGTGGCTTTGAAAGCCCTCAGCTGTGAAGATGCTGATGTGCTTTAGATGAGGCTCTGTGTGTGTCTGTGTGTGTGTGTGGGGGGGGGGGGGGGGCCCGGCCCTGGCTTTATTGAAGCTCTATGTAAATCTTCAGGTCTTGAGACTGTTGAACAAAAGCCTGGATGATGTTGCCATGTCCTTTCTCGGTTACGCTGACATTTCTTCACGTCTCTCGACTGAACCCTGTCTCTCTGGCTGCTGTCAGTTTGGGGGGGGGGGGGGGGGGGGGGGGGGGGGGAGGGGGAAGTGATCTGACGGTGCAGCGACGGCCCGTGTTTTGTGTGCTGCTGCTCCCCCCTTGTTGGTCAGTGTCCTCCGTCTCACTGTAGCCCTCATGCAAATAAGCCTGATTATGAGCGCTCCCTTGACCCCCTGAATTCCCCGAGAAGCCCTGATTGAGTGTGGCAGGCGGAGGAGGGGACGGATATAATGGACTCCACCAACTTTAATGAGACAAATCTCGGCGACGGGCTGACATTTTGAAATAGTCCTTGTGAATGACAGTGTCAGCAGTCACCTTTACCAAAGCTTTCCAGGGGAAGGTCCCTGTAATGATGGAGGGAATTAAAATGGCCTCCGAGGCGGCGGAGACAGGAGCCGTGGGATTAGGGCGCTAAGCCACGCCTCTTAAATGGGCTCTGCTGCCACACCCCTGAAAATAAAGACGCAGCCTTTCTTCATAAGAGAGCGGCTCTGTGGTGAACACATATCGGCGCCCGGAGACTTCTGGGATTACAGTGAATGCTCGTTGTTGACCACATGTGAGATTTGTGGAGATGAGCCGTCCCTCACAATATCCCCCCCCCCCCCCCCCCCCCCCCCGTTCTTGTGTCTGGTGGCAGACAGGCACAAGCTCCGCTGTCATTACAAACTTAATAAGAGCAGAAGTGAGATTGATGAGAAAAACAGGAGCATCAACTGCTCTTTTAATTAACTCTTGTCCCATAATGGTGCCGGGACGGAGGCACCGAGCAGAGAATGAGATATTTTTCCTTCGCTTTCTGCCCCTCTCTGTTTTGTTGCCTCGCTCAACCCCCGATAATGAACAGCCTTCTGGGACCCAATTACATCCAAGGCTGCATTAGGAGCACAGCAGGCCCAGTGGAAACTTCAGCTGAGTTTCCCCTCATCTCCCCCCCCCCCCCCCCCCCTGTTACCCTGCTGGAGATGGCCTTCACTTGATTGAATTTAGAATAACCCCCCCCCCAAAAAAAAACACATACACACTCACACACGCCCTCGTCTTCTGTTACCTTCACCACCACTGACCCACATGTGGTTTACGATGGAGCAGGAAGCGCTGTGTGCTTGTTGTTCGCTGTCCTTCACTTGATAACTGCGCACACTGATAAAGTGGCTTTGTGTACGATGTGTAATAGCTGCCGTGGATTGGTGCACTTAGAGCCTGCTTGTGTCCCTGCTCCATGAAGAGCACGCACAGAGGAAATATTTAAAACCAGACAACTGTGTGTGTGTGTGTGTGTGTGTGTGTAAGTGTGTGTGGTTTAAACTGAATAAAATCTGAAATCCTGAAGTGTGCCGATTTTGTGTTTTAATATTATCCCTCTGCCAAGGAGGAGGTCGCTTGTTAGCTTCTTCAAACAAAAACTACAGGACGGATTATCACGAGACTTTGGGGGAGGATGTGGTTCAGGATTTCTATTCACTTTTCCCTTAATACTGTGAGATGTGGTGTTTTGTTCTGTTTCGTGGAAGCTGGAGTAACCTGAACTGCTTTTTCAAAATTACTTTCTCAAGAAGAGAAATAATCAACTGGTGAAAACATTTATTTTTAGTGTGAAACTTTGTCGAGGACATGAGCTGCTAATGTTTAATGTTTAATGTCAGAAGCTGATAATATCGACACACATCTCCTACTCTAATGATAACAATGCTAACATGCTGATCTTTAACAGTTTGATATTCACTATGTTCACCATGTTAGTTTAGTGTTTTAGTCCATGAACATGAACATGTTCTATTTCCCAGTATCGGTTAATTATTCTTTAGAAGCGAATCAGTTCAATGGCTGAGAAACTCCAGTAAAACCTCAAAAATGTAACCTCATGGTGGAGCTAAAGATCACCAAGAGGTTATGTTTTCATCTGCATTGTTTAAGAAATTCTATGGAAGGGACGGTCATGAACTACGGAGGAGATGTTGACAATTTTGGTGTCGATCCCGATCAGGGACGGATCTTTAACATTATGAGATTGACTGTTTTTCTTGTTTTCACCGATTCCTCAGAGAATAATTCATGGACCTTGATAAATTAAATCAGGTTTATTGAGAGGATTGATGATTATAGCCATTTGATGCAGATCCAGATAATAATCTGGAACTCTTGGTTTTAAATGTGGTTTCAGAAGGGGACTGTTGGCCTAAGCGGAGGTATAGGCTCATTCTAGTTTGGATTCAACCCTGGGGACCATGAATGTCATGAAAACGTCATGGTATTTCACACAAACCGTGCTATAGCATCACACCCTTAGTGAGACTTACGTTTCCAAGTCTGTCAGAAAGGTTATTTGTAAAGACACTGATTATATATTAGTATTTTTTGCGTTACATTCCTACACATACTATTCAAACACACTCTACTGAGCCGGCGAGACCTTTATTGCCTCTAAATGCAATGCTTGGGGATATTGAGGCATTAATAACAATTATTGGTGTTCTTTAGCTTCCTCAGACACCTTAAGTGTGGTGTATTGACTGCTATGCTAGAAAGAATGTTGCCTATTGATTTGGCTAAGGCAGAAAGCGGTGGTGTCTTCTTCCTGTAAGGCTGGAATTAATCCTTCCATGCTGCCAGTGAGTGAATAACTTTCAACGCAGCAGCGGAGGAGCCATCTCCAGCTCACGGCTCCTGTGGATGCTCACGCTGCGTCCTCACTTGTGAACGTAAAAAAAGTCAAAGATGAGCAGAAACACGTGTGTAACGACAGTACGCTGCAGGAATGTAACTTGTATTGGATCAATACTTCAAGTGAAAGAGATGCTTTGGATTTTTCCTATATCGCTGAATTTTACAATCATTTAACTTAACGATATTTAGCGAACCTTTCTTCTGGTCCTCATTCTGTAAAACTGAATTTTTACACTCAAAACAACCGATATCCTTTAATTCTGTGGGCACATGTAAGAAATGTACGAGCGGTGCAGCATCCAGTAATGTTTTCCACTGCTCCATTGTCTTATCCCTAACCAACACTTTGTGTATTCTGTACTAGCGTGCTTGGTCTAGCTCCCTGTGGACCGTGTGGTTACTAACAGCTCATCCACTACTGCTTAGGGGTCTTATTTTGTTCTAGAAGAAAGACTTTTCACTGTCAAACTCAGACATCCCATGTGATTGAGGGCCGGTGGGCATGGAACTCTCAGAGCTGCCCTCAAAGCTGCAACAATGCCTGCGTTCACACAGCCAACTTGTGGTGGGTGGAGTGGAAGAACAAAGACGAGCTTGTTAGGATTTAGACGCCTTTATTATTCTCTTATTTGGCTGCGATTTTATGTCTGTGTGCCCATATTCATTAAGACTTGGGCTACACTGGCTAGTGGGGGGGTCCAAGGATCTGCCACTAGTTTCTGTTTGTGACGCAAAACAAAACACTAGCTTCACTTTTCTTGTAGAGAAACTACAGAAAAAAAGGATATTCAGACACATTTACAAAGAATTCATGAAATAAAAATTCCTGTGATTCAGAATTTCAATATGATTATTATTATTATTCAACCCATGTGTATACATTTACTGATTGTTTATAAATCAAAAGATCAAAGAAAAGTAAACAAATGTTTTATTTTTTTAAGCTTCAGGTATTCAACAACAGTTTATGTCTGTCCATCTGAAGAAGCTTCTAACACAATCATTTATGACTTACGCCAAGGAGGATGTGTTTGTGTGTTTGTTGTGAGGAAGATTACACAAAAACAATTGACCAGGTTTCCACGAAACTTGGTGGAATGATGCTGAGTGGATGAGGGAAGAGCTCATTCAAGGTTGGCATGGATCTGGATCCGCGGGCAGATCCAGATCCATGCCAACCTTTCTTTTCCCTCACTCTCTTTAACATTGTGAGGCTGTTTTTCGCCATTTTCCCAGAGAATAATTGACGAAAAATCTGGCTGATATCTGTGAGTGTGTAGATTGGAATGGAGACTGTAAGGCCATGGAGGAGGGATGTCCTCTTCTGGGTGCAGTTCTCAAAGGAGACTCTTAACTCAAAAAATAAAAAAAATAATCAATCACATAAAAATTACAACTACATAGCTTTATCCCACACTCTGAAACCCTTCATGAGGTTTAACAGATCATGTGTTTTATGTGCTTATCATTACTAACAAAATGTCCATGTGTTTGAACAGGTGGGATCCAGGTCAGTGTGTCTCCCCTGTTGAAGGCGTCCCAGCTTTGCTCCAGTCTCGGCTGCTGTGAAGGATCTCTGGCGGTGAGAGGTCGGCCGTGACTCTTTTCCTCTTCTGTATCCTCTCCGCTCGATGAATCAAAGCTCCTCACACGTCAGAGCGCTGCGAAAGCAAAAGAGAGACTTCACTCCAATAAACGGCTGATCAAAGAGCATTAATGCTGCTGGAGACAAGAGACCTGTCAATGGACTTAGACGAGACTACAGAACAACGAGATGACGTCCTGGGCTGCTGAGTTTTCGGTGAATTTTTTTTACACTGCTGCCAATATATTCATCCTGAAATCTCAGTTTTGGTAAGAAAATAAAAAAATACTTTTCTCAGACTTTATTAAAAAAAATCTCTACATTTGATTTTAAGGGCGACCGCTCATTTAAGTTCAGTTAAATGTTGCTCTACTCAATCCAAGAGAAAAGCCCTGTCACGCACATATCTGGGGTCAAAGTTCACCGAAGTTGAACTCCAGGTGAAGCCACGCAGCAGATCTGAGGCGCCACAGGAAGTGAATGTTTGATTTAGCCACCTCACATATTAGGAGTAAACATGAGGTGAAGGTTCACCACGTGTGTGTGTGTGTGACCGGGCCCCAACTGTTAATAAACACAACTGAGGTGCGTTATGGGAAATGCAGTTTTTGGAGTAAAAAGTTAGGATGCCATGACTTCTAATGCGTTAGGTTTGATAAGTATTTGAAAACAAAGTATTTTCTTGTGGTATATCCAACCTTATGAAGGTGCAGTGTTTAATTACTGGGTTATCTTTTAAACGTCCAGTGTTTAAGATTTAGGTGAAAAGGATCTGTCGGTAGAAGTGGTATATAAAATACTTATTAGTATTTCACCAGTTTTTCTTTTAAATTGTACGAATTGTGGTTTTCTTAACACTAGAATGGGCTTGTTATACTTAAATACTTTATATCAACATTGGTAACTGTCCTCTTTACGGAGGCCGCCATGTTTTTTACAGTAGCCCACACTGGACAATCAAAACAACTTTTGAGTTTTTATGACTACAGAAGGTTCCCACAGGTTTTCTTTCACCTTCGGAAGGGGAGGGTGAAGTGAGGGGTATTCAGCTGCAACATGCAACTTCACCACAAGATGTCACTAAACTCTACACAAATAACTTTCAATCAAAACATGCCTAAGTTCACAAATATTAAATTTTGTTAACCAGGAACATTATAAGAACTTTGGGTAAATAAAAGTCTAAAACTAATTAAAAGATTATTTAAGAATATATCAATAATCAACCAACCAATCCCGAGCCTTAACGATGCCTTGTGTGTATTTGGTTACTAACCTCTGCCAATCAAACCTTTATTGGTCACTTTCACTGTTTAGCACGTCTCCAGCAGCTGCTGTGTCACTGAAGCCTGGTCGATATTTACAGTAGCTGGAGGGAGAAAACATCGACTTTCAGCCGGCGAGATCACAAGAGCTAAAATCCCCCTGTAACAATGCTGCCATATATCCCCAATCAGAAATCTCCTGTTGTGTCAAAACACTGCCTTATTACATGATTGGACCGAAAAAAGTTGATGGCTTTTTTTATTTGTGAAACACGTCTCTAACTAGACGTAAATTCTAACAGAATGCAAATTGTCTCTGATTATTCTGGCCGAGTTTCCACAGCGTCCCAATCCCTCTTAAGCTTCTTGTTGACCGCGTCTGCCCGCTTTGTGTACACGATTGGCTCCTCAGCTATTCCAACCGCATCGTTAATGTCTGCCCTTTTGTGCAGCTCAATTCCACCGGAATAAACAGAATCACATGTGCAAAATTATTTTCTAACACAGATAATTAGCCGAGGAAACAATCCCGAGTATGAATAATAATGTGCCGTGCCAACATTATAACTTTTAAGCGTGGGAAAAGAGAGATTTGAATGCCAAGGGAAATGAGCTTATCAAATAAAGCTTGAAAATGTGCAGTGAATGAAATGAGTCAATCATTTTAATGTGAGATGGGAGCCCTGAGGAGAATAAATAAGCAATCGTCACATCATGCAGGGAGAACAAATGAGCATGGTACACAATTAGGCAGGGTCACATTCTGCCAGAGCTATGAGCGTGGGATGGGCTAATGAGCTGTGTGAGAGTGTGTGTGTGTGTGTGTGTGTGTGTGTGTGTTTGTGTGTGTGTTTGCATGTGTGAATGTGCACAGCGAGAGAAGTAGAAGATGAAAAAGCTGATCTGCTGCCTTCAAAATTCTGATGCAGAGACTGAGACAGCCAGACACACAAGTGGCAAGTCAGGCAAGAGACAAAGATAAAAGTACAGAGGGGCTGGTGGGGAAGACGTGGGCTATCAGTTGACTTGGCATCTGGGGCGAGTAGACAAGCAGGCAGACAGAGCAATGGGCAGGTAGAGCAGCCGAACAGACAAAAAGAGGAGAAGTGCCTCAGAAAGAGCAACGACACAGAGCTTTCAAAGGCAACTCATAGTTATTAACTATTCAATCACATAAAGGATAGCTGAAGGCGTGAAAGGTTGCGGACCGAAGCACTTTTGCTTCAGTGCATTAAGAGCCTGGTCCAGCACTCTGGCTGCGTGAAAGAGAAATAGATTGCCTCCCAGGAAGATGACTGCTCAAAGGAGTTGGGTTTTTTCCCTTTAATAACAACAATCTGCTGTGAGAATCTAATCCTGAGTACCATTTACACCGAATCTAGATAACTTCTGCTAGGGTAAGCGTATATGAATATTTCATTCCCACAGATATACAAATAAACAGAACAAGCCCCCCCATCAATCAGGGGATAGTCTCAAAATAAGTGAACTGTAAGACCAAATTGCAAATCGTTAATTCCTAGAAAAGCACATTTTTTTAAATGGCATTGGGGGAACAACTGGCGGAAATGAAAATGTGTTTCTTCACCAAAGCGTAAAATGTCTTTGATGGCGCAGACACGGGTGTGCATGACCCGTATGGTCATAAAAAAGGGAAATATCTAGTGAGACACTCACGATGTTGATAACGTGAGTGACATATACACAACAACAAACCAAGCATGAACACTGTCCCCCCTAGCAGCTCTATCTCTGCCATTAGACTCAGATATGGATGCACCCTTTAAGCCCCCTACACTCCTCTTCACTGGCCTAATTCTCCCTCCTCAGTGGTGGATAAGAGGGATCACAAATCCATCCATATGCATGGCCAACTATCTGTAGAGGGGATGTCAGATCTCAGACTGGCTAGCTTTCTGAAAGTACTGGTAATGACATGTAATGAAAGCTGGGGAGCCGGGGCTCTGAGAGGGAAAGCCTGTACATGTATTCCCCCTAGCCCCCCACCCGGCATCCTGACCAAGCCTTCAGACACCATAAATAAACAAGCGTGCTGCGTGAGAACAGACGTGGCATTTCACCGGCTTCTCTCATGCCATTTCATCCACTTATTAATCTATTTATTATTATTCCCTGGATCACTGGTTTGCTCTCAGCCCACCGCTGTACGCTCGGCTCCCCGCAGGGCTTCTGAATGCCCCGAGACATTGGATGGAATCTGCAACCCCGTGGCCCCTTAATGGGCTGCGTTTGCATCTGCTCTCCACAAATAAAAAAACAAGAAGAAGAAAGTCCAGCAGCTGTTCAGACATGTCAAAGAACACTGTCATCTCCGTGATCGGACGAGTTTGGCATACAAAGGAGCGCTGGTGTCTCCTGTGCTGCAGGTGATGTGTTAGAGGGAAGCATGGGGAGAGTGCAGGAGTTGCAGAAGGGTGGCGAGGCGCAAAGTAAACTGAGGGAATGAGGGGATAGAGAGGCTCTTCTTAGCACAAGCCCCTATTCAGTACAGTCAACACACGGCAGATTGGGTTCACGTCTGTCCCTCGTTCTCGCTCAGCCACCGTTCCTCCACCATCGGAAACTTATCCCTTCAATCAGCACAGATTTCCCTCCTTTTCACTTTGAGAGTTTTCCAGATGGGAATGTGATGCAGGCAAATTCCAGGTTACACACGTCTGGCTTACTGGGAGGCCCGGCGATATTGGCTGAGCAAAATGAGACGGCTTCAACTGTGGGACAACAAATAACCCTTTTACTAACAACACATTCAATTCATATTTTATTTAGAAAAAAGTTAGATGTCTCCATGGTGACACTTGAGTGACATTTTGCTTTAAGAACCCTATGTGGTGAACACTTTCCTGTCGGTCTGGCCGGGGGAGTGAATGTCAGCCGGTCATTTGGCTGCTCCGCGTCCTTCATCTACGCCCGCTCCTCGACATCGCCCCCGTTAGCTGCACAAATGTGTCTTCAGTGTTAACAAGCTTTAGCCATCAGCCACTCAGGTGGGGGACGACACGGTGCAGGCCACAGTCGAGCTGGTTACAGTGGGGGTCATCGTGGGTGCAGGCGGAGTGGAGTGCTAAACATGGTGGTATGTAAAGGAGAGCGTGTGCTCTGAGGGATGGAGGACGGGGAGAAATGTGCTGGGGGCTGCATTAGCAGCAGGACCCAGAGGCATAACCTCTGGGGCGCGGGGGGGGGGGGGGGGGGTGCGGCGGACTTCAAACACTGATGTGCAGGCTGCTCAGGGCTCTCATGCTGCTGATTTCACAGCAGGAGAGCACAGACCATTAGTCACACAAACACACTGAGGCCCATGCTAATCCCAAAACAAGGGAAATCAACATGACAGCCAATAAAATCTTGGGAGTCATGCAGCAGCTGGGCTTTTTCCAGTGATACTGTCTGTGATGAGTGTCTGCTGCTGAGTGTTTGTATTGACCCGTGTTTCAGAGGAGTCACTCCAGGAACACTCACGCTCCGTCTGAAAGCTCGCCGCT
This sequence comes from Platichthys flesus, assembly GCF_949316205.1. Lineage (NCBI taxonomy): Eukaryota > Metazoa > Chordata > Actinopteri > Pleuronectiformes > Pleuronectidae > Platichthys > Platichthys flesus. Next base: position 14,121,874 of record NC_084945.1, on the reverse strand, counting down.
TTGTCAGCGACACTGTCTCTGGAGCCGAGCACAGAGAGAGCAGGCGACATGTAGTCACAGAGAGGGGCTTGTATAGATTTGCCACCCCTCTTTTAGAAGAGGACTGGGGTCTTTGTCACCGTTTAACACAGGAGAACGATCAGAGCAAAACATGGACAGTCTCAGGTCAACACGTCTGCGATGTCTCACTTGTAAACCTGGTCGGAGGAAGGGAAACACTCCAGGTATTCTCAGGATGGTTAGACTGTGTCTATGGCAACAAGTATATTTTGACCAAGTGGACAGATCATCCGTCTGAGGCGCTGCACTGAGATTTATAACTGGATTTAGTGAACGAACAAAGAACAGGAAACATTACTCTACGCTTAACGGCTTCAGCGGCAGTGATTCATCAAATGGGAATGCGGATGAGAATGTTTTGTTTCTTAATGAAGCAAAGTGACAGCTCACATCAAGCTGCTGCACTAACACATCACACACTCCACGTCCATTCAAAAGGAGCTAAACGCCAGGATGAAAAGTTTCCGGTGACCTCTTGTAGTTCAAAGCTTCTGTTGTTTGAGGTCGACAGTGATGCACTGCAGCAAAGTAATTTCAAAGACCAGAGATAAACAAAAACAAGATTTTTCCTCTGGTGTTTAACAGTTTTTTTTTAAAAAAGGTCTATTAAGGTTGTAATGCTGTGTTTATTTAGTTGGCAATGAATCAAAGCATTTATGGCTGATAAAGACTCAGCCCTCTGTATGAATACACCCACAGGGACATAAACGGTCTTAGGCCACATTGAAATTCCATGAAAAACAAAATATATCGGTTGAATATAAGATGAGAGAAATATTTGTTTTATTTGTTTAGTACCTAATATTATTATTATATTAGAAGTCAATTAGCACCCTAGCCCTATTTCCTAGGGAGTATGGGTGAAGAATACTCATCCGTACATTTACAAAATGAAAATTTGTCAATGTCAGAGAATATGTTCTTGGTACATACCTGGATATGTTTCTCTTAAATCCTGCTCTCGTCTGGCTCAGCATTAAGTCTCGTGACCTCAATTTGTTGAATTTCCACACCCTACTGCAGGTGGAGTCATCTGTTCATGGAGGCACAAACACACACACACACACACACACACACACACACATACACACACATACACACACACACACACACACATAACGTGCACTGTATTTCACACACTGTTGCATTCGATAGTAAAGCACAATTCACATCTGTCCACTCTCTTTCTTGGCGGAGATGCATGATCTTCGTGCTTTGCACTTTTATTTTCACTGCCAGTTTTTCATTTGCTCGCCTGCAGCAATGATGGAATATGATAAAATGTGCATTAGCTATTGTTGGGATGGAAACCAATTACCGCGCCAAGTGCACAGAGATCTCAGTCGTAGTGTGTTGGTGTATTAGGGCCGTACGTCCGTTCCAGCACCAACCAGGAGAAAATGTAGAACCAAGCTCATCTGTGAACCAAACATTAGAGAATAGAAGAAGGAAGAAAAAGGTGGGAAGTAAAGGACAGAGGCAGAGGGAGGAAATATATAATAAAATATAAACAACAGCTCATCTCATATTTGCTGCAAGGTCTATGTTTCTGTTGAAACCTCGACTGCTGCTACTGTACATCTAAAGTTTAAAGGTGGCGCACATCTCTAAAAATAAGACACACTGGAAGACTGAGAAGTGAGGAGACACTTAGAAGACTAGTTATGGTGTTAGAGCGATGCTATCACTACCTTTCTTCAAACGAAACACTCCGCTGTCGACCCCCTGCGAGTTGTGATACTCAAGCCGGCAGGGAGACAAAAGATTATGAAAGATGGTTTAAGCTATGGTCAATTTAAAAGAGCAAACATAGTTAGTTCAGGACAAAAACAACATCTGAGCCCTTTTAAGTGCAACACACAGAAGGAGAATGAGAATATGATGAAATATCATAGATACAACTAAAACTGAACTGTGTATATATATACAGTGAAACATGGTGGGGTCTATCTACATGAGAGTGCACATGGCGAAAGGTGTTTTGTGACTGAGGAAGAAAAACTAAACTGCATCATTCAGAGTATAAGTCCCTTAAGGATCCAGCCACTGCTAAAACCTCTATTTTAATTAGTATTGTGGACAGGGGGAGAGGTAAGGTCAAAAGATGTCCCTCATCCATGGGCTGTCATGTCATCACTGCTTTTGACCTATGATATCACCATTAACACTGCCGGCCCAGCTCCTTCCACCATTTGTCAGGCGATGGAGACATTTTTAATAATGACCATGTATTCGCCTTCTTCTCCATATTACACGCAGAGAGTCGAAATGGGGACGGTGTCCCGCTTAACGAATCCCTGGCACTTCTAAACGACACACACAGGGTTGCATTTCAAAAAATAATTCTGGTGTATATGAACTACACAGACTATGTCATGAAAACCTGTGCACATGGTTTTCACCGGCCAATCTGTTGTGTCACTCTGTTCCCAGCTTGAACTCCGCAGCCATTTACTGCCGGTGAGGGAGAGGGAGGCTGCGAGCACAGCACCACCATCACAATGACCTTTCCACAAGCCCAGGGAGCACGCAATGCAGAGGAGAGGCAATAAAAGTAATGAAAGAAGCAAAGGCAATTAAAGTGGTGTGTGTGAGGGGAGCGTGGCGGAGATGAGCCTAACTGGAGGCAGCCCTGGAATGCACTACAGCTCCATATCCCCCATAATCCCTGTGTGATCGCAGAGCAACCCTGGTGTGCTCCCAGTCTGATCATCCTCTCGCCGCATTCACCAGCTAATCCGTGCAAAAGGACAGCCGTACACACACACACACACCCACCCACACACACATATAAATGTCATTCAGAGGTACACACATCTCTGCACACGCTGCTAGAGTAATTATTATAGGCTGCATACAACACGTACTGCACGGCAAAGTGAGGGAACTACTGAAAATAAATTACCAAACACAAACACATTCAGGGGCACATTTATACACAAACACACACACACATTTAATTCTAGAAAATGAGTTGCTCTCCTCCCGCCCTCTGCAGCGCCGCGTTTCCTCGCGGCCACTGAGAATCATTAATGCCCTTCCTCTGGTGCAGCCACATAACCAACAGCAATTATTTCTAAAAGCAAAAAGTGAAAACAGGCATCGAACGCACAAATATACACGGCACATAATCATTATGTTTTTGTTAGGCTGGCTGTGTGAGGGTTGAGGAGGTGGCGGTGTCTCGGACTTCATTTTCTCCCGCGGAGTTTACTGACCGCAAAATGACAAGGATGCTTTCCTTAAACCAATTAAGAGGCGGCAGTGCTGCTGTTACCATGTGACACTGAAAGCACTTAAGGAGGCTGACGCCAGACCTCAGAGACGAGCCAGAGATGTGCTCTTGGCTCAGAAGTCAGAGCACGCACGCACACACACACGCACAAGGACTTACACGCGTACGCAATCATGCATGCACACAGGCACACACATCAATAACAATGGAATGACACTGTAGACAAGAGGGCAAGAAAGACAAGAAGAGCTCAGAACCAAAACAAATATAAAAAAAAACAAAAAACCCTAACACGTGAGGTCTGCAGGATTAAGGTCTGTGAGTGGCGGAAATAAAAACAGGGAAATCCAGCTGCTGCATATCTTCAGTTCACGAAAAGACCTCATTATCTAATCAGCTTTAGGAACAGACTCCCCTTTCCATAACACCAGAGTCAGATCTGGCCTGTAGTGTACAATTAGCCAACAGAGCAACTTCCAGAGGTTACGACTCTAGAGAGGGAGAGGCTGCGCGGTCCACGCTAATGACCAGAGCGCTCTGTGAAGGGGCTATAACGTTGTGCCCCCTTATCAGCTCGGGCTATCTTAAAAACTAATACCACTGCTGAGAGAAGAGATGAGACCCCTTTTATTCCCTCCTATCGTAGAGCACTCCCATCGTTATTGTGCTTGGGGCTGGCGGGGCGCCGGCTGGTCAAAGTGCCGCTTAAAGAAGAGAGAGCTGCTGTGTAAATAAGCTTGATCAGTATCAATGTTGGTCCTGGCTGCTCAGATGCTGGCAGCGGTTTCGGGCGACACACAGCGAATGCTCTGAATTTGCAGTTTACAATGTGAGTGTGTGATGGAGGCCTAATAATAAGCTACTGTCCAATCATTCATGCCATCAAAAAACAACAACCCAGAAGTCTTGTTGGATACTGAATAATGCAAAGAAGGAGAAACCGGCACTTTGTCTTCTTTTCCACGATGGTCTGCATTATTCAACATCTAGTAAGACTTCTGGGGCCCAGTGTTCTGTACTGCACCTGCCTCACTCAAGAACACCGGTCAGATTTTGGATTTGTTAATGTTGAGGAGATCAAGAGTCATGTCACTGACAGAGTAGCACCTGAAGACAACTTCCACATGAAGAAGCAAAACAATCTCATCCGGCAACATTAGACCTGTTTGATCTCCCAGTAGGAGACAACCTCAAGCTTTGAGATAACTGCATGGCTTCTCTATAGGAAACACATTCAAAACATACAGCCTCCATTCACCTTCATATCAACAACCCACGCAGAGCATTAACTCAAGAAGATCTGGATCAGAATCAGATTATTGAACTGAAATCTGTATGTATATAGCACATTTATAGACCTGATGATCAGTCAAAGCCCTTTACAACACAGTATTAACATTTACCCATTCATCCAGTGCATCCATGTGCATCTCTCTCTCTAGCCCGCCTCATGCATATACTGTCAGGGGCACTCTGTGGTTCAGCATCATGCCCGAGGACACTTCAGCGTGCAGAATGGGGGAGATGGAGATCGAACCGCCCACCTGGTAAGTAGACGACCCACTTTATGAATGATAGTGCTTCTCCATATTTTGGACTTGTCACTCCTTCTGTAATGTACCTTCTTGAACATCATCACATGCATCCATATTGCAGAATGGTGATAAGGTTATAAAAAATAATTTGATATATATATAAAAAAAAAATATCAGTTCAAGAGAATTAGGGCCATATTGAAGAATAATAGAATGAGAGATTTTGAGAATAAGGTTGAAACATTGTGAGAATGAAGTCATAGTTGAGCAGAAACTCTATTACGAGACTTGATAATGATAATGTGGTGCTGATGAGCCATCAATTTTATTATTTCGTATTTTGTGAAACCTATATCAAAGTTGAAGGCAAAGAGATGCTCCACAGTCTTCATTTGAACACAGGCGACAGGTTGATCTTCAGATATTCCCCCTATGACATGCAGCCTAAAATTACGACTTTATTCTCATGGTTTTCATCTTTATTCTCTTAGTATTATAAGTTTATTCTCAAAAACTCCCTTTTTATCCTTTCAAAGTTTTCCAGCTCAGCTCCAGCTGAACCATGCCTGCCTCTGGATGGCGCTCTGGAACTCTGTCAAACACACACACACTGCTTACACTCCTGCAGCAGGTAGAGAGGAGCGATAATGGATGGCTGTCAGTGACGCCCCCTTGTCCTCATCTCCCCTAATCTGCCCTCACATCTCGTGGAGCTGCATGGCTGTTGGAGTTTCACGTCGGACTAAGTTCGACAGTCACGTTCCATCCTCTGGTGGAGATTTAAAGCACATAGGTGGGCAGATGAAAGATACCCCTTATATGCATGAAAGAGATCAAATTGGGATTAAGGAGATTAATTTCAGATGGTAATTGAGAGAGAAACTTTTTCATCAGATTTATCCAACTTTCTAAAGGATGTCAAATGTGATTTAATTTGCTAACAGATGAATGCTTGGTAAATTGCTGTGCTTCAGGCTTGTGTCCCTTTGGCTGGTGTGGAATCATATATCATCAAATTTCACGACTTGTGAAGATCTGACTCATTTCTCTTGGCTTCCTCTGGGGTTAAAAAATAATTACTAGTTTTCGAAACACAAATTCAGACTGAAACTAATTCAATTTGTGAACATGGCCGGAGGGGGACTCTGAGTGGTGCATAAACGGTTGTAACTAGGCTTCAATCAGAGGACAAGCATGGCAGAACAATGCCCCTTCAGAGATGACAAAATGACCTTGGAAATCACAATTCAGACGCTCAGAGTGGATCATAGATTCAAATCAGAAGTGAGTCTGACAGTCTAGTGCTGCTGGATGTCATAAATATTGTCAGATAAACACTGACATGAGTGCTCCCTCGTCAGGGAAGTGTAAAACCATCAAAAGGTTAATGTCTCCTTATTCTCGTTTGTGTTAAGTGTGAGTGCCACAGTGTCTACATGACTGTCTCACATGCCCACAGTTATTTCACAATATAATTCATTCGTGGAACAGAAGAGTCTTCAAATTAGGTTTCATTTTGGGACCAGTTCTTTGCCGTTTCCTTATATCCTGTATTTGTGTCAGTTGTTTAAAACCAGGCTCCTTATTTATCAGCACTTCTTGTCGTTATATTGTGCAAAATGTTAAAACGTCATTAACATTTTGAAATAATATGTTTCTTTTGAAAAAATCTTTGTGCTATTAATGAAGAAAAAACAGATCAATAAAAATCTGAAAATCTAACACAAAAACAGCAAAGTAGCAAATGAAATATGTTTTAAATTCTAACACATTCTGCACCTTAACATTAACAAGCTTTCATCCAAGATTTAGGATTCCAGTGAAACTTGATGGAGACGGACTATAGGATACAAGTTTCATATTTTCTAGCACTTCTGGAAATGTCTTTTGATCTGGCTGTGAGTCGTTCTCTAATTGAATTTCTCCCTCTCCCTGTTTCCTGATCCTCCTGACCTGTTGCTGCTGCCTGGCCTGGATCACGTGACGCTTTTCAAATTGGTCTTGAAGCCGACACACAGGCCACAGGAGGCATCGTGTCATTGAGGAATCCATCTTGTCAGATTACCAGGGAAATTTTGGCCACTGTAAAAAAAAAAAAATACATGGAATTGTTCAGATATAAAAGTATAAATACAAAAAAACATATGTTATTACCATTAGTTCTTATGGAGGGTTGAACAAATTGAGGGGAAATGATTCAAATCTTTGTCTGAAAAGCTATTATTCTCATGATTTCGTGGATTGAAGACGAAAAGATACAAATCCCGATAAGATTCAAGTAGATAAAACATGCACAACTGAAACTACTGTGTGTTTACAGAGCAGTACACTGAGACACTTACTTCAATCAATATATTGATGTTTTGTAATAGGCTCTAAATGACTCAGGTTAGAGACTGCTGTGCAGCAGGCCTGCCATCTATGTCTGTTTCTGCAATTCATTCAGCCCCAACATACAACACAGGCGAGGACAGCTAAGAAAAACTAAAAAAGTCAAATAGCTAAATAAAAAAAAGATGTGTTGATTCAAATGACAATGACATACATGCAGTGCAGAGTGACCTTGTCAAAGATTGTCCCACAGCAAATCTTATCTCGTGGGTTTGTTTCTCATGAGAGCCTTGTGGCTGTGTCCTTGTTAAAACTGTCCTTGAGCAGGACCATAGTCCTGGTCACTGATTGAAAGATGCTCCAGATACAAACAACATGTTATGTTGAGGTGGTTGAGGTGACAATGCTATCTAATATATCAATACATTTACTGTTAGTATAACATATAGTAAAAATAAAATGACGATAAAGAAAAATAGAAGAAAGAAAAAGAGAAAAATCAGGGGTCTTGGATCTTTATCACTCTGATGACAGTGTTTATATCATAATTTGCTGCTTCTCAGCTTTAGTGCTCCCCCGAGCTGTAGCTCTTGTTGGTTGTGACTGTGACCTCCATGCCGTTTCCTCACACTGCTCAGAAATCCACCTGGGTCCAGACTTACATCATCACAAATTGTAAAGTAATTTATCTTGCCAACTTTTAAATGCCAACAGTATGCAATGAAATTGCCCTTATCATTAAATACACTGTACAACAGGGCCTGCATCCTTTGGAGGACTCAGTCTCAATGACAGCTCAAATGAAATGAGATGGTTTATAACATGGGGGATTTCCTATTTACATGACCAGCTCATTTACTCCCACACTTACCATTGCATTGTTATCGGCAGTATATTCATAGAAATTGTAAGTATGTAGTGATGGAACAAAATCAATACATCACAATGTGTGTATATGTGACAGATTCAATCTGACCAGGCGGACTTCAACATTCATGAAGTGTGAGTTGTCTTTTTGCCACTCTCTGCTTTGTGTGTGTGTTTGTGTGTGTGCGTGACCAGGCTGACAGGGCCTATTTAAAGCCAGGTGAAGCAACTTATTAAATATCAGTGGGCTCAGTTCCATCTTTACCTCCAACATTAACTGGGACCACAGCCACGGGTCAGTGCGCTTACAAACTCCTGACGTTTTAAGGAGAAGAAAACAGCACAGGGAGACAAGGATGGGACTGAGTGGACGTTGTATTACGTTGCGTATATGAACATAGAAACACAGCGAAGTGAAGACTCAGTCAAGACCTTTACCCTAACCCTAACCCTAACCCTAACCCTAACCCTAACCCTAACCCTAACCCTCTGTTCTCAGTTTCACCTCAGATACACAGAGGAAAGCATGAGGACGTTTAGATGGTGCTCTCCTCACAACATGCTGTGTCACTGACTCTGACTGTGTGTGTGTGCCTTTTGCTGAAGGAGACTGTGGGAAAAGCCCAGAGCATTTCCGATGTGTACCTCCCTCTTTCATTGACAAGTGAGGTGCAGTTACAGTTAATCGATGGCTAGTGAATTCCCGGTCCACCCCCGACGCCAGGTTGATCAATATTCCTGGCAATTAGAATCCCCTATCTGCATGGCTGTGGGGACCTCGGGGTGGCTCGCCAGCCCACAAACACCCAATTTAGTCCTCAGCCTATCACTTAATTACTAAATCCTCCCTAATGCCTATTGGCAGGTGGCGAGCATACTCACAGCAGCCCCAGTGGCTGAGTGAACATGAGACCTTTGGCAAGGTGCTGGTTAAGATGCTCCAGTCCCACTTCAGCCGGCCACTTAAACATCTGATTTCACACATGGGCCCCGACCTGGAGTGACCCGCCTATTGAGCGACTGGCCCGCACCCAGCCCAGACGGATGGAGTGGAATGGGATGGGAACGGGACGGGTGGAGGGTGGCGGTGAGGAGGCAGGCCACCAAGAGTCCTGCAACATCTGTCTGCCACTGGATGTGTCAGTCAGAGGCATAGTGTTTTTTTTTAAAGCGTTCACTGTACAAGGAATTCCAGTGTTTGGGCCATATATAATTACAATTTTAGATGGGGAATATCATAAGATTGCGTTACAATGAGGAATATGGAACATCTTTTAAAGCTATAGATTAGTAAAGGTTTCACAAACGATCAAATACTTCATCAGGACTGGAACTCTAGTGATCACATGTTCTCCTACCTCTCCTTTTTCTGGAGAAATGATGATGTTTCCCCTTATTGAATTATGACTGTTCTTGAAATTCTATTAATTTCTTCACAATTACCACTTAACTCTCAAATCTCAATTCACTATGGCCCTAATGTGTTGTCTTGATATCTTAACAGCTGTAGCAGATCCTATATTACAGGTATAAGCTCTGTAGGGAACACAGTTTACCTGAAGCTTCATGGTTACTGCTCAGGTTTCCCAACCTCTGTAGCTGTTCAGACACAGACGTTCACCTGCTGACACCAAAGTCCTCCTCTCCTGTTGAGCCAGTTCCTGGGTGGATATATGCACAAAGACAGAAAAGTGAAACAAAACCTTTGTTTATGTGTCTATATAGTGACAAACAAACACACCCTAATTACACATGTGTCCCTGCAGTGCAGCTTTCCTGCAGGACACTTTAAAGAAAGTGTTTACAAAGTATTACAGAGTTCCCTGCCAGCTGCAGTTACAGTTTTTCCATAATTTTAAGTATGTATTGTTGTTTGAGAGGGCTTTTTTCACACTGTTTTTTCTCTGTCTTTATGTAAGGATTCATTTGATTTGTACAATGGTGAGATTTCATAGTTAATCCGAGCCCAGAGCTGTAAACTGGTGCATTTTCCTTGCAGGTGAGACACTGAGGCAGCTGCCACATCATACACAGGTTACTATCTCACAAAATATATTGGAGCCAGCACTTGGATGCTAACTGACCTGACATGAAAGCCTGTCACTCCCCGCCTTTATCTTGCGCCAACAACTTATGCTGTGTCAATCATTCGTGCTTTGTTTCAGCGTCTTATTCATTTCTGGATATTGTTATTGTAAAATCCTCTCCTGAAAGAAATATAGGAAAGAGACTGACAAGACAACAACACCAGAGCGAAAACAACAAATGGGTCTGACAACTTAAAAAAATAAACAGATTGAGGAGATCCATGATGTTTCTGTCCCATATGACATTGAACAATGACAGCAGAGGTAAAGAGGTGGAGCCACAGATACATGGTCTCCAAGTGTTGCAACACAAACAACTGAGAACTTTAGAACAATAGTTTCTCAATGAGGCAGAGGCCAACGCACTGTTTACCCACATCTGACTCAACAGCGGTGTTCTTTGAGCTCCTGTACGTGCTGCAGCAGCGGGGCTGAGGAGAGGCCATGCTGGGTCACTCTGTCTGGGCCTCCAGCTGTTTGCAGCAGGCTTGCTGTGTTTTCCCCAGATCCATCTTGCAAAGTAGTCCGCCCATGATACTGCTGTGAAGGTAGTGAGAGGACATGAGAATAGGAATTCAGTGTATAAGTTGAATTGCTCAATTCAAATGTAGGGGAGGTCTGAAACATGGGTACACACCTCACCTGGCACCTGCTGTAATTCAGTGCTGTGGATGGAAGCGGTCTCCACGTCTTGCTCCATAGACGTTATCTCTTACTGACTACACGGTGCCCTGAGAGCCGATCCCCTGCCTCCTGAAATTCACCTTCTATCTAGAAAATAATACAACCACAAAGTCAGGCCCCACATGTAACCTTACACAATTTCAGAAAATGTTAAGGCAAAATGTATAATTAGATGAACTTTTAATTCTGTGCAAATGCCAGTCTACTCTGAGCTGGTTGAGGCTGGGCACCTCTGGACACTTAGTTGACACAGCTCAGCACGATGCACACTCTACTCCTGGACGCCTTGGGCACACTGCTCCAGGGCCTGGGGTAGAACCTGCCGAAGCATGAGGGCACACACACACACACACACACACACACACACACACACCGCTGTCACCTTCCTGTCACAAACCCATGGAAATGGCCTGGGGTGAGGTAAGGATAGGTGCCCCGAGCTTTACAAATCCTCTAGAAGGACAGAGCAGAGAAGTGCACTGCACTCACTCAGCTGCCTGCCCCTAATTTGGTATTTCCACATAGATGACATATGTATCAGGGAAAGCAGGAAATGTCCTGGGTCGAGAGAGAGCAGCTTCCTGACAGGTGTCACCTCCAATCTGCACAGGCCTGCCTCTGATGTGTTAACTATTCAATTAACCAGCACATCGCGCTGAGTTGGTGCCACCACCTAATTACCTATGAGACCCTGGCTGTGAATGGAGTGAAATATGTGCATGCGTGTGTGTGGATGACAGGTCACACATCATGTTACTGTTAAGGGTTCTTCTCTCTCTGAACCACCTTGACATTCACATAGAATATGAGGTTTGGTGTGTGCGTGTGTATGTATGTGCATGTGTTTGTGTGTGAGAGAGAGAAAGAGAGGGGCAGGAAGTTCCCTTCCATCCTCAGTCAATTCTCTCCTTCCTCCTCTCTCTCACCTCAAAGCGTCTTGCTTTGAGTAAAATATGAGGGCAAACATTAAATGAAAATAAAAACAGTATCATTTAGATGTGTTTGAAAATTACTCCTGCCAAGTGGCCTCTTCATCTCACACCATTAAAATAACGAGGTGTCACCGGGCTCTCCTTCCATAGCTCCAATGCTGACACCCATCAAGACAAATCTATATTTCATGGCCACTTACAGATGTATAAATAGCCAAATGAGGTGTGCTAACCATCTATAAAACAGCACTAAAAGGTTGCCAGAAGATGGCGAGTGTCATGAGCCAGTTGTGCTGGTAATCAATCTGGGGTGAGAGGAGAGGAGAGGGGAGAAGAGCAGAGGAGAGGAGTGGGCTGCATTGCATGGCTAAGAGGCGAGGCACAACACGGCGCAACAAGCAGGGCAGTAAATCACATCTGCACGGCACGCTGGCCCCACTGACACACAGCCACTTCAACTGACATGGGGCTTGCTCGACAGCCTGATGGATCACCACACTACACTCCATTAAAGGCAAACGGGCACGACAAGCACTGACATAACAAACAATTAGTCACTGCTGTGGGTATGGGCTTTACATGCCTTGGGCCTGGCTGGTGATGGGCACTCACCCCCTTCCTCGGGTACAGAGAAACATTATGTCCCAGGTTCCTTTGTTATATCAGAACTGTGCTATATCATTTATGATCATTACAAAGCACCCAGTATTGTTTTTTTTTTGCCAAATAGAGTCTTGGAGCAGCACTACGATGAACAATTCTACGAGCAGAAAGTGGCTTTGGTGTTTTGTGCGGATCACCACGTTAACATCACTGACTACTTCGGGCAGGATTCAGGTGAGTATTAGGTTTTGCTGCGGGTGTCACAGGGATGCAGTGGTGAGCACCGTTTCCTCATAGCAAAAAGACTTGGATGGTCAGGACCTTCTGCTTCTTGAAGAAGTGAATGTGAGTGTGAAGGATTGTTTGTCTCTTTATATTGGCCCTAACCCTAACCCTGGTGACCTGTCCTAGGTTAACTATTGCATATGTCAACTGGTATTAGCTCCAGCTTTCCCAAAACCCTCTAAGATAAAAAATAAATAAATATATATATATATATTTACCTGAAAAGAACATTTAACCATCACATTGAAACTAAACCTTTAAGTCAGGCCGCTCCCATTTTGCTTGATCATCTCTGATATGAGACCTAATGGAGAGGCGGTGGTCTAGTGGCAGAAACTTGGACTATGGGCAGAGAAGGTCTCTGGTTCGTCTCTGGTTCGACTCCACGGAGAGACAAAAAAGACGAACCTGGATTGATCTGTCCAAAAATCCAAGAGTCTCCCTACCCTGTCTAGTGCCCCTGAGCAAGGCACCTTACTACCCCAACATCTGCTCCCCGAGCGCCGTACATGGTCTCTCACTGCTCTGTGTGTCCTGCACCAGATGGGTCAAAAGCAGAGATTAAATTTCCCTACCTGCATGAGTGTGCCTTTGCATGTCTGTGCATGTGTTTGGGACCGATACATGCATCTTAATCTTAATCTTAGTTCTTTCCTTCTCCTTGTGAATCTGTGTTGAATTTTTTCCTTATACTACTACATCCCTGGTTGAGTTAATGGTGAACATAATATTACGTAAGGTCTAATTAATAATCATAATTAAAAATGTCCTCCTTCCGTTGGTTATTAAAGGCAAACGACTTCTCAGAGCTAGGTGGATTTTAGTCCTATCTGTTTAAAGGTGCTACACTTGGTGACAGAAACCTGGGGCCTATATTTGGCATCATCGTTTCTGAAAAGAAATTATCACAGTTGCCACTAAGTTAACATCTCCACTTGATTCCATCACACTGTGGAAGATGTTGCTACAGATCCACAGAAAGTTCCAAAACTTGCAAACCGTACCAGTCTACCCAAGATCCTTTTTCATGTTCTTTGTATTTCTGAATGAAATACTATGTGAATATATCCCTCATAAAAATCGGTGCACTGCAGCAGTTGTAACACTTGACTGTCTTATGAGGGAGCTCAACCCAAATCACCCGAAACAAATCTTCATAAGTGGTCCACCTTAGCTCAGATAATACACCTAGAGTGTGGAGGCTGGTTTTATGTTGTACAGTAAAAAACCTTTGTTTGTTACCAAAAAAATGCAAAAGGTGTTTTTCTATTATATTATAGTAAACACATAGGGGGCAGAACTTGCATTAAATTGCAGGTTGTCTTTGAGAAATATGATCCTTTTGATGTCACAGATTTTCCAACAGGCTGTCAATCCACTTAACCACAGACTCTCTACACACAGGTACTTTTATATTGAGTAGACCTACTTTCAGATATCAAGAGGATAAACACTAGACCTTCTGCACTTTTGATGATCATAACCACAGCAAAAAACACACAACAGGTATGTAAATCATACAGGCCGTAGGTTATATATAACACAAGACACAGATGATTAACTGTCAGTGCTGTGTGTAAACCACTGGAGGAGTGGTGTGTGCATGTGAGAGACATGTATACGTGTTTGCGATTAAGAGGTTTTGTGTTATGTTAATCCATGTCTGGCATAAGAGGGTGACATTCAGAGATTCCCATGGGCAGGGGTTGGGGGAGCAAGACTGAGGACTTGGGGGATTTGTTATGTCTCTTGACTGGACTTGTGGTCGAATAGAAAATGAGTGTGAAAGTTAGTGTGTGTACGGAGCAGCACCTTTACACTTCAATCACTGATGGAGGTGAGCTCCCCATCAGACCTTTAGCCACCTCCACTCTACTTCTGGTCTCCACTGGGTACCGACACCCATTATTTATCTCTCTCTCTCTCTCTCACACTCACACACTCTAACTCACACACTCTATCTCACACACACACACACACACACACACACACACACACACACACACACACACACACACACACACACAAACACACTTTAGTCCATCAGTACTCTGAGATGATCTCTCCTTTGTCTCGCCCAATACAGGCATGTGTACAGTGGGTTGAGAAATCCAGCTAAGCAACAATACTCAGACTGTGGCATTCGACTGATGTTTGATTGGTATTAAGGTGTCTGAGAAGGTGTACTAAGAAAACCCACCACCACCATCCAACCCGCACACAAGGCAGGTTGGATTCCTGCTGTCGATGCCAAAGTCTGACCCTAACCTCTGCAACCTCAGTAGGAATCCAGATTCATCAGACCAGTCTTCAACTGTCCTCATCTACAGCCTCAGATATCTGATTTGGCTTCAGAACCTGACACAGCCTTCCTCCGCTTTAGCTCATCCGCCTCAACGTTCAACATGTTGTGCATTCTGAGATGCCGTTCTGCTCACCATAGTTAAAAATAGTGGTCATAAGTTACTATAACTTTTTTGTCAGTATGCCAGTCTGGTCATTGTCCTCTGGCCTGTCAAATCAAAAAGGTGTTTATATCTTCAGAAAGGCCCCTGACTGTACATTCTTTGTTTTTGGCACCATTCTGAGTAGTACTCTTGTGTAAAAAAGGCTTGTGCATCAAAATCCCAGAAAACCAGCAGTTTCAGAACAATGTGAACCAGCCCTTCATGCACCAACAATCAAAGTCACTAAGATCATATTGTTTTTTACATGTGAAGACTTAATTCATAACCACTTCTTGCATTACCCTAACCTCAACCAGCTCCAACCGGACGAGCCGTCCCCGATTGACTGTTTTTGGACTCAAATTTCCCCCAAAGGTAGCCTGTGAAAGAAATTACACAAGCACAGATCAACACCGATTCTCACCCAAACATCAAGTCCTCCCTTTCCCTGACTGAACCATGTGTCCAAATCGTTTCTCTAACACCAAACATCCTTCCTGCATTTATAGCCGTCCCTCTAAAGCATTCTCTATTTCCAGGCATGATGGCCTCTGCTCTTTTTCCTGTCAAGAATTTTCTTGCTATGTTCCCGCCTGTATGGCAGCTATGACTGCGATCAATGAGAATCAGCAGAAGCACTTAGTCAGGTTGTCTGTCAGAGTATCTGTTTGTTATCTGACTGAATAAGACGGCAAGGTGATACAATAATTAATAATGGAGAATGTAAGAGTGTTGACAACCGCGGTGAATATCGCAATAACCCGTTGGTCTCCTTCAAGATGCCATGAGCCACCTCAAGCTGCTGTTTTTACACACAGCCGCTACTGAGCTCTTTGTTAATCACACTATGATTAGCTGAGCGGCGGATGTTTGCCACTAAAGGTGCTTTCAAGGAAGCACTAAACTCTGGGGATGTGTATAAGAGTGCAAATGTCCGAGTGAGAGGCTCCTGACTTTCTCTCTGAGTCTCTCCTGCCAGCTCCCTAGTAAGAACTCCGGAGAATATCTGAATAAACTCATGTGAGAACACAGGAGACGAGGGGGGTGTGGTGATTATGTTTCTATCTCACGACACACACAACATTGAAAACAAAAAACAAACGGAAAAATATCTTTTGATGAAAAAGGGGTGCCATACACGTCGGCCAAAGATGTCAAGTGAATTTGGTAAAAAGGGCAGACGCCTGTATTGATGTGCTGTTAACAAAAACATGTGATCTCTGCAGCGGAGTGCTAGAGAATCACCTGCCTCGTTGCTCATATGTAAAAGGCCACTTTGGGGAAAGTCCTGCAAACTGTCCTAGATCACCGGGAGCGCAATGTGTTGTCAAATCCTCCTTTGCGCCTCCTGCTGGTCAGACCACTGCCACGGCAATTACACTATGGGAATGTGTGCGTTTGTGCTGTGCTCTGGTTTGAATTGGGGCAAGGGGTGGGATGGTGAGTGAGTACCGGTGAGGATTAAGAGACAGATGTGTACCTAATATCTCCCTACAGCTCCACTGAAATCTTAATGACACCAGCTCTAGTGTACATTAGATTATTAAACTCCAAAGTACAATATCCC
The DNA here is from genome assembly GCF_949316205.1 of Platichthys flesus. Lineage (NCBI taxonomy): Eukaryota > Metazoa > Chordata > Actinopteri > Pleuronectiformes > Pleuronectidae > Platichthys > Platichthys flesus. The sequence continues at coordinate 14,105,241 of NC_084945.1, read as the reverse complement.
AGACTGGATAATATTTTTTTTTTCCCCTCTGGCTGATGATACATTACATAAATAAGGAATAGTGTAACAGATGTCTCTCGGGGTAGAAATAATAAATCACACAGACTTGTAACATGGTTGAAAAATACGTGCCCACAAACACACCCACGTCCACAAAACATTCAGTGATTCATTTTGTCTCCTTACACCAACTGAGCGGCAAGCAAGCAGAGGAAATGAGACCGAGAAATGGGGAAAAGGCGATTAGTGTGCATTTAACTTGCAAACATCATTAAGGCCTTCTTTTTAATTGTGTTGTTTTAAACAACTGTGAACTGATAATGACTTCATTAGTGACTTGGTGCAATGATGACTCCCAGGGTTTAGAGGGTAAGAGGAATAAATACAGAGAGGCAGAGTGTATTTGTGTAGGAGACAAGGTGTGACGAGACAAAGGAAAAGAAGAAACGGCAGAGAGTGAATCTCTGTCTAGATAGACACCGAAACGCACACAAAAATGGAAGAAAACGATACATGCAGATAAAACACCACCAAAGGCTGAGCAGGATAAATATAATAATAACAGGAGAACAGACAGGGCTAAAGAGGTGAGTGTGTGTGTCGGTTACTAAATATGTGTATGTCCTCTTTAATGCAGAAGGGGACTGCTTGAGAAGGGGAGAAGTCTAATCCATAATATGGCAGCTCGCTGCATGGCTGCATACATTACTGCATCAATCAGCGCTAAGCTGCAGTGTAATTTTCTAACTCCCTATTTCTCTCCCTACCCCATCACACAGACAACACCCCATGGCTATTTCTGATGAGATTCAGAGCTGGAGAGAGGGAATGAAGGTGAGGAGGGGGAAGGGTGCTTATGGTACAACCTGCCTTCCTCTCCTCTCCTTCTATCCATCCAGCCCGCTGATTAATTTCCAACTAGATTGCTTGGCCAGCAACACTATTAGCATAAAATTTCCATGGATCAAGTCCAGCTACGAAACCCTTTCATCAAGTTACTTGTCAAACACAAAATTTCAAATCTTATTTTGTTTGTAATATCATTTTCATAGTGGGGGTGTGATGGGGAGAGGAATCAGGGGCTACAATATGGCTGTCAACCACGTGGGGGTGGGGTGGGGGGGGGGGGGGGATATTGCGGGATTGTTATTCTGAGGATAAATGGAGTCATCAATCAAAATTAAAAAAGCACCGGGTTTGGAATGAGATTCTGTGATAGCAGGCACTCGTAGGCACGCATGCATGGATGTCTGCATACATGTTCACATGCAGCAGTGGGCCCAGTGGCCAAGGTCAGTGCTGGATGAATGGTGGGTGTGCATCAGTAGGTCTGATCTAAACACAACACACGGGCTCTGGTTAATCTCTCATCCTCTAGTGCTTGGAGTCAGTAGCACCGCTGTCATGTATTTGCATTGAACACCGGACAAAGCAAAACAACCCCACAAACTGTCCGGCTCACAATGACCGACTCTTTGACAGCCACCACAATAAATAATTCTGACCACTGCTTTAATTACAAAACTTGCAACACTGTCACTGGTGCCTCCCCCCAAGCGCTACACTGTACCATTAATTATGAAAAATAAGGATGGAGAGCACTGGGGGGGTTATTTTAATAAGGATAGAGAATCAATGCAATTTAATCAATCCGAGCTAATTAAAAAAAAGCTGTATTGTGAAACAATCAAGGTGCATAAACAAGATTAAAATAAATGAACTGTGCCAAGAGAGGCGTGCTCTTATTAAATGATACAAATTGTCATTCCATGGCTGTGCACTGTTTGTTGACACCTTGAAGAAGAGAGCGTGACACGCCTGACCACCTTCATGAGGCCCACTCCTACTGCATCTTTAACAGGATTCATTAGACTGAGAGTGCACATGGTAGGTTTCGTCCTGGCCGGACTGCAGACTTATAATCATTAGCTGGTGAACACAGTGTGGCATTGAGCAGCTACAGAGCCAAACATTTCCTGCAGCAGTAAGTTAGGACCACAAACAGAAGTATAAGGGTGAATATCAGACCCACATTCAGCCGGGGGCCCAGAAAAAACTTGAATAACAATGTTGCTCTATGCCTGCCGGATGAGTGAAAACTGAATTGTTTGCTATCAGAGTCACAATATCGACATAACAAATGATAATGTGTTAGTGTTGTCCACATTCAACATGTCTGTCACAACTCAAGAATACACACAATGTGTTGTGGTTGAAAACTCTGAATGTAAACTTTAGTTTGTAGACAGGAGAACTCGAGCTTGACAATTACTACGATATGTGAACACCTCTCTTCTTCCAGCTGTCACTGAAAGTTACACAGTGTGATTTTTCAGTGTACTCTGAAATAAAAGCACAGGGCCGCAAATTAATAAAGATTAAAAAGAGGAGTCATTATACATTAAGCTAAGCTAAACTTCTTTTGTCCAGTTCATCCCAAACCAGCTCTGTTTTTAGGACATAGACTTTAACAATTTGTTTTCCTCCATACCATTTAAAGGTATATAGTGGATGTCACACTTGGATGCCGGTAATTGGACTTTCTGTGACACAGATTGGCCTCATTTTCTATAGTATCCACAAATGAGGAAACAACTTTGGATTACTGTAAAGAATTGATAAAATTCTACCAACATTCAAGATCCTGGTGCAGGAAATATCTTACTCATGTCTTGGGCATGAAATAAAAGCAGTGAAAATAGCAAAAACCTAGACACTCTAATAAGGCCGAGAATTTATTTCAGGGAAACGTCGTGCTGGGAACCTAATGAACGAGAAGACAGATCTTTGGCATTATGTTGTGGCCTCCTAGTGTTTTTTTATTTTTTTATTATTTACACTTTTTACACTTCTCATGATAAAATAAAAGTTCTCTAATGTTGTGTTTTGCTCACTCAATTGTCATTGGGTGAACAAAGAGCAGGCACACGTACATCTGTGCTAAGATGGTTGTGTGTGTCTCTGACACCTGTAGGAGATTACCACACCTTTCCTGCAGGAGCTGTTCTCAGCTTCACTAGTTTTTAACCAGTCTGGAAATTCCCCCCCCCCCCCCCACCATCCCCACATCCAGCTTCAGGGGAGGTTACTGCGCTGTCACTCACCGTTAGATCAACCAAGACAAAAGAGACACACATACAGAAGTAAGCAGAAGGATAGATGAATTATCAGTGAAATGATTACAGATGCAGACAGACAAGCAAATCCGTTCTTCTTTTTAGATTGAATTCTAATTGGAATTCTATGACTATGAGTAGGTTGTGACACAGGTCTCAAGTCCGTGCCACAGAGAGACAAACACGCGTGTACGCTCGTCCACACACACACAAACACACTTATTTAATGTTCAGTGAATCGTTATCACTTATCAGGAATAATTGCTGCAGGTTTGTGCAAGTGTGAAATTGAACAAAATCCCTCTCCATATAATTAAAGAAAACACAGTGAGCACACAATAACGGGAAGTGGCCAGGAGAGCGTGAAGGCATGGATACAACCGAAGGCAACCACAGCCTGTTATGTTCTTTCTCTGTCTGAGGCTCTGCTTCCTGTCCAACTTGTGGAGTTCTTTTCTGGGTGTTCAGGAAATTTGATTTCCCCACATATCGCTGCAAGTTACCTTAACTCAGCCCTCAGAACAAACTAAATCGTAACTTAGGGAAGAAAAATACAGAATTAGTGTCACCTCCTTGTGTTTATGATGCTTGTTCCACCTCTCAGCTTCCACTCACTTGTCTCTCTTCCTGTCGCTCTTCTTCTGTCTGCTGACCCGTCTGCTTGGATGAAAATGACATCCGCTGGTAAATCTAAGGAAACACCACATACAGCAATCACTAACAAGCCTGATGTGCCACCCCCTCCTTTCCATTTTGTGTAGGGAGGGGATAGAGTGGGGCCAAGTGCCCTTCAGCAAAAATGAATTTTCCAATTTCAGTTAGTTCTTCCATGAATAAATAAACAAATGAATAATTGAAAGGAGCAACATAAATAAATAACATCACAAACATTTCGCCCGTACTCATAAGTATTCTGCAGATAACTTGGGTTGCATGCTAATGATAAAAACAGTACATGTAGCGGGGTTGAGATGCATTATTCACCTCTCTAGTCTAACCAAAATTAAATAAATAAAAATCTCTCAAGGAACTCAAAACATCCTCTCAGCATTGAAGTGACAGGCCTGTCCCATTTATAACACACAAGGACACTGTGGGAAACAAATAACTGACCAGTCGGCTGCAGGAGGGAATAAATAAACCAGCAAGGCACCGGCAGCCATTGACAGGAGCTCCAAACATTTCGGAAAGTCGTTAGGAGGGAAAATAAACTTTGATAAAGAGCTTGAAAAGAAACACAATTGTCTAAGTTCTGCAGAAAAGGTGATCTGATGAAAAGTAGAATTCTCACTGCAGTGCAACAGTTGGACACGACACAGAAATAGTCATTTAATTGAGACACTCAGGGGCAGCAGTGTGACCCTGGTCACAGTCGTTTGACGTCACTTGTTTGAAAGCCATGATGGAAGCTCTTATTATAGTGAGCTGATGCTGAGTTGTTGGACCTCGAGCTTGTAGGTTCATTGGTAACCTTGGAAACATCAGTTTGACAGAAGAACTCTTATCCCTCGGACTTAAAGCACAAGAAAAAACAAGTGAGGTGATGAGGGCTTCTATAAGAGCATTTCGACAGCTTCTTATAAATCTGCATTAGCTTTAATAAAGTTAGAAATATTCAATGTTTTGTAAAACAAAGGTGAAAGAAAGGATGAGAATAATATTGTTATTCAAATGGACGAGGAGTTTAATTACAATAAACAGGTACATTAACCCGAATCCAGACAGATCTCCATTCAACGCCCGACATCCTAATAAATAAAAGTCTCATTCTATCACTGCTGATGTCCTGTTCTGTGTGGCGGTGATACTGAGTGTGGAATTAAACAATGATTACTAATCTCAATGTATTAGAATAAAGAACAGCACATCATCAAACACAGGGGGAAGTTGCCCTTTGTCCTCATGTGTGGCTCTTTTTCCACAAAGCTCATTAAGGGATACTGTTAACATGCTTCCCAAGCACAAAATGTTAATTAAAAACACAAGGCTAATATGCATTTTAACACCACACTTTTGAATGCCACCAGAAAAAAAAAATCTAATTTCCTCTGTGGTTCTGCTGATTGCAGTCTGATGTGCTACCGAAGTTAATTAGAACCCTGTGATCAGAGGGCGACGAGGGGGTGGCCGCACGATGATGAGGGGCTGACCGAACCCCCCCCCCCCCCCCCCTCCACCTCTCACCAACTGCAAAGGTCTTCCCCTGTCTCTTACCATGTGCTTTGCTAAGGGTTGTCTCTTCCTGAAGACACGAGACACAGAAGGCCAGACTGCTCTCTAATTCAACCAACCTAAGCCTCTTTGCCTCAGAGGCAGTATGGAAGGGTGCTTTTTACTCCTGCAGCTCCTGAAGACATCTCAGATCCATCCTCAGGTTGTGTTCATCTTTTACAGCCAATCTCTGAAGTTGGGTACACAGAAGAGCAGAGACATTGTGGGAGTCATTATAGCGCAGTAATCAGCAATAGCAATGAGTAAGAGTGTAGCCTTTGTTCAGTCAGAGTGTAATATTTATGACGCTCACTTGCATTCATATCAGTTTGTACAAACATGTTTGGAGTATGTGGTTTCAGATTTATAGAGTCACAACCAGGTCTCCTGGCCCCATATCCAGGTATAAGGACATATGGTGTGTGAACTTGGCCTCCCGAGTCACAGCGTGCCCCCTCGACCTTAAAACAACACGCCTGCAACAGCTCTGATAAGTTTTCACTAAAAGACACTCAAACGGGGCGACCATTTTTATGAAGTGACAAACCCGCTCAGTGACAGGATCAGCCCATAAAAGTCCATGCGAATGAAATGAACAAGTCTTCGCTGGGTGTGAAAATATACTGCGGCACGCACCTCTGCAGACCCTTCCTATTAATCAACCTGTCCGCACTTTGTTTTGAGAGTATTCTCGTCAAAGCACCAGAGAAGCACTCAGCAGTAAGTGGCGCTTGGCTGTGCTTTGAAGGCCGTGGTTTATTGCCATCCCAAAGCACAGCAAGACTGCGCTGTAAAAACACATCATCTCAGTGCTCAACACTTGCCTCCAGTAACACACCTCACACGCAGCTATCGAGACCTCCTCACCCGCTCCTGGTCAAAGCTTAGCCGTCACAGTTAAACACACTGTTCAAGTCCTCTCCTTGGCTTCGTCTATTCATATGTGCAAGTCCTCCTTCTCAGCCAATGCTCGGTCACGACAAGGGAATAAGTTCACGTTTCATTAATAGGCACAAATAAGGTCACATGCTTCTTTACCTCATTCCTTCCTCACACAAACGAAAAGTTACAAACTGCAGCGTGGTAGGTCAACATCAAAAGTTAGAAATTCCTGAAAACTCCCTGAATGGAGGTTTAAAGATCAGGAACCGAGGTGGATTTAAGACGGTTGCTCAGAGAGGCCGTGCTACTGAAAGGTCATTCTGGTCTTATCGCCCATCGCACTCCAAGAAGGTGAGGCCTTCATTGAACTGATTTCTTTTTGACTAAACCTCTCAGAGAGAATCAGAGCAACAGCGGTACATGCAAGCTTCTGAACGTGTCACTGTGTCGGCTGTGCTTGTAGACAAGTCCTGAGGGCCGCATTTTGTCCTTCAGCTGCCGCTCCCTAAAATCTCCTCATTACTATTTGTACATTGCAAAGCTGAGCGAAACACACAAAGACACAGATTTAAAGTTTTATTACTACTGAGCAGAGGCACATCATTGGGAAAAAGGTGGTTCATTACTGAGACACAAATGAAGTGGCTTTTCAGCAATTCAGTTTTAACCGTCTTACAAGGTTTGACAAGGTTTTCTCTTGTCTTCTTGAGTGGCAGGGCCAGGGACACTGACCCCTTCCAAGTTCTTCCTCCTCTTGACTAAAGCGAGAGGCATCTCAAACTTTAACAGAACAAAGTGCCTCCTCTTGTTACCTGACCTCCTCAAAAATACCTCCTTTAATATTTCAATATGAGGACAGAGAGTGCAAGTGCAATTTTTTAAATGGAAGTAAATAAAGTGCTGAAATATTTAAGTGCAGGATAGCTGTTGTTTGGGCGGCGGCGCAGTGGCAGAGTTGCTCTGTGCGGGACTGTCTGCTGAGATTAGGCTCATGCAGATTCGTCTCATTTCATTATCGATAGCATCCAAGAGCGTAATGAGCATTAGCTACAGCAGGTCTCTCCTGACATTTAAGGAGCAGCTGTGTTAAGGAAATGAAGCTGCATATACATGCTTTCAAATCAAATATATGACATTGACCTGCCATTGAGAGTGAACAGACATGTGCCGGCATGTGGAGGAGGAAGCCAGGTGTGAGGAATTGATTGCTCTTGCAGCGGTGACCTCCTCTCTTTCACAACCCACTTTGGACCTCTAAACTCTAAGAAAGTGTATGTGAAAATGACAACCATCACTCAAGGACGCGGAGATTGAATGTTTTCTCCTTGCAACACCAATGGAAATACCCTCTGACCTCCATCTTTGACGTGGCATATGTGGCATAACCGCTTCTTGAGGCAGGTTTTTTTTTTTCTTCCTCTCAAAAGGAGGTGGTCAGCGGGTGTAGGCCTGCAAATCGACAGCCTTCTCAGCCTTCAGTGGCTTTCTTCTTTCAGATCAGTGAAAAGAAAGGATCAACTGTGGCCAAAGGTACACATAAGCACTTATATGTAGCGTATAACCCTTCTTCACTCTGTACAGTGGAAAAGATTCACGTCGATATACAGTATGTGTATGCATGTGAGTGTGTGAGCCTTCGGTCAATAGGGAGGCCACTGACCTTTCTTTGCAGCTTCTTCTCCTTCAGCAGCGTCAATGGCCTGTCTATCTCCACCTGTAGCTCAGAAATCTGTTCTTTGTTCTGCCTTACCCTGCTCAACACACAGACAGGAGAGAGGGGGCGCAGAGGTGAGGCGTACAGGGGATGGAAACTGTCTGTTTTTAAAGGTGTGAGCACACCTCACTTTTGCATAATACATATCACACCTCAGAGATGATCCATTAGCAGGTTACGGCAACAGAAACACTCGGTAAGCTGAGGAGATCTCGCTGCGGCGGGCACACAGAGACCAACATGTCGTGCACAAATACAAAATGCACACAATATCCTGCACTTTTACTGCCAGATGAGAGAGTGGGATTGTCCCTGTGGGGCAGACTCGCATAGGGATGCATTGAAAACCAGTTTTACTGCACTGACTTCTGTGCTTCGACTGTACGGTGCCTCCAGAGAGACTGCAAAAGACAAAGTGTGCGAGAGAAAGAAAAAGAGAGAAATAGAGCGAGAGATGAACGTAGAGAGAGAGAGAGAGAGAGAGAGAGAGAGAGAGAGAGGGGAGACGGAAGAAGAGAAAAGGCAAGCCACCACACCCCCTGCACTTCCAGACACTGATTTATAATTTTAATATCTTTAATTTCCACAGCAGCGCCCATTTTCCAAATGTCATTTTCCAATTTATGTCAAACTGTGTGACCATTTTTCTTAATACAGCTTATGACAAGCTCGGTGGCAAGGCGGATATGCAATTCAGATTGAGTGTTTTACAGGCACAGCAGCAGACACACTGGGGTGTTTGTGTGTTTATCTTTATCAGTGTCTGCTCAGTATTTTGGAAGGGGAAAGACTGGAAGCGTTATACACCAGGGAAAAATTGGATTCACAGCAAAATATGTGCCTTCAGGGAACTAAACCATAATTCTGTCATAAATCAAATAATTACAGTTATCATAATGAGAATGATGATGGCGGCAATGATAATGTATTAAAATATGCATTAACATTAAGAGCTTGAAATGGAATGTGGGCTGGTTTTATGGCCATTACATGAATATTGATGTTAATTAAAACAGAACCTCCCTTTTTATGTAACACTCTATCTTGTTGTAATGGTAAGAGTTGGATACGCGGGATTGCCAGGTGGAGCACAAGTCATCACTGGCTGGTTTACCCTGCAGGGGACACTGTGGCCCTCCTGAACGTGCCAGCGAGGCTTGGAAATCCTCTCTTTCCATATTTAACCCAATGAGTGTGGACAAAGCACCTTTGTTTAAAGAAGCCTCTGAAAGCAGTGTGTTGATCCAGATGTTAATGACACAACAGCAGCTGTGTTAAGAGGAGGTTTGGTTTCCTAAGACAGTGGAAGGTGCTCAGTGCTTTCTGTATTATCTCTTCTCACCTGTAAAACATGAGATCGAACATAGTTTAGATGGCTTTAATTACTATAATGCTATAGTGATACACCCTTAAAAGAAAAAGACATTAATTGTTTTGTAGCATTGGCTGCAATTTTGAGAAGGAACTATTCACTTAGTCCTTGAATTTGTCACCATAGCAGCTTTCAGACATGCACTGAAATTATCCAGAGGTGCTGTGTGTGAGAGTTTCTTGTGCCAGCCCCTGAGCAAAAAAGTCTGTATAATGTCGGAGTGAACACTTTTGGCGATACGGACAGACGCCGATGTCGATGCTGTAAACAAAACCACTTGATCCCTGCAGTGGATTTGATATATTCTGCGCCACCCATTCCCTAAACGCTCCAGGGATTTTCCAACTGTCGTGAAGGCATCTGACCAGAGGTTCTTCTGCTGCCCTCTTAATATGTGAAAGGCAAACTCGAGAGGAAGTATGGACCTCATTGAGTGGACATTTTCCAGAGTTCATGCCTGAAAATGGCTAACCTGAAGGTCCAGATAGATTCTCTCAACACCATGTTCGACTTTCTTTATTCCATTATGAATTGCTTTTTACACTTCTGCTGACCCGTGTGAGTCACCATTTCAATCAAGGAAACATAATGGACCAACAAGGACAGAAGTCAGCATCTTTCCATCTGTGATAAAAACCAACACTACAACAACAACTACTATTGCTACTGACCTTTTTTTCCACAGAACACAATATTTGTTTTTGGATAGATTTTCTTCTGTATGCTTCAGGCAACCATTGGCTCCAGTTTATGCAACCGCGGTCACGAAAATTACAGAAATTTGCAGAAACATCCAATCAATGAACTGTGTGTCAAATCAATGGGTTTTGCTAAATGTGTTTATTTTACATTATTATGTTGTAATACAGCTGCAAGCAGAGAATTTGCTTTAAAAGATTTCTTGCTGGTACAGTCCAGGGCTTTGGGGAAACTCTGACGTCTGAGACCAGACATTTGCTCAGCAGCTTTCAGCTTCTCTTGCCGGTTTGACCAGTCAATGTTGACGTACAGTGAGTGTGAATTGTGAGAGGGCAAATTAAGTTTTTCTTTCTTTGAACAGTTCCAGTCTGCACTATCGAACAATAATGCAAAGTTGATCCAACGGGAATAAAATGTAATGAAGTCTTCACTGTAACTGAAAAAAACAAGTTGTTGAACTGTGAGTAAACATCAAGTTAAGTATTCAAGACTCTATGTCAATGGGAGAAAACGTGTACAACCACCAGTATGGTTAACACATGTATTCACCCAATCCCGACATCCCATAATCAGTCCAAAACTATACAAGTCAAAGTCCTCTCCTGGCCACAAGCATGCTCTAAAAACCATTAACCACTGGGATCTAGGTAACGGAGCATGACCTGTCTATCGTGTTAAGTCCTGCTTAGTGTAATATAAACAGTCTCACCTCTATCCCCCCGCTCCCCTCTGAGCCTCACACTGATCGACTCCTTGAGTGGCTGTCCGCCAGCGCATGTTCCCTACTATTGAAAGAAGGGTAAAAATAACAGGAACAAGTTGTCGGAAATGAAATTTCAATTCATCCAGTCCCTTTATACACTGGTGCGAAAGCCTGTCGTTGAGAGGGGGGGATCAATAGTGTTTAGACAGCAGGGCAGATTTTCTAAGCGCCGGATCAATAGGAAGGAGAGAGGAAAAAATACCCTGGCTTTTCTTTGGCTGTTGTAGTAAATGCGAACAAATCAGTGGCCTTAGGCTAAATGGATTGACCAGCTGTTTCCGAGTTCTGTGTTGTAAATAAAGATCCATTCTGAGGTCTGTAACTGAGGCCCAAAGGCGAGAGCGCCACTGTTCAGGTTGGACCTGCATGGGCTGTGCGGGACCACACGAGTGTCCCGATCAAAGGGGGAGAGAGGCCCGGGAACAGGAGAGAGCAGCCAGTCTTCAGCGCTGGTTCACAGCCTGGTGTCGTCTGATGTAAACCTGATCAGATGACATTAGATGGACCTACCTCTGACAGTCATTGTTAGAACTTCAAATTGTTAGAAACGATTTGGTCACAGTACAAACATCCATGTGTTAATACAATGAAGGCAAAGCAAGGCAACGCAAATATATTTATGAAGCACTCTGTTTACCCAGTATAAGCAAAAGTAGATAGACTAAATACAATGACTCAATAGAAAATTAGTGAAATGCTATGGTGAACAAGTAGCTGTGGAGTTTGGATTTGAAAGTAGTCAGCATTTTCTAAGCGTCATCATGTTCAGTTTGGGAACAGCCAGTAATGCAGTGCCAGCTGAATGGAGAGGTCTGCAAGGGTCAGGAGATCTGATGGGCATCTTGGACCCAAACCGTTCAGCGACTTACGGACAAGAAGCTGAATTGTCTGAGCCAATATTAGGATCTGAGAATTGGAGTTACTCTTTATGCTGAGCTTGTATAAGTCATTGGTCTTTTTTTGACCCTGACAGCAGCATTCTGGATCAGCTGAAGACAGCTGAGTGGTCCAGCCTGCTAACATCAAAAACATACACAAAGCTCCATTGATCATGTTTTGATATCAGATAGCTGATGCTTATGATCTTTCTAAGTGGGCAGCAGAATGATTTTGTTATTTATTTCATGTATTAAATCATTTATCTATTATTTTCAGACATGTGTTGACCTCTCTGCATTATACAGTGTGTCCTGTACATTTAAATTATTTGTTAATAAAACAATACTTAGACTAAATATCAGCCTCACGATTCCATTCATGTGTTATTTTGCTCCTTGACATAAGTCAGCTGATAAGTACACATATTTCTCATCCATTAACTTTCAGTAAATCCATTGAAACGACAGGTTTGTGGTGGTCCAGCAGTCACATTTAAAATATATACTTTTGTTTACTTTCATATTAATATTAGACATCCCCTCACCTCAAAGACTATAATGTTAACTAGTCACAAATTAAGTATCTAATTATCAAAACTGACAAAAGGCCAGAAGTATAATGTTTATCTGACTAAAATAAGTTGAGAAAACAAAACACTGGTTGGTGACGTAGGCAGCTGTGGCAGGTTAAATATCTCCACCAACACACTGGGCTAATCAGAGGGTAAGATCCTGACAGGATGACTGATGCCCTGCTTACTTTGCCTCACCTCTGGACTTATTAAAGAAAAACACCACAGGCTATGCTCTCACAAAACTCATTGGTCAAGCCCAGTGGTGAATGTGATGGGTGAAATTCATCACTAAAAACTCTTCAGCCCAAACAAAACACACATCAGAGCAGCAAACAACACGAGATACGGATAACAGATTGCCTCCGAACCCAGCGAGAAGACACTTTAAAGAGCGAACGTGTGAGGAAAAGGATGGCTGTTTTCTCTCGCTGCGGGGCGCACACAAAAAAAGAAAGAAAAAGAAAAAAGAAGAAGTTGGAGTGAAATCTCAGGCTTTGCCGTGCTGGGGAAATCTGTGGGTTGAAACCCCTTCCCTCTCGATCCTGTTCCCTGCCAAAGTGGAGTCACGGTTTAAACATACAGACGATCTACCTCAGCACTCTCTGCTGTTGTCTCTTCCAAATTATCAGGTATACACAGGTTACAAAGCACTTGTTAACCTGCTAGAAAATAAACTGGCCCCTTTCCAGTACAGGAGATGGCCTTTCTGTTTTTACTCCCTGTTGAGTCAATTTCGATGTCACTAACGTGCAGGAAACTAACATGTGGGAAACTTGCTCTCACAAACTCTGTGACGCTCAATTGACACCACAACATTGTGCCGGAACGCTGCCGAGTTAGTGTCTCCACTGCAAAATATAGAAGAAGAAGAAATAAGTCCCTTCACCCGGGGGTTTCTATCACTGTCAAGCGGAGCCGGAGCCGATAAAAGCCCATGTCTACTGCAGAGTCATTTGACCCGGGAGTGAAGGCCGATTGTGTCCATTCCCATTGCAGACAAAAGCCAGATGATGGTGGGTTATTTGTCCGATGGCAAAGGGGCATCATATACAACAGCATGTCCTCTGCATTAGCCCAGCATTACTGCAGTTTGGGGGTGTTACTGCAACAACAGTACAAGCAAATCTCACAAACAAACCCACTGTACAATTGCAATCACATAATAGACACGGAATTGTCCCAAGAATACATAAACAGAGCAGCAGGACATCCTGTACGAGTCATTTGAGAGCAATTTCACCATGTAATTGGAGCGCTGTTTGTGTGTGCGAGTGTTTGTAAGTGCCGCCTCCCTCTGATTAAGGTGACCTTAGATTGTGCACTTACCGAATATCAGCCTGAGCAGCAGAGGTTAGAGCACAACTCATTGGCTTCTTGAACACATTACCTTAACGATGCCATTCCTCACGCCACCATTTCAACACATTTAGAGATGGAGCAGTTACGTCTATTAAGACATTCAAATGTCTCCCCCAGCTATTTACCCACTGCTCTGGCACAAAAGGGTAGCTTGAATTAAGTGTGACAGCGCCGACTCGTTTCCCTTTCCAAACAGACAAAACACACAGACAAAGTCATCATGCATGAGCAGCCATTAAAAATTTAGATTACGGCTCCCTTGCTTTTCCCCCCGAAAACTCTTGTCTTTTTCTGCTTGTTAATAGGATTGTTTTTCTTCTAATATTAAAGTGTTCATTATGACAGACTGTGAGGCTGACGCCGAGGGCTGCTTGTTCTCCTATTCCCGGCTTCTGATCAAACCATATCTACCAGAATTAAATGAATAAATGAATGAGCGAGTGAGTGATACCCTTTATCATTAACCCTGTGTTCCGTCTCTGGAGGAGGGGGTGGCTGTTTGCCTCCGACACAACTTGTCACACGTAACACCTTTCGATGCGCCACAGATCCAGACACTGCTCTCCTTGTTGTGAGCACAAGTGGAGTCACAGAGATTTTAAAAACTGAAAAAAATCCCTAACCTGTAAAACTCACAAAGAGCTATATGCCGTGTCCTTGAAAGCTATATACTTTCTTTTTCAGTTGCCAGAAATAAAATGTTAAAAAAGCCTAATCGAATTGTCAGCCTTTCTTTGTGTACCCTAGCTCTTGGCCAGGTTACTGTCCGATGAGCTGCACATCTTGGTGAGTGGTCTTTAATGTGGTCAAGTCCCAGCAGACTATCTGTTCCATATTCTGGCCTGTGTAAGCGGTTTCCCCCCTGTTCGGAGGTATGTGGGGTATTCTTGGGAGGAGACAAGGGCTAGTGAGAGTGTTTATGTTTCTGGCTTGTACAGCGGCTTCTAATGTGTAACACAGGGCACTTCAGTATTCAGATGCCTGGGGCTATTCTCTAAGTGGTCTTTACTTTGAAAACACAGGTGCCCTCCAGGGGTCGATGAGTGGAGGTTGTGTGCATGGGTGTGTATCACAGGGTGTGTATGCATGACGTCGTGGTGAGCTGGGATGCTAGAAAAGGGAGCTGCACTGTTCTGAGGCCCATGCAACGCTCTGAATAATATATCCATACATAATCAGTCCATGTCAGACTTTGATTCAGTGTGGTGGTCTCGCAGAAACCACTGTGGTATTATCTTTAATAATGCAGGCTGGGATTAGGCACTTACTCTCTTCTGATAAATATGGGCAAATCAATTAATTCCACTGACAGTACCCCCACAGCACATATGGAAACCCCAACACTGTGCTTTGCTTTCTTGTTTTTGCTCTCTAAAGCAGGACTGAATTGTTTTTATGTCCCTATTCCAAATATTAACTCTGCTCTGTGGGGGGAGATTTGTTATTGTTACAAACCCTGGCACGATAACTTAGCGTTGAAATTTGAAAATCTAATGAGGTTCGGAGGGAAGCTCATAAATTAGGGAAATAAAGTTGAATATCCCTCACTGCTAGTTCCCAAGAAGAGAAATATCAGCGATGAAATTTATAGGAAAGATTTGACATGTCTCTCACTGTAATTACCACTCAGGCAACCATGACGGAGAGGGAAAAGCCTTCTATCACCTACTGTAATATCAACATGCAGCTGTCATGTAAATACAGCATGACTGCACACATTTTACCCACAGTGTCCGAGTGGAAAAAACAGTTTAAATAAGGCTAAATGAAGATTTGAGTTTGTCATGCGTGTGTCACTGAGTTTAAGGTGTGAATGAGTGCAGCACTGATGGAAAGGCCTCATGGTCATTTTAAAGGCAATGGACCACTTAGCCGATCTCAGCTGGTCCTGGTGCGCGTGACCTTGGTACTGAAGAGCAGATTGTGCAGCAGTCATTAGGCCTGGCTACCTTCACCTTCAAGAAACATCTTTTATTTCTATAACATTTTTTATTCTTTTCTCCCTCTGCAGCTGTTACAGTCAAACGCCGGCCACTGACTGTTAATGACTACAGTGGTACAGCAAATGTCATTACACTGCTTGTCTTATCAATACTTCCAGAAAGAGATCATCAATGGAAATAGAGGCAGAGCAGATATAATATGTTCCTGGTGGTGTCACAATCTTGAGGGGCTAATTAAGCTGAGTTGAACAGAAAGGCTGCATGAGAAGAGAGACGAGAGGATAGGGTGACCCAATTAAAACCAAATCAAAACTCAGACTCGCTCTACAGTGTGGCGCATGCACACAATGAGCGGGAACCTGTAAAAACAAGCAGAACAAGCTTTATTAGTCCCTAAAAAGCCCTGTTGCTACATTAATATTCAAGCCTAATGAAAGCCTCGTTTTTTTTTCTCCCCCTTTTCCTACACTTGCCTGTCACTGTTGGGTTCATAAATATTGTCTTATTATGATCATCATGACTTTTTTCTTCCTGCTTATGCAGAAAAGAGTCAGAGCCAATTACCAGAATGACAGTTGAAATGGGAGCGAGCTGAGAAGAAATGAAGGGTTGCCATGGTGATACAGCCAAAGACTGCGTGTGTGGTCATGTGACCAATATCTGGCTGAACTGCTGCTATGCTCAGGCCCTGTTCGCCAAAGGACACTTAACCTCAATTGCTGGCAGCAACCGCAACAACCCATCCAGCTGAATTTATCCGCTTTTCTGTCAGCGGATCAGGCCGGTGCTGCGGCCAGAGCCAAACCCCGGACGTCCACAACACCTCTCCTCCAGGTGACAGCGGAAGAGAGGCCCATGTAACATATGAACCAAGTCTGCAGAAAAAAAAGGCCTCAAACAGATTTACACCATCCAGAAGCTGTGGACACAAAGCTGCAAAGTACAGATTCAGAAACAGTAAAAAATAGTAAAATGTTATAAAAATGATGCATCTGTAAAAACAAAAGTGCCAAATGATTAAGTTGAGTACGATGGAGTGGGTGACATAAGAAAGGCTCAGTAACCCCGGAGTGCTGTTCGGAGATCATTTTATCAGTGACAGTTCTATAATTAAGAAGAGGTTCTGATCTGTGTGCTGCTAACAGATCAGCTCTGTACCTGTACGTGCTGTGTGAACTGTACCCACTCTGCGATCCCCCTTATTAACAACGCAATACCTTATACAAAGGCAAGGATTAATATATGAGAATGTGTAAAATGGAATTAGAAATGAAATGAGTCGGATCAAAAGTTAATTAAGAGACACCCTGCACAAATATATCTTTTTAGATTGTACCTGATCGTACGATGGGTTCGAACCGTTCTAACTGAACCAGTCAACAGTCACTAATACAAAGTGACTCCAGAACTAAAGAAAGGGAAAGAAAGTGGTCTCTGTGTCTTTGTATTTGTCTTAATGAGAAGACAAAGTCAACTTGAGAATGAACT